>NC_133649.1:230925820-231297850 GCF_009905375.1 Apium graveolens | reverse complement strand
ACATTTCCATCTTGCTCAGCTTCATTAACAATTTTCTGCATCTGCTTTTCAACTTCTTCATTGTATGTTAGCATAATGGATTGATAATCTTGATTGCTCATATCTGAAGTAAGAAAATGTTGTGAAATGTTGGCTAGTCCAGAAATCTGCTCAACAAGAAGATCATCTACTGTTGTAGGTTGGGTTTCAGTTGTCTATAGCCATTATGAGATGAGATATGGTTGTTGAGGTTGAAAAGTAGAAGGTTGATTTTTATTAGGTGAGAAGGTGATAAAGTAACAGAACCACATGTTGTTATGACAGGGTATTATCCTCCACTTCTGGTAGGAACCTCCAGTTGAATTATAGGGGATTTGTCTAGGTTACTGTCATGTGCACCAACCTCAAACCATTGTACTTCTTGCAGAGCATTGTCACATGAATGTGATGTCCTTGCCTCTCCCATTGCAGGGTCATTGGCAATTGTACTCCTAGCTTTAATTGTTAGTGCAATTTCAGCTAGGGTTGTGAGGGGAGTTGTTCCTGTGACAGGAACCTCTAATTGAATTGGAGAGGATTTAGATAGCTCCCCATTAGGAGTACTACCCTTAAACCTTACAGCCTGTGAAGGCTGATTTGCATATGAAGGTGCATCTGAACCACCATGAGGTCTTCAGTAAAAATTGATGAATCTCCTAGGCTTGTGATGGTGTCATCAAGGTCTACCCCAGCTAGTAGCCTCTCAACATCTAAATTTGGTGTCTTGGTGGTGAGGGAGGTTTCTTAAACTAAGTAACTTGAGTGGGGTTGCACTTGAGAATTAGATTCAAGTGATATGTAAGAAGAAGAAATTTTAGAGATAAGAATTTATTGATCAAAAGTGAGTGTTGGCAGCTCCCCAGAATAGATGAGGGAGCTTCAATAGATGTGCTCTCCTTGTGTGTTCCATCCTTATTTCTCCTTCCATACACTTGAATTTGTTCAAGTGATGGTTGTGCAGGCTCAGTACAAGGTACATTTGGGCTAATGCTCTTTTCAATAGAGACACCCTGTTGAGAGGATGCCCTTAGAGTTTGTTTAAGTCCCTGTGTTACAACTACATCCTGTGGGAGGATGCAGAGGTGGCTTGAGTGATCAACTCTATGTTTTAGCTTTCTTTGGTTTTCTGACCAAGGGTGACTCTATTGGTGTTTGTTCCTCACCACTCTCATTCATGATTGTCAGGTTTGCCTGCTTTCTCTTCTTTTTACTCACTTCACCCTTTTGAGAGGATGAAGTGGTTGGTTTTCTAGCTTCTAGTGGTATAGAAGAAGTGGTCTTATCTTGGGAAGGCCCCTGTTGGTTATCTTGTATTTGTACTTCTATAGGTTCAGGGACCATATGTGTACTAGATTGTGCATTTGATCTCATGTTAGGCATGGGCTAAGGGTAAGTCTTAAACCTCTCCATCATAAATGGAGTGATTTTTATATTTATAATTACCTTGTTCTTTGTAGTAAGTGAGCCAAATATAATTTTGGACACTTGCTTACAATTGCCTATTTTTGTGTTGTCTATACCATTAAGCAAATGTATGTCTGATACTTTATGATTTAAAGTAGACATAATAAATCTACGAAAGAAAATTTTCTTACCTCTTATAGCTAGGGTCATTGTTAGCCTGGTAGCAAGTTCTTCTAAGATCAATAGACCAACATTCAATTGTCTGTTGTGGGATACTAAGAACACCAGCTTCTGCACCACACTTGAGATGTTGTCATATCCTGTCTTTCTGCAGGTGAAGGCCCTCACCATAGAATCAAACACAAAAGACCATTCTTTCCTCAGGTTTGTTTTGTCCAGACTTGCTAGGTTGATCCTTCCATCATAGTTGATGAAATCCATGAACTCAGCTAGCTCATCCTGTGTTGGCACCTCCACCAGAATTATAGTTGGAAGACCCAAAGCTGCATTCACATCTTGCTCATTGAACTCTAATTGTTGGCCTCCAATTCAACAGGTCACCACCATGGACACATAGTTGTCATTCATAACTATCCTTACTACAGTTGTTGTCCAGAACTCATGTTGGACATCCAACTATAGGATTGGGTTAGCAGTTAAAGCACCTACAAGATAAGATTCAGACAAAAATTTGACAAACCCCTTGAAACTATCAAGGGCTTGGTTAGCATTAGTAAAAGCAAGGTAGTTGGTTCCTTGTTTGGGGATTTCAGCTCTAACATCATTGAGTGCCATTGTTATTGAGTAAGAAGGAACGGGTAAGAAAAATGAGAGAGAAAGACCTTGAAACGAGAGAAAAATCGGTTTGAATTGAAAAATCTAGGTCACTTAGAGTTCTCGAAGGCATGTGTATGTCGAGATGTCTGAGTATCTATAGTAAAAGCAAATGACTTATCGAAAACTCAAAAATAAATGTTTGGAATTTTCTTATCGAGAAATCATTTTGAAAAGAAAATTACATATCGAGAAGTCACTTTAATTTACTCTTTTGGAGAACTAAAATTGACTTGTCGAGATTTCAAATAAATACTCAGTTTGTCCAAAATGGACTGAATTGTTTCCAATTTTTATTTGAATAATTCCAAATAAAATCAGAATGATTTTGTCAAAAGTATTTTACTAAAATAATTTACTGAATTAAATTATTTCAGTTCTGAGTTATTTTTAAGTCTAAATTATACTTGTTGAGAACTCTGTGAGTTAACACTTATAGAGATATCTACAATGACTTGTCGATAAGTCATAATAAAGCTTATCGAGAAGTCCCTCGAGAAGTCAGAAAATTGACATATCGAGAACTCAATCGAGAAGTCTTAAAATGACTTGTCGATAAGTCAATTAGACTTATCGAGAACTTAGTTTTCTATATACTTTTAATATCTTTGATTCAGCCTTGTGCTAATTTTACATATTGAAAATGCAAATCAACATTTAGAAAGTTTTCTCATAATTAAAAAATTCCAAACTATAGTTTTGAATTTGGAGAAATAAATATGCAGAGATTTATGAAATATCTATAATTCTTATTTTAGTTAATTTCCAATTAATCAAATGAATTTTCATTTATTAAAAATTAATCTGCTGCAAAATATTAGCTGAGTTCTTGCCTCAGGATGAAGAATTAAGCATTCCAATTTCACCTACAAGTCTAGTGAAAGTTGCTTCATCCAAAGGTTTAGTGAAAATGTCAGCTAATTATTTTTCTATTGAAATAAAAAGAGCTCAATGGTACCATTTATAGCATGTTCTCTAATAAAATGGTACCTTACATTATTGGGCTTTGTTCTAGAATGATTAACTGGATTAGCCACAATAGATATAGCACTAGTATTGTCACACATAGTTGGGATTTTGTGTAACACTAGGCCATAATTTATTAGATGATTTCTAATCCAAAGCACTTGAGTCCAAAGCACTTGAACACAATAACTTCCAGTAGCTATGTATTCAGCCTCAGCTGTGGAAGTTGACACGGATTGTTGTTTCTTATTATACCAGGATACAAGTCTTTATCCAAAAAACTGACAGCTTCCACTAGTTCTCTTCCTGTCAACCCTCCATCCAGCAAAATCTGCATCTGTGTATCCAACATC
The DNA here is from genome assembly GCF_009905375.1 of Apium graveolens. Lineage (NCBI taxonomy): Eukaryota > Viridiplantae > Streptophyta > Magnoliopsida > Apiales > Apiaceae > Apium > Apium graveolens. The sequence continues at coordinate 231,294,275 of NC_133649.1, read as the reverse complement.
TTCAAAACTAATTCCCTTAGGATACCATAATCCCAAGTTTGGAGTCCCCTTCACGTATCTGAAAATCTTCTTCAAAGCCATCAAATGTGATTCTTTTGGATTGGCTTGAAATCTTGCACACAGACATGTTACAAACATGATGTCCGGTCTACTTGCAGTTAAGTACAGCAAAGATCCGATCATTCCTCTATAGCTTGAGATATCTACACTCTTGCCCTTTTTTTATCTTCATCTAACTTTATAGTTATAGACATAGGTGTAGATGCAGATGAACAATCAACCATACCAAAATTTTTCAATAAATCTTTGACATACTTAGTTTGGCTGATGATGATTCCATCACTTCTTTGACTAACTTGAAGTCCAAGAAAGTAACTTAATTCCCCCATCATACTCATTTCATACTCACTCTGCATAAGCTTAGAGAATCTTTGGCAAAGCTTTTCATTTATAGAATCATTTGTAGAACCAAAGATAATATCATCCACATAGATCTGAACTAGGATCATATCATCACCATAATTCTTGTAGAAGAGAGTCTTGTCAATATTATCCCTAGTGAATCCATGCTTAATCAAAAATTCTGACAGTGTGTCATACCAAGCTCTAGGTGCTTGTTTTAGTCCATAGAGATCCTTGAGTAACTTGTATACAAAATTTGGAAATTCTGGATCTTCAAAGCTAGGTGGTTTTTGCACATACACCTCTTCTTCCAACTCACGATTAAGGAATGCACTCTTCACATCCATTTGATATACCTTGAAATTTGAATGTGAAGCAAATGCCAGGAAAATACTTATTGCTTCAAGTCTTGCAACTGAAGCAAAAGTTTCATCATAATCAATTCCTTCTTCCTGTGAGTAGCCTTTTGCAACCAACCTTTCTTTTTTCTGGTGACAATTCCATTTTCATCCATTTTGTTCCTGAACACCCACTTTGTTCCAATAATACTACTATTTTTGGTGCAGGAACCAACTTCCAAACTTTGTTTCTTTCAAACTAATTTAGCTCTTCTTGCATTGTAGATATCCAATCAGGATCAAGAAGGGCTTCCTCAGTTTTTTTAGGCTCAACTTGAGACTGAAAAATGCACGAAGACATTCATTTGCAGTTGCACTCATAGTCCTCACTCCAGCATTGGGATAACCAATAATGCATCTGCATTGTGACTCCTATCCTATTTCTTTGTGTGAGTTTGTTGACTTGTATTTTCTGTTTATTCTTCATCACTGGCATGACTTCCAGAATTTTCTTTTCTTCCCCCCCTGAGTTTATGCTATCAAATTTAGGTGTTTGAGATGAGCTTCCATTCTCATGATTCACTTATTCAGTTGACTCTTCATCTATTCTGTGATTTGTGTTAATTTCAGCTTCATCATCAGAATCACTGTTAATGTTGAGATTTTCAAACTTTAGGGCTTCAGCTTCATTTTCATCAAGGCATTCCAAGCCTGGGCACTTGTCATCATCAAAAGTAACATCCGTGCTTTCTATAATTTTCTTCTGTTCAATCACATAGACTTTGTATGCAGTTCTCTCTAATGAATATCCCAGAAAAATTACCTCAAATACTTTAGAGTCAAATTTTCCCATATATACAAAATTGTCCTTTAAAACATAATACTTGCTTCCAAACATATGAAGATACTTCACAGTAGGCTTTCTTTTAGAAAATATTGAGTAGGGTGACTTGCCAAAATTCTTGTTAATGAGATATCTGTTTTGAGTATAATATGCAGTGTTCACAGCTTCTTCCCAAAAACTAGTTGGCAGTTCTGCATCTTACAACATTGTTCTAGTAGCTTCTACTAGTGTTCTGTTCTTTCTTTCAACTACCCCATTTTGTTGAGGTGTTCTAGCAGCTGAGAACTCTTGAACAATGCCCTTGTCTTTGTAGAATTCAATTAAGGTTGCATTCTTGAATTTTGTTCCATTGTCACTCCTCAATCTTTTCACACAATTCTGATCTTTAGCCTGCTTCTCAATCTTCTTGATGTGTTCAATTATAATGTATAGAGTTTCATATTTAGAGTGCATAAATTCTACCCATATATATCTCGAGTAGTCGTCCACCATCACAAGTGCATATTTTTTTCTTGAAATTGACTAGACATTAACTGGTCCAAATAAATCCATGTGAATAAGTTGCAAAGGTGCACTTATAGAATTCACAGTTTTACTCTTGTGACTTGATCTTTTTATTTTTCCCTTTTGACAAGCATCACAGACTTCATCTTGAGAGAACTCCAGATTAGGCATGTCTCTCACTAACTCCTTTTTGACTAGAGTATTGATTGCTTTAAAATTCAAGTGAGATACCTTCATATGCCATAGCTTGCTTTGCTCTACAGATGCCTTGGTGTAGAAGTAACAAATTCCATCCTCATTTGCCGAGTCCAAGTCTGTAACTAATAAGCTTTCTTTCCTTGCTCCTTTCAGAGCAACTTCACCAGTTTTCTTGCTGATAAAAGTGCATTCATCTTTCTTAAATAAAACCTTAAAACCCTTTTCAGCAAATTGAATGACACTGAGAAGATTCACTTCAAAACCAGCTACTAGTGCTATATCTTCAATGACAACATTTCCAGAAATCAATTTTCCATATCCCATTGTGAAAACTTTATTGTTGTCTCCAAAAGTCACTAGTGGGCCAGCCTTCTCCTCAAACTGTGATAGCAGGGCCATATCACCTGTCATATACCTTGAGCATCCACTGTCTATGATTCATATGACTTTCTTTCCTTTGCCCTGTACACAGTGAGTTTAAGTGTGTTTAGCAACCCAAACAATGTTGGTAACTATTCTCTTGTTAATAGATTTGATAGAGGTAGAGTTTGATGATTCAAAAAGAATAGAATTTATTGAATGATGTGCATTGTCCTTTTTAGCTGAAGACACAATATTGATTTCCTTAAGATCAATTCTCAGCTTGTGACAACTTGTCAATACTTTCATGTTGCAAGGTATGCAATCAAACTTGTCACAGATTGAGTAGGGATCTTCAGCTTTTGCTTCCTACTCCTGGGTTACTAACAACCTTTTTGAAAAGGTGAGTTAGTTGATTTACAGAGCCACATTTTTTACATTATTTTCTTGGAGCATCTGCAACAGAAGAAAAATTGTTGCTCTTGTTTATCCCAATCTTACCATTTATATTCTTCTTCTTCTTCTTGCATCTTTAGTTTTTATTTCCTTGACAGGTGTCTTGGAATCTTCGTTGACCATGGGCTTCTTTTTAGCTTTGGAAGTTGGATTTCTTTTTGCATTTTTCTTCAAATTATCTTCATCAACAATTTCTTGCTTTATGATCAACTCTTGTTCACTGAAATATACTTCACATGCTTTGAATATAGGTGAACCAACCTTTCTCAGCATAGCTGGGACATCTTCATTTTCTGTTGCTTTTGCTTTATCACCTATAGTTTTCTTGTTGCTATTCAAAACATCATAATCAAGACCAATAGCTATGTTAGCACATGGTTTGTTCTTCTCATAGTAGTGACCAACCAACTCAGATGCATTCCTGAATGATTTTTCAGTTTCACCTCATTCTTCTCAATCTTTTCTCTTAACACAAATTCAATCTCACTTGCACACTTCAACTTGTTTTTCAGATATTAATTTTCTTGCTTGACTGACTCAAGCTCCACAAGCAGTAGATCCACCTTTTGTTTCTTACTTTTGAGCTTCTCATTAGCTTTTGTTAGCCTACTGACTTCCTCAGTAACTGCTACTAAGCTAGTGTGTATATGATATATCTTCACACTTATCTTTCCACAGTCTCCTTATATTGACTAGCATTTAAATCAATAGTGGTTAGAGTTTTTACCTTTGATTTTGAAGTGGATGTTTCTCCATGCTCAAAAGCCATTAGTGTATAGTTTCTAACGTCTTCATCCTCATCATCATTATCAGTATCATCCCAACTCTTTTCTTCTGCAAGATAGGCTTTACCAGATTGTTTCTTCAAGAGAGCTTCATACTTTGCTTCCAATTCCATGTAAGTTTTATCCTTCTTCACCTTTTTGGGCTTTCTACATTCAGTAGCAAAGTGACCCAACTCATCACAGTTGAAGCACCTTATCTTTGATCTATCCACAGATCATGTTTTGTAGCCACCTTTGCTAACTGAATTGTACTGAGCTTTTGGTTTCCAATTATTGCTATTGGAAGATTGTCCCTTGCTTTTAAAAAATCTTGGTTTTTTGACTCTTATGTGGGAAAATTTCCTAGACAAGTAAGCCATGAATTGGTCCATTTCATCTATCTCATCCAAGGTGTAATATTCATCTTCCTCCAGCTCCAATACAACTTGCTTCTGAGGTCCTTTATTCTTTTTTTCCATAGCTTGAACAACTAGAACTTGATCATCTTGCCCATCTTCACTTTCTTCTCTATCATTCAAAATCAAAGCACTTGAACCATCAACAACATGACCAAGGTGTGCTTTCAATGACTTTCTTTGTAGCATTTCAAGTTCATAAGTTTTCAAGATTTCATATAGAACTTCCAAAGTCATTCTACTTAAATTGCATACTTCTCTAATAGCTGATATTTTTTGTTCAAGATGGTCATGAAGATCTAGCAGGAACTTTAGGTTAACCTCCTCAAATTCATAATATTTATCATGTAGCTGCAAGTCATTTATCAATTTATTGAACCTTTCAAAAGCTTCAGTGATTCCTTCTTTTGCTTTAGCCATAAACCCCTCATACTGAGAAACCAGAATCCTTCTTTCGTTTGACCTAACTTCCTCTGTTCCTTCACATAAGATCTCTATTTTCTCCCAGATCTGTTTGGTTATGTCAGAACTGATAATATTATTGTACATTACATTATCAAGTGACTCTATTAAGATCAGCTACAAGCTACTATCCAGAGAGACTTTTTCTTTTTCAGTTTCATTATATTTTGAAGGATCTTTAGGAGCATAATGTGCTAGAATGACCATGTCTCCATCTATAGATTCCTCAACTCTTACCATGGGGGTAAAAGGCCCATTCTTGAGAATATGAATGTATAATGGATTGGTCATCCTGATGAACAACATCATTTTCTTTTTCCATAGTGTGTAGTTAGATCTGTCAAAGTTAGGAATTTTGATACTGCTTAGTTTCTGTGTATTCATTCTTCCAAGATCTTTAATCTGTTGGCTTTCAGATTTTTCTCTGATATGACTTGTTAGGTAATGACTACAACATAGGGGGGTGAATGTCTTTTGGACAATTTTAATTATTTTTGATTTAATTAAACTTGGTGAACAAAGCAGATAAGAAATGTAACAATATTATACTAACTGCGCTAAAGACAGTGCACATAATATTTCAAAACTCACTTAATTTTATATAAAAATCAAGCTAGTATTTTGCTACAAACTTTTAGGTTCTTGTTGTGTTAAGAACTCAGCTTCTCTCTTGAGAATTACAAGATTTTCTATATCTTTTTTGTTACAACTAAAATAAAGTATCCAGTGTTTACTTTATAGAACAGTAAACACTGGTTTTACACAGCATGCAATAACATGTACTAAACCCTACTTTAAGTTAACTAAAATTTTCTATTTCTGGCTTAGTGTATCTTTGCAAATCGTGCATGTCTGTGACTTTAATTTGTCACTTAATCTTAGCCTTTGATCTTGTACTCTTCAAGCTGCTTTTGTAGACTTTTCAAATCAGTGATTGATTTGTTTGTTGATTGACAACCTTGGATATTTAACTGGTCTGCATCTTGTACTTGAGTTTTACATCGAGATCTCCAAATTGTTATATAGAGAACTCGACATATCGATAAGTATAATGACTTATCGAGATCTCTTATTACTCTATAGTTGTTTTGACTTATCGAAGTCTCTAAGTTCTCTATAAGAGAATTTGTCTTGTCGAGATCTCTGAATTTATGCATTTAGAAAAGATTTATCGATATCTCTGAAATCTCTATTTAAATTTTGACTTATAGATATCTCTGAGATTTCTAGTGGTACTTTGACTTGTCGATATCTCCAATCTTCATGTCTTCATTTTGGCTTTTCGATATCTCTGAGTTCTCTAGTGCAGAAATGACTTGTCAATATCTCCAATCCTCATGTCTTCATTTTGACTTGTCGATATCTCTGAGACTTCTCTATAAGCTTTTCTTGACTTCTCGATATGTCATTTTGGAGTTCTCGAATGACTTCTCTATATGACTTGATCTGTGACTTGTAGATTTATTGACTTAGAATGTTTTTTCTTAAAATAGATTTATTCAACTCCAAAATTTTTCACCCAGTCTCTGAGGCATGATCTTCATGATCTTCTTCAAAAGTTTATTCTTAGGCTTGAGACTGTTTATGGAAAAATACTTCAGTCTAATCTATTTACATTTTTACAGACTCAGGTAATACAATATAAAATACAAACTTAGACTATCATACAACTTACTTAAGGCTGTTAATTTGACTTAGTCTTGTTATATCACAAGCATGTCTTGTACAACACAGAGAAGGCTTAATGATAGGGGTAAATAACTTATTTCTAGTACTTGTTGCACCACCTTTGTTTCCAGGAAGCTCAGAGATACATCCCACTATTTTGTTGAGACCCTTCTTCATCTTGGCAGCAAACTCCTCACATTTACTCTGATAGCATTGCAAATAGGACGGTCTAGACAGTTAGGCCATAGTCTGTCATCGACGAGAAGAACACGAATTGTCTCAATAATCTCTTTAGCAACGAGGTTGCTTACCTCACCTTCAAACTCACAATCTGTTTAGAAATAAAAGAAAGAGAAAGGTAAAAGGGGGATAATGGATTTGAGAAAAACAGATGTGAAAAAGTAGACTCCAAGCACTATAACAAAAATATAAGGAGAAACAGGAGAGCTAAGGAACAAAGTCTTCAAACAGTGGGAGTAATAATTAGTTGTATAGAGAAAATGACATGCAAATCAGGATAAGTATGAAATATGTATAAATGTGATACAGGTAAATCAATATAGTAATAATATATATGCGAAACAACAAATTGGGCAGGCATAAGGACTGTGACATGAAAATAAAGAACAAAATAGAATAAGAAACGATAATAAGGTCAGGATGAGCATTATCAGTGTTGTTCCAACGTTCTAGCAGATAGTCGCCTCCATCTCCAAGGAATTTCTTGTCAACAAAGAAGAAATCTGTCTGCCAATTTCTATCATTAAAAGTGTCATTATTCATGATCAGGGGATCATCCGTGTTACTATTTGAAAAACCAAAATGACAATCGCTGAATTTTTTGAGGCTATACCTCGACGACAATTTGCAAGTAATGCTTGTTTTCAATCGCGTCAAGACAAGCGAGAGTCCTCCATGCAAATGGCATAAGTTGTCCGGGAGAGATATGCAAGGTCTTGAGAACATCAATGACCAATTTAGGGAATAGAAAGGTGAAATCGATGTCAAAGGGGTAGTAGTAGAAACATACCCAATTGGTTCTTTGAAAATCTGCACAAACGCTAATATCTGTAACAAAAGTAATAGGACCAGAGGAAAACACTAATCTGGCTTCATCAAGTTTCTCAGGTTTCATGGAACTAGGTTGAGTATCAAGATAATTCAACAAATGGGTGATGATCCATCCAGAGCTATTGGAGGATGTAATGGGGTTGTTGGTGCTTGGGTTCGCGACGTACTTGAAACTTTTCTTAGCCATGGATATAAAGGCGGTGAGGGATTTTTCTGAAGCTACGTGTTAGGGAGAAAACATACACTAATATTCACGCAAGTATACGCGTTCGCAAGTAATATAGAATACTTTCTAGTTCGTTCCCTCAGAGACTCAGACTAAATTATTGTCTAATTAAACTCACTCACCAATGTATGATTACTTCTCAATGTTAAGATACTAACACTTAAAATTGTTGATTAAATATTAACTATAATTAACTACTTAATTAATCACTTAACTAACACTTCAATTTATCAATAATAAAACACTCATGAGATCACAACTTCATTATTACTTCCTTCTATAGCTATTGTTATTACCCTTAGCATGAGACAGTGATGATATTAATCGAATAACACGAAACTGATAAAAGCCAACTTTCATTGTACTAATACCATTCTACCAAGCATCCACAATTAAGATAGAAGTTGAATAGTCATCAATTATGTTGAGTTCCCATATGTCTACAGAAATTGACAACACAACGATTTAAGCACAAGTTATTCCTTTTGATTACATAGGGCACATAAAACTGTTAGAGTTACCCACTAATCATGCACAACGTACATGAACCTATGCTAGCATAGCAAGTTCTAAATCTCAAGATCCACCGTCACTTCACAAGAGATTAACACCCTATCTTATATGTTCGCGACGCACATAAGACGAATACGCACAACCAATACTAGATATCATGCAATCATCACACACTAAAGTATTAAACAATTAACTAAAGAATTCCATAATAATTCCGTTGCAACCCCATGATCACGATTAGCCCATAATAGCACTTATCGTCATCATGGGTTCATATGAAATCATGATAAACAAACACAAGAAAATAATAACTAAACTAATTATATTAAAACAGAGTACGTCACAAGAGTAAATAAGTTCAAAGCAAGAAAACTAGCATCCAACGTTACAACGAAATAAGAATCACAAGAATATATGCTTCCTCTTCATTGCGGTGTGCTAAATCGGTCTTCTTCCTTATCTCCTTCGCTCCTTACGTAAAAAGACAATCTTCTTCAATCCCCACTTGTGAAAACGTCTCAAATCTACTTATATAATAGTCCCATAAAACTCAGATTACATAGAAGTGGAAACCAAACAGAAGTAGAAGTCCTAAAATAATTTGTCTTTTTTTTTACCCTGTGCGGCCGCTCAGCATAGCTGAGCGGGCGCTCAGCTTGCTGCGCGGCCGCTCAGCAATGCTGAGCGGGCGCTCAGACCTCTACTGGAAAAATTCTGATTTCGCTCCGTTTCTTCGTCGTAATCTGCCCGTTTCTTTCCTCTCGCAATGGTGAACATATGACAAGGCTTATTCTTGATGATTCCTCCCCCGAAATGCAACTAAAACCCTGAAATGCATAAACACTAGAAAAACGCATCAAGTACACAAAATACTTGATTTCAAGACACCAATTTAAGCCATTTTAAGACGCTCTAAGTGGTATAAAATGCCACTTATCACACCCCCAAACTTAAATCGATGCTTGTCCTCAAGCGTCACAGACTCAAAAACAAATAAAAACATGCATGAATGCAATCTATATGAAAATGCAGCGATCCCCCTTACTATAATCAACCAACCAAATTGTCACATCCCAACGAATGCAGTTAGACAACTAAAGATCAATAAACTCATACAAACAGACATACAGCCAGAACGTGGTGTGTGCAAATGCTTAACAGATATGCTTCGGAACTAGACCAATTACTATGACTAGACTATCCTCAAGGCAATCCTATGATTATACAAAGAATAAAAAATTCTAGGCACAAAGTGATATACAACACTACAAGAACTCTGGAGCTTACTACAGAATTGCGCTTTTTATTTACAACTCGAATGCTCATTTGACCGTGCAATGAGTGAGGTCCACAAAAGACTTATACAATGGTATCCATGTAACGAGCGTTAGGTTAGCGGATCCCAGACTCTAAAAGCCTTAGGTCACTAGGCACAAAGTCCCCTAAGAACTTAATAACTCGAATACCAAAGAGCCCACTCTTGATCAATTATGCAAATTTTTTTTTTTCTTCTGAGCAAGTGCGTTTCGCTCCATCTTGCCCTGGCCTAGCCATAGTAGCACCTCGTGCTGGACGCCCTCCTGGAAGACGATAACCCAGCCCATGCTCCTCAGGCTCACCACCGGTCCACTCCTGTATCCCATTCAGAGTGCCAGAATCAATCGGAGCTGCTGGCAACTGCAACTGCTCATGAGCCGGCCAGTTCACTCCCACTGCTCGGCATAGCTTCGTAACCGTAGATGCATAAGGGATGTTCATATGCTTCGCTCCCCTCAAAAACTTCAGAATTCCTTGGTAGATAAACTCACCAAGGTCCACATAGTATTCCTCATTCAGAATTCCCCACAACAACTGTGCTCTCTCAACTGTGACCTCGTGTGCATGCGAAGAAGGCAAAATATTAGCACAAATAAATGCATTCCATGCACGGGCATACCTGTTCATGGTGATCGCCGGAAAGTGACGATACTCATTAGTGTCGGTCCTGCAGGTCCAAACTGTGCCCGGTCGACAGAGAGTCGCACAAATCAAATCCAAGTCAAAATCCTCAGCAGTCTTTTCATTCCAGTTCTCCTCCTCGGGCTTCCTCTCTCGCTGTCCAATCATACGGCGTATCGCCGCAGGATGATAATCCACCGTCAGCCCACGGACCACAGAAAACCCATTCTTTTCGGCCTTTGCGTTCGCGTAGAACTCGCGAACAACGCTCATCGGTACTGCTTCGGGTGACTCACAAAAAGCTATCCACCCCTTCTCTGCAATCATGGGCAGCAACTCACCATCCCTCTCCGATGGTAAAAACCCCCTCTCCTTCAGAATCGGCTTCCCCAACAGCCTAGTGTACTCCTCCTCCGCAGCTCTGTCAGTTAACCGAGGCCTTGCAGCAGTACCCCTCGATGAATCAGTAGTAGAAACTGTGCTGCTGCTGTCAATAGTGCGTGCTCTCTTGGGTGCCATTGATTCGTGAATAAAAGTGTGTAAGAACTGATTTTTGATGTTTGTGAGAGGGTTTAAGTGTAGGAAGTTTTGTGGGAGATATGTAGGATAGGTGTATGTATATATAGGGTGTGGATTAGATTAGGGTTTGGGAATTAAGGAGTAAAATGATGGGGTAGTGGGAATAAATCGTGGGTTTATGGGCTAAAACTGTTTTTTGTGTGTTTTGTTTTTTTTTTTTTTTTTTGAACTGGAAAAAAAAATTCTGGTACTCGATCCCTGAACGGTCGCTCAGCAAAACTGAGCGGGCGCTCAGGGGGTCACTGGAAAAATTTTTTTTCAGCCCCTGTTTTCTGATTTTTTTGTGTTTTTGGATAGGTTATTAACTTCTAAGGGTTCCTGTAACAACAATTCATGGGTTGCCTCCCACACAGCGTTTCTTTTTCATCATTAGCTTGACGTTTCGTACCCTTCTCAAGTAGTCAACAAAATGGCACTAACCACTTCTCGGTTTGCCATGTCCCCATAGTAGTGCTTCAACCGCTGACCGTTAACCTTGAATGCTTGGTCCGGATCATTCTCAAAAATTTCCACCGCTCCATGTGGAAACACAGTTTTGACAATAAAAGGTCCAGACCACCTTGATTTCAACTTCCCAGGAAAAAGTCGGAGCCGAGAGTTGAATAAGAGAACTTGTTGCCCTGGCACAAATAACTTTGGATGTAGCTTCCTATCGTGCCACCTCTTCACCTTTTCCTTATACATTTTGTTATTTTCGTACGCTTGCAGTCGAAATTCATCAAGTTCATTAAGCTGAAGCATTCTTTTCTTACCAGCTGCATCTAAATCCAGGTTCAACTTCTTCAATGCCCAGTAGGCCTTATGCTCAAGCTCCGCAGGTAGATGACATCCCTTACCGTACACCAACTGAAACGGTGACATTCCAAGTGGAGTTTTGTATGCTGTTCTGTAAGCCCAAACAGCTTCATCGAGCTTTAAAGACCAATCCTGCCTTGACGGATAAACAACCTTCTCTAGAATGCGCTTTATCTCTCTGTTAGACACTTCCGCTTGACCATTTGTTTGCGGATGATAGGCAGTAGCTACTCGATGATTCACATTATAACGCTGCATCATAGAAGTGAACTTACGGTTGCAAAAATGTGATCCTTCATCACTTATGATTACCCGAGGTGTTCCAAACCTTGTGAAAATTTGCTTATGAAGAAAATTTAGCACTGCCTTTGCATCATTTGTCGGTAAAGCTTTAACTTCGACCCATTTTGAGACATAATCGACTGCCAGCAAGATGTACTGATTATTGCAAGACGAGATAAAAGGTCCCATAAAATCGATTATCCATACATCAAAGACCTCGACTTCAAGTATCACATTTAATGGCATTTCATCCTTCCTTGACAAATTTCCCACTCTTTGGCAACGATCACACCTTAAAACAAACTGATGAGCATCCTTGAACAAAGTAGGCCAGAAAAACCCTGCTTGCAGAATACGAGCTGCCGTTTTCTCACCACCGTAGTGTCCAGCATAAACCGTGGAATGGCAGTCTCGTAATATCCCCTTCGTCTCACAGAACGGGATACATCTCCTGATGATCTGGTCAGCTCCCTGTCTAAACAAATATGGTTCATCCCACATATACCACTTCACCTCATGCAGAAACTTCTTCTTTTGAGCGGATGTCAAATTAGGAGGCATTATATTGCTGACGAGATAGTTTACAATATCTGCAAACCATGGTTCTTCCTCCTGAATTGCAAACAACTGTTCATCCGGAAAAGATTCATTGATTAACGTCCTATCTTGTGAAGTAGAATCGGGATTCTCCAACTTAGAGAGATGGTCAGCTACTTGATTCTCAGTACCTTTTCTATCTTTGATCTCTAATTCAAATTCCTGAAGTAAAAGCACCCAACGAATGAGTTTCGGCTTCGAATCCTTCTTGGAAACCAGATAGCGAATAGCTGCATGATCAGTGAATACTGTTACTTTCGTACCAAGCAGATAAGATCGAAATTTCTCAAAACCAAAGACTATAGCCAAAAGTTCCTTCTCAGTAGTGGTGTAGTTCAATTGGGCACCATTTAAAGTCTTACTCGCATAGTAGACCACATGGAAGAGATTTTTCTTGCGCTGTCCCAGAACTGCACCTACCGCATAATCACTTGCATCACACATCATCTCAAACGGTTCTGTCCAATCTGGTGCTGTAATAACTGGTACAGTGATCAAACTCTTCTTGAGAGTCTCGAATGCTGCCAAACATTCATCATCAAATTTGAAAGGCACATCTTTCTCAAGCAAATTGCACAACGGCTTAGATATCTTTGAAAAGTCCTTGATGAATCGCCGATAAAAACCCGCATGACCAAGAAAACTACGGATTCCTTTCACAGAATTAGGTGGGGGAAGATTTTCAATGACTCCCACCTTGGCCTTGTCCACCTCCAGACCCTTGCTAGAGACCTTATGCCCAAGGATAATGCCTTCACGCACCATAAAATGACATTTCTCCCAATTGAGCACCAAATTAGTTTCCACGCATCTTTTGAGTACGGCTCGCAGATTATTCAAACATTCATCATATGAGTGTCCAAAGACGGAGAAGTCATCCATGAACACTTCGACGTTATTTCCAATCATGTCAGAGAATATAGCCATCATACATCTCTGAAAAGTGGCCGGTGCGCCACATAACCCAAACAAAACTCTGCGAAAAGCAAACGTGCCAAATGGACAAGTGAAGGTAGTCTTTTCCTGATCCTCTGGTGCAATACAAATCTGATTATACCCGGAATAACCATCCAGAAGACAAAAATACTCATGACCCGCCAATCTGTCAAGCATCTGATCAATAAATGGAAGAGGGAAGTGATCCTTCCTTGTGGCTTTGTTCAATTTTCTATAATCCATGCATACTCTCCATCCTGTAACTGTTCGAGTAGGGATGAGCTCATTCTTTTCATTTGCGACCACAGTGATACCTCCCTTCTTAGGTACACATTGTACGGGGCTCACCCAGGAGCTGTCAGAAATAGGGTAAATGATGCCTGCATCTAGCCATTTCAGAATTTCTTTCTTCACCACCTCCTTCATGATGGGGTTCAGTCTTTGCTGCTGTTCCACAGTTGGCTTACTACCTTCCTCTAGCAGAATTTTATGCATACAATATGAAGGACTTATCCCCTTGATGTCTGCTATGGTCCATCCTATAGCCGATTTGAATTCTCTCAAAATCCTTAAGAGCTTGTCTTCCTCGCTACCTGAAAGGTCAGATGAAATAATAACAGGTAACGTAGATGAATCACCTAAAAAAGCATACCTCAAGTGCTCAGGTAATGGCTTGAGCTCCAAGGTAGGTGCTTCCTCTATTGATGGTTTGAGCTTCCCTTCAGCGTTCTTAAGGTCAGAAGTACCCAGAGATTCAAATGGTATGTCCAGCTTTCGCTTCCAGGGAGAAGCGTTCAGATATTGTAATTGCTCCTTGCTATCTTCATCATCACTGTCAAAATCCCCCACTAAGGCCTTTTCCAATGCATCAGAAATTAGCATGTGATCGAGTTCCGAAGTAACCGCAGAATCAATCACATCCACTTTTAAGCACTCCTCATCTTCTGTAGGGAATTTCATTGCCTTGAATACGTTGAAGGTCACATCCTGATCTTGGACCCGTATAGTAAGTTCACCTTTTTGCACATCTATCAAGGTACGGCCAGTAGCCAAGAAAGGCCTTCCCAAGATTATGGGAATCTTCTTATCTTCCTCAAAATCCAGAATAACAAAATCTGCTGGAAAGAAGAGCTTATCCACCTTGACGAGCACATCCTCAACTATGCCCCTTGGGTAAGTAATGGAACGGTCAGCCAATTGTAGCGACATGTATGTGGGTTTTGGATCAGGCAGATCCAGCTTTTTAAAGATCGACAACGGCATCAGATTAATGCTTGCTCCCAAATCACAAAGGCACTTGTCAAAAGTCAGATTGCCAATGGTGCAAGGAATGGTGAAGCTTCCTAGATCTTTCAGTTTTGGTGGTAACTTTTACTGCAGAACAGCGTTGCATTCTTCCGTGAGAGCAACGGTTTCAAGGTCATCCAGTTTCACCTTCCTTGAAAGAATAGTCTTCATAAACTTCGCATAACTAGGCATTTGTTCCAGAGCCTCCGCGAAAGGTATATTGATGTGAAGTTTCTTGAACACCTCCAGAAACTTCCCGAACTGTCTATCCAGCTTTTGTTGCTGCAATCTCTTAGGAAAAGGTGGTGGAGGATAGAGCTGTTTCTCCCCTGTATTAGCCTCAGGCAGAGTGTGTTCAACAGTAGTCTTCCTTGGTTCCGCCGCTTTCTCCTTTTGCTTAGATTCTTCACCTCTAATTTCAGCTTCTACTTCTTTTGCCTTTTCAACATCAGCTACTTTTCCAGACCTTAAGGTAATAGCCTTGACTTGCTCTTTAGCTTCCTTCCTGCCCGGTACTTCCGTGTCACTGGGAAGAGTGCCAGGTTGACGATTGAGCACTGCATTGGCTAATTGACCGATTTGATTTTCCAAGGTCTTGATAGAAACCGCCTGACTCTTGCACAACAGCTTAAGTTCCTCAAAATCAGCACTAGTAGGTGCAGCTGCACTTCCCTGTTGAGGATATGATTGCCTTGTAGCATACTGCTGTGGTTGCTGGAATCCAGGTGGGTTAAACTGTTTACTCACTCCTTGCTGATACGGTGGCTGAATAGCATTCTGATTATTCCCCCAGCTGAAATTTGGATGATTTCTGTTGTTAGGATGATAGGTCGCTGGCACAGGCTGCTGTTGTCGCTGATAATTATTCACATACTGAACAGATTCGTTGACAAGAGAACACTGATCCGTAGCATGAGAACCTGCACAAAGCTCACAAACCATAGCTATCTGATTAACTACATACGTAGCCAGAGAATCAACCTTCATTGATAGCGCTTGGAGCTGGGCTGCAATAACGGTGGCTGCATCAACTTCCAGAATACCTGCTACCTTGCCTGACGTCATCCTCTGAGTTGGGTTTTGATGCTCATTTGCAGCCATCGTCTCTATAAGATTATACGCCTCAGTATAGCTTTTAGCCCATAAGGCGCCTCCAGCTGCTGCATCGAGCATGGGCCGAGATTGGGCCCCCAAACCATTATAGAAACCAGTGATCACCATCCAATCCGGTATTCCATGATGTGGACATTTTCTCAACATTTCCTTGTAGCGTTCCCAAGCCTCGCACATAGATTCTGTCGGTTGCTGCGCAAACTGAGTAAGAGCACTCCTCATAGCAGCAGTCTTTGCCATTGGATAAAACTTCACCAGAAACTTTTGCGCAAGATCTTGCCACGTAGTGATGGACCTGAAAGGAATATGTCCTAAGTCCAATCATGTATGAGGATTTAGGAATAACTTTTATGTAATCTGTTTTGATTTCATTGATATTAATAAAAGACTTGTTTTGTTTTTATTACGGGCTTTATCTATTTAAGTGTTTAAATAAGATATACCATAGTTTAGAGTAAAGCTTTTTATGGATTATGATGAGATCATAATAGTGAGACCTAAAAAGATGATAACTCTAAACTTAAATAGTTCCTGGTCGTAGGATTACTAACTGGTAATTAATAATCCGCAAAGATCGGTACATACTATGCTTGCTTCATTATGAAGGATGTCTGTTCTCATAGACATTTGTGTGGTGACACTATAGCTAGTATGTAGGTGCTTATTATAGAATAAGTTCACTGAACATGACTCGCCCAGCTGAACAACTGATGGAGTTCACTCACGTGTCAGCAGTTGTTCGCTTAGTGATAGTTGTACAAGTATCCTTAGACTTGAGGTCATCATAGTCATCTTGTGTACACTGAACTATGCTTTGGTTTAGTTCTTAGTCTCCAGGGACAATTATTAGGGCTCTTCTGGGTATAGGAATTTGTACACGAAGATAGTGTATGATCAATAAAGGATCTACCCCTTCTAGTGAAGGAAGCGAATGTTTAAGGCTGATCCACTTATGCTAGTTCAGGAATCTCTGGCCAGAGTGAATGAAATTAGAAAGGAGTTTCTAATTTGCATAGAACTACGCATAGTAAATGGCAAGCAAGTGATTGAATTAGATAGGCTTGACACGAGATCCATGCCTTGTATTTAATCGGGACATTGTAGGGTAGAAGGAGTTTATTGTACGGTAACTATTCACTGACAGGTTTTTGGTATTCTAAGCAGTGATTTCATATTATCCGGATAGTCGCGATATGTTGAGAAGCATCACTCACGATGTAGAATAAATGTGATTAATTAATTAATCATATTTAATAAATTAGAGAATTTATATAAATAATGATAAAATAGTTTTATTATTATTTATTTCTACTACCGGCTTAATATTGAACCTACAGGGTCACACCATAAAAAGAGAATGATTTAATGGTGGAGAAATTAATTAATAATGGCTAATAATTATTTATTTGTGAAATAAATAATTAATTGGAAAATTTAATAATTGATTAAATGAGATTTAATTGATTATAAATTAATTAAGAAAAGTTCTTAATATTATTAATTAAGGATTTAATTTTTGGAAATTAAATCAAGAGAGAGAATTATTTCTAAAGTGTTTAGAAAAAGGATTAATAATTAAAAGGTGTTTTAATTATTAATGAGAATAATAAATGGGATAATAATAATATTATTTATGGGAAAATTTCAGCTGAAAATTTTGTCTATAAATACACTATTATAGACCCTATTTTATTCTAACCCCAGAAACCCAAAAGTTTCAGAAAACCAAATTCTCTCCACCTCCTCCTCCTCCTAAAAGTCGTTTTCTTGGTGGATACCGGTGGAGTGCTTCACACTTGAGGAGCAACTGCTAAGGATCTCTGATCGTTGTCTCCGAATTAATTTTAAAAGGTTAGATTCGATCCCTCGAATTTTTATTCACGATTTATATGCTCTTATTTGGATTTTGTATGTGTAAAAGTGTTTTACCATGCCCCCGCTGCGTTTAAAAATCCAACAATGGTATCAGAGCATAGGTTGTATGCATATAGATCTGTGGTAAAAATTTCAGAATTTTATGTGCTTGTTTGAATTAATTATGATTTTTACAAGTTATATCATGGTTTAATTTTGTCTGATGAGAAATCATTTCTCAGAATAATTTTGAATGTTGATCTGGGTTCTACAAGTGTTGTAGATCGTCTGGGTATTTTTTTTCATAATTTTATGATGTATAGATTTTTTATTATGAATTTTTGAAGTTCTTACAATTAAATTCGTAATTAAATAAGTATAAATATATGTATATATAGTATATATATATGTTTGTATTATATCTGCTGCTTTTGTCTGCTGTCTGTGATTGTTACGGAGAGAAAGAAGACAGACAAAGAAACTGGTTCTGTCAGGCAGCACGCAAACCGAGGGAGACAGGCAAGGCGGCGCCAAGTACAGGCGCGTGTGGCGCACGCGCGCGGGGATGGCTATTGCGCATTTGTAGAATGCGTTACACACTTTATTGGTTGAAAAGGAGTGTAACGCATCACGGGAATGTGTTACAGGTCCTGTAACGCATTCCTGTAATGCGTTGCAGCCCGTCTGTTGATATTAAAATTGATTTTCTGGGAGTTTCGTAACTTCTTTTTAGGCGTGCAATATACCGTTGGATTCATTTTTCCGAGACGGATCTAATGGAGTGATCAATTTTAGTTTATATAAAAGTTTTTAACTGTTTATATTTCCATGAAGTGTTTTAAAGTTGTTTTTGATTATTTTTAATTGCTTTTAAATGCTTCATGTGATACATAGAGATGTATAATGCTTAGACTAATGTGCTAGATGATATAACATGCCTACCTTGATGTTTATTCATGTTGATATATGTGATATATGCTTAGTTTATCATGCGATGATAGATTTAGGTGAACTTAAATGAACATAAGGCGTTTGTTAGACAACCTAGTATGGTGAAATTGTTTCATAACCTTAAGAATAATATTATGAATACAATCATGAGATTCTTGTGTTTGTGAAACACGTAATTGAATATGAATTTTCGATATGAGAGAAAGGATGATTCTGTCAACAACAGATTTCTATCTGTAAGAAAGGGTTATTAAGTGACGCCTCTTGACAATGCTCCACCCGATCTGGGAATCGTCTGATTATTGATTATTGATTTGAAATATTTAATTTAAAAGGAAGAATCTCTTTATAATATGATTATGATTGTAACGTAATATAATCCCTCTAAAATTAAATAATATCAAGTAGTAATTGGCCAATGACACAACGGGCTTGTGTCGGTCATAGCCTTCCAACATGATAGAAAAGTAGTTCTTATTTTTGAATCATTGTCGGTTCGTGCTACAGCCGAGGGCTTTGATTTCGAAATAAGAAATACTTGTCTATTACATAGAGATGTGTACATTGAATAAGAATCTAAAGGTCATTACGTGCCACAGCCGTGGGCCTTTGGGGACTGATTCAATTGTATGGAATGTTGGGTTAGACTTGACTTAGAATATTGAGTTTGTCATGCCACAGCCGTGACTCAATTATTCAAGAGGCTAAAGTTTGATTAGGGAATAACATTAGATGTAATTGACAAGAGTTGTCTGCCTATTGAACATTACATGGCGTTTCGTGCCACAGCCGGGGTTGTGTAATAAAATGTAGGATCCCTATTCCCACTAGCATTATGAATGCTTAATTTTTCACGTAGGGGGTTGAATAAATTAGATAAACTAGTGGGAGACACTTATGAATAAAGACCCGATTCATATAGTGTTTTGAAATGAAATCGAATATTTGCTAAGTGTTGTTATGTGTTTATCATTTACAGATTTACTTTGTACGTTATGTCTTCTGCACTATCACTCAGGAGCATACTAGATGCTCACAAATTGACCGGTCCTAATTATGCTGACTAGCTTCAAAACTTGAGAATTGTTCTCAGGATTGAGAAGCTGGAATACGTGATTGACTCACCTATGCCTACTGAACCTGCTAGTGATGCACATAATGATGAACATGTTGTGTATCGTAAGTGGATAGATGATGCAAATGTTGCTGAATGCATCATGCTAGCTTCCATGAACATTGAGCTACAGAAGCAACATGAGCAAATGGATGCTCACACTATCCTCATGCATCTACAAGAGTTGTATGATGTGGCGGGGAGGACAGCTCGATATGAGATATCGAAGGAGCTGTTCAGTTGTAGGATGTCTGAGGGATCATCTGTGAATGACCATGTACTTAAGATGATCAATTTGATTGAACGTCTTGGACAACTTGGTTTTGCCATGGATGGGGAGCTGAGCCAAGACTTGGTCTTGCAATCGCTTCCGAGTTCGTTCTCGCAGTTTGTTGTGAACTTTCACATGAATAAGTTGGATGTCAGCCTGCCTGAACTCCACAATATGTTGAAGACTGCGGAATCGAATTTTTCCCCTAAGAAGAGTTCTGTTCTTCTAATTGGTGAAGGTTCTAATCCTAAGAAAAGGAAGGGAACTCTTCCAAGAAGAAGAAAGTAGGTGAGAAAATGCCGGTTCCACCAAAAGCTGAAGACCCCAAGAGCAAAGTTGTTTGCTTTCACTGTAACAAGGTGGGGCACTGGAAGAGGAACTGCAAGGTTTACCTTGCAGAATTGAAGGAAGAGGAGGTGATTCTATTGATGGGAAATGGAGCAAGAGTTGCTGCTAAAGATGTAGAATCATTTCATTTACATATGCCTACGGGCAAGACTATTGTTTTAAATAATTGTTATTTTGTTCCCTCGATTGTGAGGAATATTATTCCCATGTTAGACTTGGCTGGATTTTTCATTTATTATTGAGAATAATGAATGTTCTATTCTTAGAGATAATATATTCTTTATGGACGTGGTACTTTAAATAATGGTCTGTATGTATGTGACATAATTTATTTCAGATTGAACAAACTAATAAAAGAAAAGGGACGATGAAAATCTCACTTTATAGTGGCATTGCAGTCTCCATTTAGTAGACATGGAGAGAGGGCTGCAAATTTGCTAGGAATGGTACACACAGATGTATGTGGACCAATGTCTACGCAAGCCATGGGTGGATTTTCATACTTCATTACTTTCATAGATGATAGATCTAGATTCGGATATGTGTTTGATGAAACACAAGTCTGAAGCCTTTGAAAAGTTCAAAGAGTATAAGTATGAAGTGGAGAAACAACCAAACATAGTATTATAACTCTTCGATCAGATCGAGGTGGTGAATACTTTAATGGAGTGTTTCTAGATTATCTCAAAGTAAGTGGTATAGTCTCCCAGTGGACTCCTCCAGATTGGTATCTGAAAGGAGAAATCGAACTTTGTTAGACATAGTTCGGTCCATGATGAGCTATGCAAATCTTCCAGTATTCCTATGGGGTTATGCATTGGAAACCTCAGCATATTTACCGAATATGGTGCCTTCCAAAATCTGTTCCTCAAACTCCGTATGAGATATGGAAAGAAAGGAAACCGAGTCTTAAACACGTTAAGATTTGGGGATGTCCAGCTTATGTCAAGTAAGTTGACCCAGATAAGCTGGAATATCGATCCGTAAAATGTAGTTTTGTGGGATATCCTAAAGAGACTTTAGGGTATTACTTTTACACCGATCATCGGGTGTTTGTATCCAGACATGCTACCTTCTTGGAAAAGGAGTTTATCCTTGAAGGAAACAGTGGGAGCAAAATTGAACTTGATGAAGTTCAAGAAGCACAAAGTACTACGGATCAAGTGGAAACACCTGTTCTGACTAAACAACCTTTTGTGGAACAGCCCATTCATAGATCAGGGAGAGTGTCTCGCCAACCTGAGAGGTATTATGGCCTTGTCATTGAGAATGACAATGAGTTGTCGATCATTGATGATGACGACCCTGTGACCTATAATGAGGCTATGAGTAGTGTTGACTCAGAGAAATGGCATAGTGCCATGAAATCCGGAATGGAATCTATGTATACGGTATACAAAAGATAGATTATAGCAGATGGCCAGGTGGAGACCTATAAGGCCAGGCTTGTGGCAAAAGGATTCAAACAAAGGCAATTGATTGACTTTGATGAAACTTTTTACCTGTAGCCCTGTTAAAATCAGTTCGGATTTTGCTTGCGAATGCTGCTTACTACGACTATGAGATCTGGCAATTAGCCAGATGGTTTTCTTTCCAAGAGAAATAAAAACCTAGTGTGTAAGCTGCTGCGAACCATATGTGGTTTAAAGTAGGCTTCTCGAAAGATGGAACATTCGTTTTGATGAGACAATCAAAGAGTTTGATTTTATCAAAAATGAAGATGAACCATGCGTCTACAAAAGGGTTAGTGGGAGCGCGGTAACATTTCTTATATTGTATTGAATTAGAGTTAACACACATAAAAACATAGCAGACCCACTCACAAAGCTACTTTTTGAAAGTCACTTTGATCGTCATAAAGATGAGATGGGTATTAGTTACCAGAGTGATTGTCTTTAGTACAAGTGGGAGATTGAAAGGAATATGTCCTAAGTCCAATCATGTATGAGGATTTAGGAATAACTTTTATGTAATCTGTTTTGATTTCATTGATATTAATAAAAGACTTATTTTGTTTTTATTACGGGCTTTATCTATTTAAGTGTTTAAATAAGATACACCATAGTTTAGAGTAAAGCTTTTTATGGATTATGATGAGATCATAATAGTGAGACCTAAAAAGATGATAACTCTAAACTTAAATAGTTCCTGGTCGTAGGATTACTAACTGGTAATTAATAATCCGCAAAGATCGGTACATACTATGCTTGCTTCATTATAAAGGATGTCTGTTCTCATAGACATTTGTGTGGTGACACTATAGCTAGTATGTAGGTGCTTATTATAGAATAAGTTCACTGAACATGACTCGCCCAGCTGAACAACTGATGGAGTTCACTCACGTGTCAGCAGTTGTTCGCTTAGTGATAGTTGTACAAGTATCCTTAGACTTAAGGTCATCATAGTCATCTTGTGTACACTGAACTATGCTTTGGTTTAGTTCTTAGTCTCCAGGGACAATTATTAGGGCTCTTCTGGGTATAGGAATTTGTACACGAAGATAGTGTATGATCAATAAAGGATCTACCCCTTCCTGTGAAGGAAGCGAATGTTCAAGGCTGATCCACTTATGCTAGTTCAGGAATCTCTGGCCAGAGTGAATGAAATTAGAAAGGAGTTTCTAATTTGCATAGAACTATACATAGTAAATGGTAAGCAAGTGATTGAATTAGACAGGCTTGACACGAGATCCATGCCTTGTATTTAATCGGGACATTGTAGGGTAGAAGGAGTTTATTGTACGGTAACTATTCACTGACAGGTTCTTGGTATTCTAAGCAGTGAATTCATATTATCCGGATAGTCGCGATATGTTGAGAAGCATCACTCACGATGTAGAATAAATGTGATTAATTAATTAATCATATTTAATAAATTAGAGAATTTATATAAATAATAATAAAATAGTTTTATTATTATTTATTTCTACTACCGGCTTAATATTGAACCTACAGGGTCACACCATAAAAAGAGAATGATTTAATGGTGGAGAAATTAATTAATAATGGCTAATAATTATTTATTTGTGAAATAAATAATTAATTGGCAAATTTAATAATTGATTAAATGAGATTTAATTGATTATAAATTAATTAAGAAAAGTTCTTAATATTATTAATTAAGGATTTAATTTTTGGAAATTAAATCAAGAGAGAGAATTATTTCTAAAGTGTTTAGAAAAAGGATTAATAATTAAAAGGTGTTTTAATTATTAATGAGAATAATAAATGGGATAATAATAATATTATTTATGGGAAAATTTCAGCTGAAAATTTTGCCTATAAATACACTATTATAGACGCTATTTTATTCTAACCCCAGAAACCCAAAAGTTTCAGAAAACCAAATTCTCTCCACCTCCTCCTCCTCCTAAAAGTTGTTATCTTGGTGGATACCGGTGGAGTGCTTCACACTTGAGGAGCAACTGCTAAGGATCTCTGATCGTTGTCTCCGAATTAATTTTAAAAGGTTAGATTCGATCCCTCGAATTTTTATTCACGATTTATATGCTCTTATTTGGATTTTGTATGTGTAAAAGTGTTTTACCATGCCCCCGCTGCGTTTAAAAATCCAACAGGACCCAGCTGGTTCAGAATGTACCCAGTCTTTAGCCTTGTCCCTCAGTGAGAATGGGAAAAGCCTCAACTTGATAGCCTCATCAGTCACGCCATTATACTTAAAAGTGCTACAGATCTCGACAAAATTCCTTATGTGCATGTTGGGGTCTTCATTTGCCGCTCCTCCAAAAGAAACAGAATTTTGTACCATCTGAATAGTGCCTGGCTTGATTTCAAAGGTGTTAGCTTGAATAGCCGGATGAAGGATGCTTGACTGAATGTCATCAATTTTAGGCCGAGAAAAATCCATAAGAGTTGGATCAACTTGAACAATACGATCTCCCATGTTTACTGGTTCTTTCTACTCAGTTCCTGAATCTGAATCCTCAAAATCTAACTTCTCCGGAATATCAAAAACTTCGTCTGTCTCCTCAGCTGTATCTAAAGTCCTCTTGCGAACACGAGAACGAGTTTGCATAAACACTTGCTAAAGTACCTGAAACACAACCGGAAAAAATAAGTAACTACTACGTCCTAATCACTGAGTCCTAATGACCAATGATGGTAAGTACATAAACTAAACAAATACGCCGAGTCCCCGGCAGCGGCGCCAAAAACTTGTTAGGGCGAAAACATGCACTAATATTCACGCAAGTATACGCGTTCGCAAGTAATATAGAATACTTTCTAGTTCGTTCCCTCAGAGACTCAGACTAAATTATTGTCTAATTAAACTCACTCACCAATGTATGATTACTTCTCAATGTTAAGATACTAACACTTAAAATTGTTGATTAAATATTAACAATAATTAACTACTTAATTAATCACTTAACTAACACTTCAATTTATCAAAAATAAAATACTCATGAGATCACAACTTCATTATTACTTCCTTCTATAGCCATTGTTATTACCCTTAGCATGAGACAGTGATGATATTAATCGAATAACACGAAACTGATAAAATCCAACTTTCATTGTACTAATACCATTCTACCAAGCATCCACAATTAAGATAGAAGTTGAATAGTCATCAATTATGTTGAGTTCCCATATGTCTACAGAAATTGACAACACAACGATTTAAGCACAAGTTATTCCTTTTGATTACATAGGGCAAATAAAACTGTTAGAGTTACCCACTAATCATGCACAACGTACATGAACCTATGCTAGCATAGCAAGTTCTAAATCTCAAGATCCACTGTCACTTCACAAGAGATTAACACCCTATCTTATATGTTCGCGACGCACATAAGACGAATACGCACAACCAATACTAGATATCATGCAATCATCACACACTAAAGTATTAAAAAATTAACTAAAGAATTCCATAATAAATCCGTTGCAACCCCATGATCACGATTAGCCCATAATAGCACTTATCGTCATCATGGGTTCATATGAAATCATGATAAACAAACACAAGAAAATAATAACTAAACTAATTATATTAAAACAGAGTACGTCACAAGAGTAAATAAGTTCAAAGCAAGAAAACTAGCATCCAACATTACAACGAAACAAGAATCACAAGAATATATGCTTCCTCTTCGTTGCGGTGTGCTAAATCGGTCTTCTTCCTTATCTCCTTCGCTCTTTACGTAAAAACACAATCTTCTTCAATCCCCACTTATGAAAACGTCTCAAATCTACTTATATAATAGTCCCATAAAACTCAGATTACATAGAAGTGGAAACCAAACAAAAGTAGAAGTCCTAAAATAATTTGTCTTTTTTTCGACCCTGCGCGGCCGCTCAGCATAGCTGATCGGGCGCTCAGCTTGCTGCGCGGCCGCTCAGCAATGCTAAGCGGGCGCTCAGACCTCTACTGAAAAAATTCTGATTTCGCTCCGTTTCTTCGCCGTAATCTGCCCGTTTCTTTCCTCTCGCAATGGTGAACACATGACAAGGCTTATTCTTGATGATTCCTCCCCCGAAATGCAACTAAAACCCTGAAATGCATAAACACTAGAAAAACGCATCAAATACACAAAATACTTGATTTCAAGACACCAATTTAAGCCATTTTAAGACGCTCTAAGTGGTATAAAATGCCACTTATCACTACGTTTTTAGAGAGGATGACAGATTTGGGTAGAGAGAAATTAGAGAGTAGAAGTCTAAACCTACAGATAGTATATAAGGAATTTCAAGGGAGTAGTGATAAGATTTTGGGAAAATATTTCTTGATAAGTGAAACGCCAATGCATGTATATCACTTTATGACACACGTAACTTTCAAGAGAAGGTAAACCATCGGTTCGCGCATTCAACACAACAATACGTGTGTGTAAACTTTTATAATTATATTTTGAAATTAGATTGTGGAGATTTTATTGATTAATTATGTTAATTCAATAAAATCTGGGGCTATTGTTATTACTGGTTTTTCATGACAAAGACATGACGAAAAATAGGGGAAAATAGAGAGATATGCATAGACTGAAGACACGATGCTAACTGGACGATAATTCAAAGGAAGCATAGTTGATTGATTGGTGGGATAAGCTCAAGAGGCACGATGCACCATCCTGAGAAAATAGGGGGAGAAGTGATAGACATGATTTGAAATTAGAAGAAAAAGGAGGAACAACTAAGAATATGAGATACACATAAAAATTACTGGCACCAACACACGGGGTGGACGAGAAAAGAGTGAAGTAGTAGTTCGAAGATCAGAAAAACACACACACTTTGCATAACACAGAAGCATACACAACACAGAAACATATACATGTTGGACAAACTTAGTATTTTAGACTATATTATGAATCATTTTGAGACTCTATATGACTGAGACATATTATATGTTAGTGGTGTGTATTTATTGGAATGTATTCTCCTCTTCGAATGGATTTTAACACATATTTACACGCTCAAAATGAGTAAAAGGTGAATGAGAACTGATGTTTCAAAGTGTGACATTTTAATGTGAAAAGTGGGTTTTTTACCACATCGAGAGTAGCACAAACCTATTCCTTGGTTTTTCTTATAAATACCACGTACCACATCGAATATAAAAATAAGTCCTTTTAAAACTCTCTTTATATATAGAGTATTAGGGCACCAGTTTTATTAAGTCGAGAAAATAAGAGTCGTCTCTTTAATTCTCGGTCTTTCCAGTCTTAATTTTTCCCAATATTCCGGTGATAGTTTTCGGGCTCAGTTCAAGTTCACTGAGAGTATTTTTGATTTATCGATTATACTAGTATCTCGTTTTATCCTGGGAAGCAGGTCACTAAACACGGATGGTGCATGGTGAAACTGCTTTAAGGGAGACAGTTTTCCGGACTCGAGATTAAATCTAACATCTGTTTGTTTTCTCAAATCCTTCTCCTAATTTAATTGTTAATTCTTATATGCTTATATAATTTAAAAATTAGCAGTGTTCTTGTGAATTAGTTATATATTCAATTTGTATAATAATGTCTATATCGTATGATAGGGTATGAGAGACCCGGGTAGGCGTCAACCTGGACTAAAGGGAGGCAGGCTCAACTGACCTGCTAAGACCCCCCTCTCCCAGGCCAATCAAGCATAAGAGCCCAGGCCCGGGTCTATCCTATTTCCCGGATCCAAATCCGCCTGCATACCCGATCTGGATCGGGGCCAAAACCGCAGTGAGGGACATCCCAACAAACACATGCACATCCCACAACCCGCCAAGCAAAGGTACGTGGGCATGTGACTATGACAGCTATCAACAACCAGCACACCAGACAAGCACGGCGCGTGTCAGAGGCCGTTAGCACACTCTGGAGGTGGTCCTCCCCTGGACACGTGTAAGCAATCCACCCATGCCAGGCATCCTCTGGTCCCAAGATCCAACGGCCCAGATTTAGAGGTAACTACCCCTAAACCCTACCTTGGGGCTATATATACCCCCAAGACTGAAGGGTTTAGGGGTTGGAAAATATTCACTCTTGCACACTCACACACTCTCATACACCCAAAAACACATAGCAGCCATCACATATACACATCCACACACAAACACACAGCATCCTGTAAATTACATAAATATATACATACCTTCATCTTCTCCAAAGCCTGTTCTTATTCTCACACCGGAGGCGCCGTGGGTGCTAAACCCCCTTCCGGTGTTGTTTTGCAGGCGCCCATCCAGCAACTACACCTCACCCCCGCACAGAAGGTCCAGGAACGCCGTCGGACGGAGCCGCCCGCTCACCGGAGTTATCATTTGGCGCTAGAAGGAGGGCGCTCCATCCTTGGGTCTCGGTGCCCTTGGATTCATCTTCATCAGCAAACTCTTGAGAGAGTCCACTTTCAAACCTGTAAGAACGTAAACAACCAAACCCTTTCTTGAATGTGAATGTTCATTTTAGCCACGTTTGTGTGAGCTTGTTGCTTTAAGCCACGTTTGTGTGAGCCCGCTCTTGTTTGTTAAGTTTTAGCTATTTAGGGTTTGATAATCTTGATAATCTTGAAGCCTGGAGTTTGATAGTCTTGGTGATTTTAAAACCCAGAACTGTTTTAGCTTGCATATTTTCTTTTGTGTTCAAGAGCCTGCTGTTCTTGTTTGGTATTATTGTTAGCAAAACCCAAAAAGTTTGCTTGCTGTTATTCTGGAAATTTTTTATAACATTCAAAAAAGCAACCTCAGATCCACATTTGTAGCCTCAAATCTTGGTCAATTGTTTGTACAATTGTGGTAATGGCAAGAGCAGGAAAAAGTACAGCTGGTAGGCCCTCCGCCAGTACCCACATTCAGGATCAAGACCCCTCTCAAGCCCAAGAAACTAGAGGAGACAGAGAGATCTTCCAAGAGCAACCACTGACGCAGCATACCCCGGTAAGGGATGCCAGAAATGTCATAGAGCTCAATCAGTACAAGTATACCAATGTTCCAGTTGCAGAGGAGCATATGGCCAACTTAACAAGCCACGAACTTGCTGAAGCAATCAGGCTCTACAGAGATGAACAAGCCCGGGCTCAGATGGAATTTGAACAAGAGGATAAGCAGGAAGAATCCGGGGACTCTCAGCAATCCAGGAGATCTGTCTTCGACCGAATCGGGGCGAAGGCAAAGAAAAATCAAAAGGAGCCTAGCAAGAAGGAGACAGAAGCAACCAGAAAGAAAAAGTTAGAAGAAATCAGAGAAAAGATAAGAAAGGAAGAGGAAGAAAAGATGGAGCAAAAAATTCAGAAAAGAATGCAACTGGAGGAGGAGAGGCTCCTAGCTAAAGCAAGAGGCAAAAGAACTCGGAGGGACCCTACCCCCGAACTTATTTCTGATGGCGAAGAGGAGGGTCAGAAAGATCTCAAGGACATGATTTACGAGCTCCAGAGAAAAATGGAGAAAGAATCCGGGGTGGAAGTTGGGGAGACCCTCACGCCCTTCAGCCACTCCCTAGAAGCCATCCCTCGACAGAAAAATCTCAAACACTACAACTTCGACTCTTTCGATGGACTGGGGGATCCGGAAGAGCACCTCAACTACTTCGAACAGATAGCTCAGATATACTATTACAATGACTTGACGAAATCCAGATTCTTCGCCTCGACTCTCAAAGGGGGGGCTCAAAGATGGTTTAGCAGAATCCCATCAAGAAGCATCCACTCCTGGAAAGAATTCAGAGGAGCCTTCCTTAGAAGATTCAGAGCCAATAAAACACATGAAATTCACATGTGCCACCTGAAGACAATCCGCCAGTATGATAACGAAGCACTCTCAGCCTATATGCGGAGGTTCCAGGAACCCATCAACAAAGTTTCGAATCTCGATGAAAGGGAGGCTCTAAGCATATTTCGAAGAAACCTGGATCTAGAACACAATGAGAGGTATATTGTGGAGTTGATAAATAAAGAGCCCCAAAGCTTGGCCGCTGCTTATTCTATGGCAGCCCGGTTCATAAAAGAAACGGATGTTCTCCAGGCAATGAGAATGACTCGGAATGGAGGGAACAGGAACAAATCTTCTGATGACCGACCGAGAGGGGGTTACCATCAAGAGAAAAAGTTCAAACAAAGAAACCAAACCCAGCAAACAAATGTTGTACAAAACACCCCAATATTCCAAAGATTGGGTCCTAAAACAGAATCCAAAAGTGATCCCGGTCCACCTAGGTAGGAAAGGGAGCCTAGGCAAGAGCCATAGTGGACACAACTAAACAGGACCCGAGAAGAGATACTGAAGGAGATCAAGGGAAAGCCATTCTACTATCCTCCAAAGCCAATGCAGACTCCCCCAAAGAGCAGGCCTTATAATAGGCAGTGCGACTACCATGAAACCCATGGGCACAAGACTGAAATTTGTCTCTCTTTAAAATACTTCATTGAAGACCAAGTCAAGAAAGGCAACCTGAATCAATACATCTCAAGGGAGAAAAATCAGAGAGAGGAAAGGCAAAGAAAAGGTAAGAATGTGGTAAACGTGGTCCTGGGAGGTTCACACTCTCCCCCTAGGAGCCCGGGCTCAAGAGATGAGGTATTCTCCATTCAATCCTACCCGGAGATGATGATCTCATTCAGCAGCAAGGATTATGAAGGAGTCAACCCGAATCACAACGAAGCCTTGGTTGTAACACTTGATATCTTTGACAACGAAGTAAGAAGGATGTTGATCGATAATGGATCCTCAGTAAACATACTCTTCAAGCATACTGTGGACAGGATGAAGCTTGGGAGCGTACGCTCCAATGAATGCCAAGAGGACCCTCTGTATGAGTTCGGGAACAACTTGGTCCCGATCCAGGGAACTTTATACTTGCCAGTCGTATTCAGATCGGGCTCAAACCAAGTTACCCATGTGATAAAGTTCTACGTGATCAATACTCCTTCATCCTACAACGGCATAATCGGACGTTCGACCTTGACCAGGATCCAAGCAATCACCTCCATATCACATTTGAAAATTAAATTCCCAACTCCAACCGGGGTAGGAGAAATCAAGGGAGACTATGAGGTAGCTGAAAGATGTTATAGCCAGGCTCTGGTAATGGCTAAAACCCACCAAGACAACAAGAGAAAGGCCGTGGTACTCCGGAAACAACAAAGTATTAAGAAACATCGCCCCCACTCAAGGGACGATGTGAGGAAAGAAGTTCAGGTCATAGAGTCCCTCTCAAATCCGAAAGCAACCAAACCAAGCTCAGAAGAGCAAAAAAGCAACCAAGTCACAGAAGGGATTGAATTGAGCCTAGGCCTTGGCCAAACCAACCCTACTGTGCAAGCAACCAACCCAGAAAAAATTGGAGAAAGAAACAATAAAGAGATGACAGCCTAGGATCAGATTTATATGAAAAAGAACACAGAGGCTCGGATCTAGAAGATGGTATCAAATACAGATCAATCCAAGATAGAGGCCGCTGTTGAAACAGAAACAATTCTGATCAGTACAAGCGATCCTTCCAAAAAGATAAAGATAGGATCCGGGCTCGAGGCTAATTTTAGAAAAGACATGGTATCGCTACTCCAAGGGTACTCTGATATATTCGCTTGGACCCCGAAAGAAATGCCATGGTTGGATGAATCCATAGCGATGCATAGTTTGGACGTCAACCCAGAGAGGAAGCCAGTCAAGCAAAAGAGAAGAAATTTTGCCCCAGAAAGGGAGAAAGCAATCGATGAAGAAATTGAGAAACTACTGAAAGCTGGAATAATATGCGAAGTCAAGTACCCGGAATGGCTGGCAAATGTAGTGATGGTGAAAAAAGCAAACGGAAAATGGAGAATGTGTATCGATTACACAAACCTGAACAGCGCATGCCCCAAAGATCCCTACCCCTTGCCAAACATTGATCAATTGATCGATGCCACTTCTGGACACGTGATGCTAAGTTTCATGGACGCCTACTCAGGGTACAACTAGATCAAGATGAATCCCAGAGACATTCTAAAGACATCCTTCATCACCCACAGGACGGTCTATGCCTATGTAATGTTACCGTTCGGATTGACTAATGCGGGAACAACATATCAAAGGGCAATGAATAAAATCTTCAAGGACCAGATTGGAAGGAACCTGGAATCCTATGTGGACGATATGATCGCAAAATCCACAAGCGTCCCCGGGCACACAGGAGACCGGAGAGAATGTTTCGACAACTTGAGAAAATACTCACTCAGGCTCAATCCAGAAAAATGCACATTTGGAGTAGGGGTAGGAAAATTCCTTGGATTCATGATAAGCAACCGAGGAATTGAAGTCAACCCAGAAAAGATAAAGGCAATCCAAGAGATGAAGGCTCCCAGAACACAAAAAGATGTGCAGAAACTAGCAGGATCACTAGCAGCACTCAGAAGATTCATCTCCAAACTAGCTGAGAGATGCCTACCCTTTTTTGACCTGTTAAAAGGAGCAACCAACAAGAGAGAAGTTAATTGGAGCCCGGAATGCCAAAGCGCATTTGAAGAAATCAAAAGGTACCTTTCTTAACCCCCTGTGTTAACAAAAGCTCAACCCGGGGAACCCCTATCCCTTTACCTGTCAGCAGGGGCCCTGGCAGTTGGAGAAGCCTTGATCAGGGAAGAGAATGGCAAATAGCAACCAGTTTATTATGTGAGCCAAGTGCTAAAAGATGCAGAGACCCGGTATCCGAGGCTAGAAAAGTTTGCTTTTGCCTTAGTCACAGCATCCAGGAAGCTCACACACTACTTCCAGGGAAGGGAGATACGAGTTGTAACAAATCAACCATTAAGGAAGATAATACACAAGCCAGATGTCTGAGGGAGGTTGGTAAATTGGGCAGTTGAGCTAAGTCAGTTCAATCTAAGTTTCATTCCTAGAACCGCAATCAAAGCCCAGGCTCTAGTTGATTTCATCATAGAATGCAATTTCCTAGAAGAAGAGCCCATGCCCATGTGCATTGACCCTGAGAGAAACACAGATCAAGAAACAGAAGCCTGGGCTCTCAAAGTTGATGGTTCTTCAACCAATGAAAGATCGGGAGCCGGGCTCATCCTAAAGAGCCCAGAAGGGTTCACAATCCAAACAGCAATCTCTTTTGCATTCTCAGCAACAAACAACCAAGCAGAGTATGAGGCCTTGATTGCAGGATTGAAGCTATCAAGAACACTCAGGATCCAGAATCTCAAAATCTACAGCGACTCCCAGATTGTCGTAAAGCAAACAAATGGCGAGTACATAGCCAAAGATCCAGTTCTAGCCAAGTACCAGGCTCTGGTCCAAAGCTACCTCGCCTTGATACCAAAAATACAAGTCATCCAAATCTGCAGAGAGGAAAATTCAGAAGCTGATACACTATCTAAGCTTGTTCAAAATTCATCAGACCTGGATTGCTCCGTCTACTTCGAAGAATTGCAGAAACCAAGCACAGAGTCTGAGGAAGTTATGGAAATAGACAACAGTCCAAATTGGATGACTCTATTCATTAATTACTTGGAGAAGGGAGAGCTCCCGGAGGATAAAGGGAAAGCACAAAGGTTAAAGGCAAAAGCTTCAAAATTCTTCATTGAAGAGGGAATACTCTATCGCCGGACCTTCTCCTCCCCAATCCTCAAGTGCATAGGCCCAGGAGAGGCACAGTACTGCCTCATGGAAGTTCACGAAGGAATCTGCGGGGACTACATGTCCGCAAAAGCACTAGCTCACAAAAATATAAGGCAGGGGTACTACTGGCCTACTATCCACCAGGATTCAATAGACTTTGTGAAAAAATGCAAGGAATGCCAACTCTTCAGCAATGTGACACGGATGAGCCCAGTCCTACCTTCTTCAGTCTTGTCACCAATCCCATTCGCTGTATGGGGCATTGATATCATAGGACCCTTTTCCCAGGGCCAAAGGAGACCTCAGGTACTTACTAGTCTCAATTGATTATATGACAAAATGGGTAGAGGCAAAGGCAATGAGAACAATATACCAACAAGACTGCATTAAGTTCATGGATAACATTCTGATGAGGTTCGGGATCCCGAGAGTACTGGTCTCAGATAATGGTCCGCAATTTGTTGGTTCAGAATTCGAATCCTACCTTCAAGAATGGGGTATCCGGCACAAGAAGTCATCTGTAGCCTACCCTCAAGGGAATGGCCAAGTTGAAGTAACAAATAGAATACTTCTCAGGGGGGTAGAGAAGAGACTCAAGGAAAGCAAAACCAAATGGCCAGAAGAATTACCTAATGTACTTTGGGCATACAGAACAAGCCCCAGAACAAGACAGGAGAAACCCCCTTCAAGATGGCTTATGGAACTGAAGCCATGCTACCAATTAAAGTAGGATCCCCCTCCCATCGAGCAATCAACTTTGATGAGATAGCAAATGAGGAGGGGCTCAGAACGAATATTGAGCTAATTGATGAAGTCCGAGACCAGGCAGTGGCAAGAATGGAAAAGTATAAGCAGAAAATAAGAGAGCACTTCAGCAAGAAGTCTCGGGTCAAAAACTTTCAAGTTGGAGACCTGGTCCTTCGAGACACAGGAAGCTTCAGACCCCACCAACACTAGAAAGCTAATGCCAAAGTGGGAAGGCCCATACAAAGTCAAGGAAGTTCTAAGGTCAGGAACATACAAACTCATGAACATGGATGAGTCTGAAGTACCAAATGCATGGCATGGACTCAGGCTCAGAAAGTTTTACCAGTAGAAAAAACAACCAAAAGCAACCAAAACTTGTAGCCTATGGCAAGCAACCAATCTATGATCCTATATTTTGTATGAAAAAATTTGCAAATCAATGAAAAGAATTTTCCTTTCTTAGAAAGTTATTACTTTTAATTACCAGTTATGGACGTAAAAAACAACCCGGTACGTTCTCATACCCGGGTTAGAAGCAAAAAACAAAAGCAACCACTATTTGCTTAGAAACATTCTAAGTAAATGGAGCAATCACCAATCCGGGTTAGACATACCCGGATTGAAAGCAAATCTAAAAGCAAAAAAAACAACCCGGATTAGCATTCAAATCCAGGTTGAAAACAACCATTATGTACTTACATTTTCTAAGTACATAAAGCAAAAAAGCAAACATCAACCCGGGTGGGTTTTATACCCGGATTGAAAGCAAATTTAAAAGCAAAAAACAACCCGGATTAGCATTCAAATCCAGGTTGCAAACAACCATTATGTACTTACATTTTCTAAGTACATAAAGCAAAAAAGTAAACATCAACCCGGACACGGTTCCATACCCGGACCAACCCTGATATGAACCCAATCCGGATTAGGGGCCATAACCAGGATCCGGATTGCTAAAAAAAATAGATCGAAGAAAAGCAAATATTTTCTACAACGGAAGAAAAGTTTAAAGCACAATCCAGAACAAATCCAAATATTACATATAGTTCAAATCAAAGTACGATAATGGGAAATCCTAGAAAATGAAATTACATGGGCTGGGCCCGAGAAGCTTAGCAAAGCTGGTCCGGATCTAGAGGAAGCTGGGGCTCGGACCATCATAGGGTTCCGGTTCCCCTTGACCCTGCTCAACTGCAGCCTTTGTAGCAAGGAACTCCTGGATGAAGCTCTCCCAGGAAGCTAAGGGGTCAGTCTTGATGTGGCGCTCAGCAACGACCCAGGACCTGCATACATCGGGAACCCCGGCCTGAGCGACCTCGAAGTCATAAACATCGCTATCCTTGAACTCAGCAATGATAGCCTCCTTGTTCAGATTTTCTTTAGCAGCAAGCTCGGCCTTGAGCCTCTCCACTTCCTTGGCCAGCCTCTCAGCCCGGGTCTCGAAATCCTTCAGCTTCTCATTCAACCCGGCCTCCACCACACGGAACCCCACCCGGGCCTCCTCCAGCTCTCCCCTCAGGGAATCGGAAAGCATCTTCTCGGCTTTAGTCCGATTGTTGGCCTCCTTAAGCTCAGTGAAAGCAAATCGGAGCAAATGGATATTGCACTCCCAAGCTGAGAAATAAAAAAAACATACTTATGAGCAAAGCACAAAATGAATTAGGGGGCATAACCCGGAATTAAGAGCATAAAAATTCAAAAATCACCTGCCCCCATTGACCTGTGACCCTCTTCAAGGCAGTAGCCATGTTGTAGCCCTCAACCTCCTCCCAATCTTCT
This sequence comes from Apium graveolens, assembly GCF_009905375.1. NCBI lineage: Eukaryota > Viridiplantae > Streptophyta > Magnoliopsida > Apiales > Apiaceae > Apium > Apium graveolens. The sequence goes on along the minus strand of NC_133649.1, from coordinate 231,258,424 downwards.
TCGGAGGGGATACTGGACATGAACCCGGCCAGGTCAATAAGGCTCTTTGTCCCTATCCGGATAGGAGCCCCATCTGGTCCCTTCCCTTCCGAATCACATATGACCCGGTCAGCAATAACAGCTTTTCCGCGGGGAGGCTTTCCCGGGGCGGACTTCCTCTTCTTCAAAGGAGTTTCCTCATCAGAGATTTCCTGGACGTCCGGGTCCTTGGCCAAGGGCGCATTGGCCGGATCAACCATATTCCGGGGGGCAGAAGATTCGGCACCGCCCTCTGCATCCGCAGATCCGGATCCGGTACCAGGGGCTCCTTTGGTTGTCTTGTATGCCAATCCCAATAAGTTGAAAGCTGCTGCATAAGCTGAAGAAGACATTATCGCTCTGAATGCAGGGTTGTAATGTGGCAAACCTGAAAAATTGGAAAAGAAAACTATAAGCGCAGGATTGATATTTAAGCAAAGACTACCAAATCCGGAAATAAAATAATGTAGTAAGCTCGGATCATGGGAAGAGGATTTATGCAAATTAGCTACAAGTAAAAAAGCAAAATATACGTTGATCCGGATCATCAGGGAAAGCAGAGAGACCCGGATCAAATACCAAACAGAGTTTCCCAACAATAAGTTAAAAGAAAGAGGAACATAATCCGGATTTCCAAGCAGGGATGGGAACCCGGATCACTAACAGAACAGGTTAAAGAAGAACTTACAGCCAAGTTGGAACAGGAGTTTATGGTTCATAAAGGTATCCCGGGTCGGCTAGAACCCGAGACTACCACAGAAATTCCTAATCTGGTCTACAGCCTCCCCCTCTAAGATCTCCGGGTTAAACTTCGTTTGAACTTCCCCAGCTGTGAAGTAAGGGAGATACTCCAAATCGTACCCCTTCAACATCAATATCTCCCCATTCCAATGTTTCAAAGAAGTCTGGAGCATAACCGGTTTGGACCTACCCGGACCAAATCCACACTCTGCTGCCCGGAACCTCAGCTCATAAAAAGGCTTCTGGCCTGACCTAGAAAGGTAAAATATCTGGTGGAACAACTTGAAGGTAGGCGTGAGCCCGGCCTTGTTACAGCAAGCTATGAACCAGGTCATAGACTTGATTCCGTTCGGGGTTATCTGCATGGGGGATATCCTGTAGACATACTTGCACAGGTGCTTAAGAAAAATATGGCAGCGGGGGTTCCACCCGGACCTAAGATGCTCCATCCAGAACGGAACAAAACCATCAGCGGGATGATGGAAAATCCTCTCATGCGGCTCGGGCCACCTCCAAGCGATGTTAGGAGTCAACTGAAAAGCAGCCCGGATTGCCTTGTCCATATCACCCGGATCAGCTTCGGCATAAAAATCCTTCAGCTGGTAATGGTCCCTACTGATCCCAAACGAAGCAAAAGCTGCCTCCAGGCCGCCTTGATCATAAACGCCCGGGTGGCCATCCTCGTGCTTCTCATATCTGACCCGGGTATAGTAAATGCTATCTTCAAACCCGGGCGGCTTCCTAACGAAGTGATATTTAATATCGGACCAACGGCCGTCCGGAGTGAAAATAACAGAGTTCTCTGGGAGCCTCTTGAACCGGAAGCTCGTAATCGTTCCCACAGACCCGGACCCCTTTCTCACCATCTCGCCCTGGATCTGTTCTCTACCAGACGAATCTGGATCACTCTCTTCGTCAGAAAAGTTGGGATAACAATTATATACTTTCCTAGCTCGCTCCTTGGTCCAGACCATATACCTATTAAAATGAAGGTCAGTTAGCCTGGGCCCTACAGATTTTATTTGTCTTACTAAGTGGTCTGGATCAGGTACGCTATGTTAATTTTATCATAACCTAATAATCCGGACCACCAATGCAAGTCCAACCCGGAAAAACATCAACGATCCAGATCATGTTAACTACAATCCACAAAAGCAAACCACCATGGACCCGGATCTTGATGGCAAATACCCAGATCCGGATCCATAGCAACAAAAAACTTAAAACAAAACCCATATACCCGGATCCCAACGGCAAACACCCATGCCCGGATCAAAAGCGACCAAAAACAGCTTAAAAAACCCAATTCATACAATTCTACCCAAAAACCTCCCCCCCCCGATCCGGATCCTATACCATCGACCCGGATCCAAACAAAAACCCTAACCCACAAACAGTTATTTTGAGAATCAAAAGGCAAAACATGCCACTTTTCATATATACATACACATATTTCCACCAAGAACACGAAGAACAGACCTAAAAACCCCAGAAAAATCAAACACACAAACCCAATTTTTCGTGCAAAAAATATAGCAAAGTGCCCAAAACCTACAGATCTAAAAATACAAAGCCACAAACAATCATATTTGCCATAAAAACAGGAACAAAAGGCACTATTTCCACCATTAATCCGCGGATAGAAAAGCGAACTCGAAGCATGCAAGAACTTAAAGGAAAAATGCAATAAATCGAAAAGAAAAACACAAGGAAGCTTACAAATTGCAGACGAACGGGGCAACAGCGGATCAGCGGTGGAAGAAAGAAGCTAACAACGCAAACCTTCGAAGAAAATTGAGAAAAGAGAAAGAAAAGACTTTTAGTTTCTTTTTGCTGTGAATAAGGAAGAAAAGAAAGGAGGCCAAGGGTTTTTATAGGGGGAGTACGGGCACAACCTCCCACGCTACGTGGCACCCTAGGATTGGGCGAAAAGGGAGTTACAGAAAGAGAAATAAAAGCAAATATATACATTTACATATATACAAATACGCATCACATTTAAAACCCATAATCATTATGGGCCGAGTTTTTAGGAAATAACTGCCTAAAAATTCAAATTTGTGGGAGGGAAAAACGGAAAGGCGTTACAAGTTAAAAACTCTTCAAATTCCACTGCCAACGATCCAGACCCAAGGCCATGATCCGGACCCTTGACAACCGGCTACAGATTCGGAGCAACTATTCTACCTTAATCCGAATTGGCATACATTACACCAGATCCGGATTGGGGGGCAACCAGGAGCAGAAATTTTTCTGAAGCAACCATTCTACCTTAATCCGGATTGGTATCCATTACACAAGATCCGGATTGGGGGGCAACCAGGAGCAGAAATTTTTCTGAAGCAACTATTTTACCTTAATCCGGTTTGGCATCTACCACAACAGATCCGGATTGGGGGGCAACCAGGAGCAGAAATTTTTATGAAGTAACTATTCTACCTTAATCCGGATTGGTATCCATTACACTACATCCGGATTAGGGGGCAACCAGGAGCAGAAATTTTTCTGAAGCAACTATTCTACCTTAATCCGGTTTGGCATCTACCACAACAGATCCGGATTGGGGGGCAACCAGGAGCAGAAATATTTCTGAAGCAACTATTCTACCTTAATCCGGATTGGTATCCATTACACCACATCCGGATTGAGGGGCAACCAGGAGCAGAAATTTTTCTGAAGCAACTATTCTACCTTAATCCGGATTGGTATCCATTACACCAGATCCGGATTGGGGGGCAACCAGGAGCAGAAATTTTTTACTAAGCCAAATATGCAACCCTACTCTACTCCCTCATCCAGAAAATCTGCATAAGGGACTGGGGGGCAAATGATAGGGTATGAGAGACCCGGGTAGGCGTCAACCTGGACTAAAGGGAGGCAGGCTCAACTGACCTGCTAAGACCCCCCTCTCCCAGGCCAATCAAGCATAAGAGCCCAGGCCCGGGTCTATCCTATTTCCCGGATCCAAATCCGCCTGCATACCCGGATCCGGATCGGGGCCAAAACCGCAGTGAGGGACGTCCAACAAACACATGCACATCCCACAACCCGCCAAGCAAAGGTACGTGGGCACGTGACTATGACAGCTATCAATAACCAGCACACCAGACAAGCACGGCGCGTGTCAGAGACCGTTAGGACACTCTGGAGGTGGTCCTCCCCTGGACACGTGTAAGCAATCCACCCAAGCCAGGCGTCCTCTGGTCCCAAGATCCAATGGCCCAGATTTAGAGGTAACTACCCCTAAACCCTACCTTGGGGCTATATATACCCCCAAGACTGAAGGGTTTAGGGGTTGGAAAATATTCACTCTTGCACACTCACACACTCTCATACACCCAAAAACACACAGCAGCCATCACATATACACATCCACATACAAACACACAGCAGCCTCTAAATTACATAAATATATACATACCTTCATCTTCTCCAAAGCCTGTTCTTATTCTCACACCGGAGGCGCCGTGGGAGCCAAACCCCCCTTCCGGTGTTGTTTTGCAGGCGCCCAACCAGCAGCTACACCTCACCCCCGCACAGAAGGTCCAGGAACGCCGTCGGACGGAGCCGCCCGCTCACCGAAGTTATCATCGTACAAGATTGATAACAATCTTAAAGCAGTTTTATTGGTGAATTTTGAGAAACTGGATACAAAGTTAATCATGTATGATTAATGCTTGTGATTCTCATATTATTTTTAGACCTGAATTATTAAGTCACGAACTAGTTTGTATAAGAGAAAAAAAACTCGCTTTTTGCCATGATATGGATCTAACGGGCTATTCTCAAGCCTTTTTGCTTTGATAGTCAGAGGAGAATTTTGTGACTAATTTATTTGAAATATGTGATCTATCCTTTTTGTATATGCTACTGAGGCACCTGTTGGTTATATGAATTTGCCACATGTTTTGACTAATATAAGTATCATGCATTTTAATTAATATAAAGGGTTTATTTTTTATGTTCATTCATGTTATAGAGTATGTAACAATGAATTTGATAATGGCACCTTAATTGTGTGGATTTTACGTTGCTGGATATCACATCGTCAATTTTATCATTAATATGTATGTTTGCGTGTTCGTAAATTAATCAATTGGATTAATTTATTTTGAGAGAGAATGAGGTACATGAAATAATGTCCATCAACGCAAGTTTTGTGATCTCTAATTATTTGATAATTTAATATCGCATGTATTTATTATAAAAAAATTGTATTATGTAGTAATATGTTGGAGTGATAAAATTTATGGTATATATGGTGATTATGGTTATTCTTGTATACATTGGGATATTATTATATCATTGTTTATCATTGTTTAATTATTTAGACTGAACATGTTGTGTTTACTCGGAATATGCTATGCAAAGTCAGTTGACATAATTGCTAATTTGCACTTGAAATAGCAACTCTTAGTAGTTGTTTGTGATTATAATTAACATATATTATCTTGTCTTTGATAATATAAATTCCTGCATTAACTGGTTTAAGTTGATTGACTAAATTTTGTAGGCTAGCAGCTTTAATTGTGAAGGTGTAATACTGTCATCTTATATAGTCTTGTAGTTAAATATGTTATTTAATTACTTATCTGCTAAAATTACAACTTACACACTCATTTAGTTTAATATGATTTAACTAAATAAAGCTTTTTAGGTATTAGTTGATTGGCTAGCTGTAAATCTTTGTAAAATCAATCCTTCGGGGATGTTCGGATGTTAAAAACCTTACGGGCCTAGTACCGAGTACAAGTTAGGGGTCGACACAGAAATTATATTTTTTGGTTGGATTTTTTCCTCCAGTTAAATTGTAATTTTACGTGTTGGTGTCGGTCTTCTGCGGCAGTGACACATAAGCCTATTATAGTGATCCATGTGATACTTAATACAATGAATATTAATATCAACTATTTATGCTGAACTTCGTAGAGAATCCGAAAAGTAGTTAACCTTAACGCATCAGTTGATCAAAGATCACTAAATGTGGGTTTATTGAAAATTTATATTTTTCCTTGGGCCTCTTCTGGTTGTACCAGTTGGTGAGCCAGAAATGTAGATTGGTGCGAACCATGTAAAACTTTTAGAGAAATTCGGTAATTGAATCTCTAATGACAAGAACTACGGAAAGTTCTTTAAATATGATATTAAATCCTTATAGGTTTTTAATGAATGACGTAAAACATTCTCAGATGAGACTTAGTGACACGATATGTGTTTACTTTCTATTTTGATAGTAAAACATTTGTCACTCATACTCGTAATCGAGTCAATATTGAAGCTAAATAAAGAGATGTGTGCTCTATAAGCTTAAGGGTAAAACCAACATTTGTCACTCATACTCGTAATTTAATGATGAATAATCACCGGGTGAATTCTGTTTGTAACGTGAATATTCATGATTTCGTTGCACCTTACTCGCATTAAATAACTGGAGTAGATGCAGGCTTGAGTTGCACTCTGAGGGAGATGCAAAACGATTGTGATCAGCTCAGACTATCACTGAATTTGAGGATATTAGTTACGAAGGGCTAATTATTCCTTAAATAAGATACCACGGAAGGAAATAATTAAATTTCTTATTATTTTTGGAATGTTTTCTGACTATCTGTGAAATATTAAAATTGTGGGGGTATCTACAATAGAAAATTATTGAATTTTCTATGAATAATGGAATGTAATGAAACATTCTAGACAATAATTGAAATGTGGGGGTATCTCGAAACTTGATACCAATACCTCTTTTGGTAGCATGAGATCCAAAATTAATTGAGATATTTTGGATGGATATATAGACAATGGTTGAGTCTAATAATATCCGATATATGAGTCTAATTTTTGAGATTCGTAAGAATACTATTACAGAGTTTAGGAATGCTTATGCGATAAGCTAGTAGTTCCTAGTAGATGTAATTAAAAGTCATCTAAATGAACTTACGAGTTATTGGATGAATGTGAGGATGAACCTATAGAGAGCAAAAGACTTGGGTAATTTCTAGTCCCGAATGTCTTGATAATTTTCTTGAAGGTAAACCTGTAAATTTAATTGAAGCAGTGCACTTCTCGTATAATTCCTTGATAAGTGCATATATCAAGAGAAAATTTGACTATTATTGAGAAGTCAATAAATCAAAATTTTCTAACACGTGTACTACAAAATGGATTGTGTATGTTCTCTCTATATCCTTTGTGGGGGAAAGGATGTTAAGAAATACAAAGAGTAGTTCTGTTTGACATAATCTTGTTTTAAAAATATATGGATCTTCTTATGAGATAGAAGCATTCGGACCCAAATGAATTTTCAAATTGGGAAAATATATGTGGGTCGAAAGGAAGTAAAAGGTCAGACTGATAAAAAAATATTACAGTCAAAAGTGATGTCCTTATATAATTTATGAAATATTCCCGAGCTTTGAGAATAAGGTTCATTAAGATGATACTAAAATTATCGTATTGTGAAATTTAAAAGTGCATCAATGAAAATTGAGACAGTTTTTCTAAATAGATATTTGGAGAAATATCTATTTACGTGAACCTGAGGGTTGCTCCAGATAAAGCAAGAGTATAAAGTCTATATTTTCGGTGATCATATTGAGTGAAACAATATAGACACGAAATAATGGCATATTAAATTTGATATTGTTATGATAAGCAATGGATTCAAAAAATGACATGGTTGCCATTTTAAGGACACTCAAAATTGGTTGTTATGTGTTTAAGGATTACCAGTTTAAGGACGCTTAAACTCAGTAATGATGCAAACTGAAATTGCTGGTTTTTGGGACGCTAAAAACTAGTAATATCAATAACAAGTGGAAGCCTTGAGTAATAACTAGTAAAGTTATTTCATAAATGTGAAATATGTCAATATGAGATGTCAAACTGATTCAAGATCAGAGAATTGACAAGTGTTCATGTGTTATTTACACATGATATGCAAATTATAATTGATTGCATGTGATTGATCTGATCATTATGAGAAGTAATGACAAGAGGATCATCTCTGAAAATCTTGATGAGATTGAAAATTTTTTATTTGAAGATTACAATCTTCGTGACTTTAAAAGTCTTAGATGATACATGTCAAATGTTGGTGTTGTGAATCTTGAAGGGATCAACTAAGCTAAAGTTTTCATAGCTAGAATGGATTTATATTAATCCAAACATAGATGAACAAGGATCTTTCAAGAAGGATTGGAAGTTTGTTGTACTTTTAAAATTGTACAAAATCATACATAGGCTACACAGTTGGTAAACTGGGTAGATGCACGAGTAAAATGAAAATTGGTCACTAGGAAGTGATTTTAATGAGATTTAAGGTGTATGATATGTGCTCGTGAGCTTGGACTGTAATACGAAAGATATCTAATTGTACTATGTGAATATAGTATGTAAATTAGAATTTGACTTTAAGAACTTAAAAGTCATTCGAAAATACATTTCACACTTAGCAGTCGTGTCATGGAAATCCAAAACTTAGCTCGATTCATGATGGAATACGAGTATAGTGCATAAAATAAATGCAACTAAAAGGATGAATAGCCACTTTGGAAGGATATTCCTAAATGACAAGGAAAACGTGTCTTCAATACGCATATATTGTGTAATTAATCTGCAAATTGGGGGATCACATTGTTGTGTATGCAATGGTATGTCTCGCATCTATGATGAGGACATAATACCATTAAACAACTATTCTCAACGAGAATTATCAGAATTGACTATGTAAAGTCAAATGATAATGTTTGGATCCACTAACCAAATGGTTAAACTGAGCGAATCTGTTTAAGCCAAGGGAATCTAGTTAGACCGAGAGATAGTTATTAAATCATCGAGAGGAATGGGCATTGCCTATTGCTTAACGGTGTCATGGTGGACACCCAACCTTGCTGACTAGAGATCCCAAGAACTTGGTTCAATGGGACAACTAAATCATGATGACCAAATCACTGTGGGGGTAACCCCTGACCTATTTCTATGATGATGAAACTGTGAGACCCGTAAGGTACGAGGTTATGCTTTATGATTTTAATGATCTTTGACGAATGCATGGATTTCAAGTTTGAATATATAGAATTCGGTTGAGTGTTGAGTCGCATTTATGACATTTTATTACGCGCTGTAAAGCTTTGGATTGATGTTTTGCACTCAAGTTGTTAGTGTTTTTAACGTGTTTTTGTAGTGTTTTTGCATTTCAGGCATTTACCAGGTAACCAGGTGAATTAGCATGGTTTTAGTGCTAATTTGGTGTTAGGATGGTTTCTAAAATAAAAGCTCATGAAAAATTCAACTCAAATCAGCAAGAAAAGAAAAATTCAGCATTTTATCCAAAGAGTCAGCGCGCCCGCTCCAGGAGTCCAGAGATGCAGCACGCCCGCGCTGGTCAAGCGCGCAGCCGCGCCAGGTCGAATTCAGAAAATCCTGTTTCTCATCGAATTTTGATCCAGAAGACTTCTACTTTGCGTGGGCTGCTATATAAACATAACTTATGCTCGTTTTTCATAAGGAAACTTACCAGAGCTAAGGAGAAGGCATAAAAAGACCGTAGAGAATAAAATCATCCAAGGTGAAGAAGATCTAGTTTATTCTTGTGAATCTTTATTTTAAGTTGTAACTTGCATGCTAGTTTTCTTATTCATGAACCTTTACTCTTGTTTCGTACTTGGTTTTATTAAGTATAAAGACTATGTTTATTATACCATGCTTTCATTGGAACCCACGTTGATGATGAGTCTAATCATGGGCTAATCGCTATCGTGGGGTTCTACGGATTTATTTATGGATTTCTTTAGTTAATTTGTTTTGATGCCTTAGTGTGTGGTGATTGTATGATAACCTAGTTTTGGTTGCGCTTATTCGTCTTATGAGCGTCGTGAACTTATAAGATAGTGTGTTAATCTTTAATGAATCGAAAGTGCATTCAAGGGTTTAGAACTTGCCATGCTAGCATAGGTTCATGTATTCATTATGCATGATTCATAGGTAATTTTAACCATTTTACTTGCCCTATGTAATCACGAGGGATAACTTGTGCATTAAACCGTTATGTTGTCAAATTCTATAGACATATAGGGTCTCAATATAAATGGTGTCTATTCAGCTTCTATCTCTTTTGTTGATGTCTGGTAGTATGGTATTCGCACAACAAAAGTTAGCGTTTATCAGTTTCATGTTATATGATTAGTGTCATCACCATTACATGTTAAGGTTAAGAATGAAAAGGCTATTGAATGAAGTATTTAATGAAGTTAGAATTCCATGTTTGTGTCATATTAATCAAATCTCTTTAATCTCTTAGTTTATGTTCTTTAGTATAATCTCTTAGTTTTTTTAGTAAAAACAACCACAAATTGTTACTCGTCTTACCATTGGATAATATCCATACTAGTGTTGCATAAATACATTGATTGAAATTAACTTAAACCTATCCCCGTGGGAATGAACTAGAATTTATTCTATATTACTTACGACCGCGAATACTTGCGCAAATTTTAGCGCATATTTTAGCCCTAACAAGTTTTTGGCGCTGCTGCCGGGGATATCGGTGTTAATTTTTAGTTTATGTGTTTGTCATCATTGGTCGTTAAAGTTCAGTGACTCGGACATTGTTACTTACTTAATTTATTGTCGTGTTTCATGTACTCTAGCGAGCGTGTATGCATATGCGTTCTCGGTCTCGTAAGAGGACACTGGATCAAGCTGATGAAGAAGTTATAGTCGAGGAGAAAGTTTAAGAAGAAATCTTAGTTGAGAAGGAAGAAGAAGCTCTTGTTGCAATGGGAGAACCAGAAGCAAATACAAAGGCTTTGATGGACTACTCTCAACTGTAGATCGATGATATTCAGTCTAGCATTGTTCTACCAGCCATCTCGGCTAATACCTTTGAGATCAAGTCGAGCACGATTCAGATGATACAGTACTCAGTTCAGTTTGGGGGTTCTCTGACAGAAGACCCCAACATGCACATCAGAGATTTCATCGAGATCTGTGACACTTTCAAGTTCAATGGAGTTTCGAAAGATGCTATTAAGTTTAGGCTTTTCCCATTCTCTCTGCGGGATAAAGCTAAGTGTTGGTTACATTCTTTACCACCAAGGTCTATCATCAAATGGAAGGATCTTGCTCAGAAGTTCTTAACCAAATTCTTTCCTATGGTGAAGACTGCTGCAATCAGAAATGCACTTACTCAATTTGTTCAGCAATCTGGAGAACCTTTATGCGAGGCTTGGGATCGATATAAGGAGATGCTTAGGAAGTTTCCTCATCATAGGATGCCTGACTGGATGATCATTAACTGTTTCTATAATGGTTTGGGTGCTACTTCTAGACCCATGCTTGATGCAGCGTCAGGAGGAGCCTTGTTGGCTAAAAGCTACGATGAAGCTTATTAATTAATTGAACTGATGAATACCAGAATTCTACTCAGCGACTATCTCAGGGTAAGTTAGCAGGAATTTTGGAGATGGATGTAACTACTATTATAGCTGCTCAACTTAAGGCTTTAACGATGAAGGTGGATTCTCTATCTAATTATGGAGTTAATCAGATCACTAGTGTCTGTGAGCTTTATGATGGTGCCCATGAGACTGATCGGTGTGCCATTTCTAGTGAATCAACTCAGTTCGTGAGCAACTTTCAGAGGTCGCAACAACCGTACCAGCCACCTATCATCCTAACAACTGCAATCATCCTAACTTTAGCTGGAGTAACACTCATAATGCGGTTCAGCAGCCTTACCAGCAGTATCCAGCAAAGCAGTACGACCCCCTGGTTTTCAGCAACCGCAATATGCACCAAGGCAACAACTCCAGTTGCAACAGTCGAATGAAAAATCTGAATTGGAGGAGTTGAGGCTCATGTACAAGAGTAAAGCGATTTCTTTCAAGATCTTGGAAAATAAAATTGAGCAAATTGCCAATGCCTTGCTGAATCGTCAACCTGGTACACTTTCTAGTGACACTGAAGTACCAGGAAAGAGGGTAGCAAAGGAGCAGGTAAAGACAATTACATTGAGGTCTGGGAAGGTTGCAAATCCCGAACACTCTCAAGCTTCGGATGGGGAAGTTGTGGCTGAGGAAGAAGAGCAGAAAGAAGTTGAAGTGGAACCAAGGAAGACTACTGTTAAACACACTCCTCCTGAGGGTAATACAGGGGAGAAATAGATCTATCCTCCAGCTCCCTTCCCTAAGAGGCTGTAGAAGAAAAAGATGGATATGCAGTTTGAAAAGTTTCTGGAGGTGTTCAAGAAATTTCACATCAACATACTTTTGCTGAAGCTCTTCAACAGATGCCTAGTTATGCGAAGTTTATGAAATTATTCTCTCTCGGAAGGTGAAGCTCGATCATTTAGAGACAGTCGCTCTCACGGAGGAATGTAGTGTTGTGCCGCAACAGAAGTTGCCTCCGAAGCTTAAAGATCCTGGAAGCTTCACTATTCCTTGCACCATTGGAAAAGTGTCATTTTACAAATGCTTATGTGACTTGAGAGCTAGCATCAATCTGATGCCTTTGTCAATCTTCAAGAAGTTGGACTTACCAGATCCAAAGCCTACTTATATGACTTTGCAGTTGGCCGATCGTTCTATTACTTATCCATGAGGCATCTGTTAAGGATATTTTGATCAAGGTGGATAAACTCATCTTACTTGCTGATTTTGTAATTCTTGATTTCGAGGAGGATAAGAAGATTCCCATAATCTTGGGAAGATCTTTCTTGGCGACTGGATGTACCTTGATTGATGTACAGAAGGGTGAGCTTACCATGAGAGTGCTGGATTATGATGTAACTTTTAATGTGTTCAATGCTATGAAGTTCCCTACAGAAAATGAGGAGTGCTTAAAGGTGGAGTTGGTCGATTCTGTGGTTACTTCAGAACTTGATCAATTGCTAAGGTCGGATGCCTTAGAAAAGGCCTTGTTGGGGAATTCTGATTGCGAAGATGATGAAGGTGATGAGCAGTTATAATATCTGAATGCTTCTCCCTGGAAGAGGAAGATAGACATGCCTTTTGAATTTCTTCGAATGGAGGAACTAAACAAATCTCCTAAGCGCCTCAAGCCATCTATTGAGGAAGCTCCTACACTTGAGCTTAAACCATTACCTGAACACTTAAGGTATATTTTTTTAGGTGATACATCTACTTTTCCTGTTATTATTGCATCTGACCTTTCAGGTAGTGATGAGGAAAAACTCTTGAGAATTCTGAGAGAGTTCAAATCGGCAATTCGATGGACGATAACAGATTTTAAAGGAATCAACCCTTCTTATTATATGTATAAAATTCTGCTAGAGGAAGGTAGCAAGCCCATTATTGAACAACAAAGAAGGCTCAATCCCATCGTGAAGGAAGTTGTGAAGAAGGAAATTCATAAGTGGCTGGATGCAGGGATCATCTATCCCATTTTTGATAGTTCTTGAGTGAGTCAAGTTCAGTGTGTACCAAAGAAAGGCGGTATCACAGGTTTTGCTAATGCGAAGAATGAGCTCATTCCTACTCGAACAGTCACGTGGTAGAGAGTTTGCATGGATTACAGGAAGCTGATTAAGGCCACGAGAAAAGATCACTTCCCTCTGCCGTTTATTGATCAGATGCTTGAAAAATTGGATGGGCATGAGTACTATTGTCTTCTGGATGGCTATTCGGGCTATAATCAAATTTGCATTGCTGCGAAAGATCAAGAGAAGACTACTTTCACTAGTCCATTTGGTACTTTCGCCTTTAGAAGGGTTTCTTTTGGTTTATGTGGGGCACCTGCCATATTTCAGAGATGTATGATGGTTATCTTCTCTAACATGATTGGTCAGAATGTGGAGGTGTTCATTAATGATTTCTCTGTGTTTGGCAATTCCTTTGATGAGTGCTTGCAGAATCTTGGTGACATTCTTAAAAGGTGCGTTGAGACCAACTTGGTTCTCAACTGGGAGAAATGTCACTTTATGGTGCGACAGGACATTATTCTTGGGCACAAGGTCTCTAGTAAGGGTCTTGAGGTGGACAAAGCCAAAGTGGGGGTCATTGAAAATCTTCCTCCATCAATTTCTGTTAAGGGAGTTCGCAGTTTTCTTGGTCATGCGGGCTTCTATAGGCGGTTCATCAAGGACTTCTCAAAAATTTCTAAACCTTTGTGCAATATTCTTGAGAAGGATGTCCCGTTCAATTTTGATGATGAGTGCCTAGCTGCTTTTGAGATCTTAAAGAAGAGTTTAATCATGGCACCCGTTATAACTGCACCTGATTGGAATGAACCTTTTGAGATGATGTGCGATGTAAGTGACTATGCAATTGGAGCAGTTTTTGGGCAGAGAAAGAACAACATATTCATATGGTCTACTATGATAGTAAGACCCTCAATGATGCTCAACTGAATTATACTACTACTGAAAAAGAACTCTTAGCATTGTCTACGGTTTTGAGAAGTTTCGATCTTATCTGCTTGGGATGAAGGTGACAGTTTTCATTGATCACGCTGCAATTTGATATCTCATCTCGAAGAAAGACTCAAATCCTAGAATAATCATATGGGTTCGTTTGCTTCAAGAATTTGATTTGGAGATCAAGGACTGAAAAGGTACTGAGAATCAAGTCGTTGATCATCTCTCTCGTTTGGAAGATCCAAGTACAACTTCACTGGATAAAAATATTGATAAATGAGTCTTTTCCCGATGAGCAGCTGTTTGGAGTGTAAGAAGAAGAATCGTGGTTTGCAGATATTATGAACTACCTTGTGAGTAATGTTATGCCTCCAGACTTGTCGTACGCTCAAAGGAAGAAGTTTCTTCATGAGGTAAAGTGGTACATGTGGGATGAGCCATATTTGTTTAGGCAAGGAGTTGACCAAATCATCACGATGTATTCCATACAGCGAAACGGGGGGGATCTTGCAAGACTGTCATTCAACTGTTTATGAAGGCCACTACGGTGGAGAGAAGACAGCAGCTCGTGTCCTTCAAGCGGGATTTTTCTGGCCTACATTGTTTAAGGATGCGCATCACTTTGTTTTGAAGTGTGATCAATGTCAGCATGTGGGTAATATGTCTAAGAGGGATGAGATGCCTCTTAATGTGCTTCTTGAGGTTGAAGTCTTCGATGTTTGGGAATCGACTTCATGGGGCCATTTGTCTCATCTTGCAATAATCAGTATATCTTGTTGGCGGTCGATTATGTGTCGAAATGGGTGGAAGTCAAGGCTTTTCCGATAAATGATGCGAAGGTGGTGCTTAATTTTCTTCATAAGTAGATATTAACAAGATTTGGGACTCCAAGAGTCATAATCAGTGATGAAGGGTAGCATTTTTGCAATCGCAAGGTCATTGCCATGATGCAAAGATATAATATGAATCATCGCATTGCTACAGCCTACCATCCTCAGACTAATGGTCAAGCAGAGGTGTCTATCAGAGAGATCAAGCATATTCTATAGAAAATTGTGTGTCCATCAAGGAAGGATTGGTCTTGGAAGCTGGATGAAGCTTTTTGGGCGTATAGAACAGCATACAAGACTCCATTGGGAATGTCGCCATTTCAGTTGGTTTATGGTAAGGGGTGCCATTTTCCTGTATAGCTTGAGCATAAAGCGTATTGGGCTTTGAAAAAGTTAAACATTGATTGGGATGCAGCTGGTAAGAAGAGAATGCTTCAATTGAATGAACTCGATGAATCTCGGCTTCAAGCGTATGAAAACAACAAAATATACAAAAAGAAAGTCAAGGGGTGGCACGATGGAGGTTTAGTGCTCAAGTCATTTGTGCCTGGACAACAATTTCTATTGTTTAACTTTCGTCTCCATCTTTTTCCTGGAAAATTGAAGTCGAGATGGTCAGGGCCCTTCATAATCAAAACTGTGTTTCCTCATGGAGCTGTGGAGATTTTTGAGAATGATCAAGGCCAAAAATTTAAGGTAAATGGTCAAAGGTTGAAGCACTACTATGGGGATACGGCAAACTGTGAGGTGGTTAGTGCCGTTTTATTGACTACTTGATCTCGAGATTCTACACCGAGCTAACGACGTAAAACAAGCGCTTCTTGGGAGGCAACCCAAGTTTGTTATACATTAGTAGGTAGAGGTAGCAAAAAGCAAAGAGAAATATACAAAAAAACAAAAAATTCAGGGTCAACTTCAGTAGCTCGGCGCGGGCGGCCGTGCTGTTTTTCCAGTAATTGGGCGCGCCCATGCTGACCTAGCGCGCGGCCACGTTGAAACTCCAGAAACTGGGCGCGCCAAGACAGCGCGCGGCCGCGCCGGGTCCCTGATTCAGAAAAAAATTAAGTCGGTTTTTGAAGAGAAAATCAGGGTTTTTAATAGAAAATCAATTCCCACCTGATTTTTACTCTTCCACGTCCCAAATTTCCCTCTCCAAATCAAACCCATTATTCCCATATTCAATTCCCACTCATTTTCCATAACTAATTCTCTCTCACTCCCCTATATATATATATAAACTTATACACAAACTTCTCCATCACTTCTCAAAACTCTCAAACACACAATCTCTCTTTCAAACTTCTATTCTCTCAAACTCTCTCAATCTCAATGGCACCAAAAAGACAGCGAACACAAGTAAGCAGCAACACCACCGATTCTTCGAGTACGGGTGGTTTGACGCCAAGGTTTTCAACTCCCGAGGCTGAGGCGGAGTATGTGAGGCTGCTTTCGAAGCCTATAGCCAAGGAGCGTGATTTTCTTCCATCGGGGAAAGATGGTAAGTTATTGGAGATGATCATGGAGATGGGCTTGGTGGCTTTCTGCGAGACACCTGCTGCTGTGCCCATGAGTGTGGTGCGTGAGTTTTATGCTAATGCTAAGGCGGATAATAACGGGTTCACTTTGGTGAGGGGGATGACGGTGGATTACAGTGTTGAGGTGATTCGTAGGGTGATTGAGTTGCCCGAGAGGAGGGCGGATCAGGAGAAATGGAACGAGAAGACTCCACAGGAGTTTAAATTAGATTTGATTGTTGCTTCCCTGTATGTGCCTGAGACACATTGGAAGTTCAAGAAGGGCACGAACGAGTATACCAATTTCCTTGCTTCGTGCATGAACAGGTTTGCACGTGCATGGAATTCTTTTATTTGTGCTAATATCATGCCATCTTCCCACGTGCATGAGATTACAGTGGAGCGTGCGCATTTTTTGTGTGATATTCTACAGGGAGACTATGTGGATCTGGGGATGGTGATCCATCAGGGTATTTTGAGGTTTTTACGAGGGAGTACTACGGGTTTGATTCCCTATGCATCCATTTTGACAAAGTTGTCAGACTTATGGTAGTTGGACTTTGCAGGCGTGTTGAGCAGCATGGAGAGCTCAGTTGGGAGAGGAGGCTGGTCCTTCAGGATCGCAGCAGCAGTCGGAGGAGGAAACACATGGCAGTGCTAGTTTGAGTTCGATACAGTATAGGCGTCTAGCTAGGAGGATGGATGCGATGCATGATATCCATAGCAGGTTTGCACATGACCTCACCCAGGTGTTGGGGACTGCTTTTAGAGCCACAGGAGTTGACATCCAGTGGTCATTATTCGGTGAGGACTCGGTGTATCCGGCTCCAGACACTCCTGAAACTCCACCCCTTGAGGGTGATGATCCTGGTTCAAATTAGGTATGCCTGATTCCTTACTATTACCTTGACTGGGGACAGTGAATATTTTAAGTTTAGGGTAGTAGTTAAGGAGTATGTGTTTTGTGTGAGTCACATGTAGTTTGCATATTCATGATAGTTTAGTTCATATAGTTACATATTATCCATGTAGTAGTTTTTTTTGTTTTTTTTTTGTAATTTTTATGATAGTTTATCCATATAGTTTCATGTATTTACTTAATAACATGATCCCTTAGATAATCTTGCCGATTGATTGGTGATATTGATGCTAGTGTAGTGATGTCGTATTTAGTGATGTTAAGTCTTATCAAGTTGATTTGCATGCTAGAGACAATTGTATTTCACTAAGTCTTATAGGTTGCTTAAGAGCTAGATCATGGTCATGGGTTATTTGTTTGTCGAGATCTAATCACTTGTTTATATTTAGAATTTAGGATATTCTCTTAATAATAAAAAAATATGGATATTTGAAAATTGGAGAAAATTGGATTTCATTGCTAGTTATGGTGGCTAGGTGTCAAATGGCTAGTAGCCAGCTCATTTTATATGAGTATTCTAGGGTTGAACGAGATGGAGCGAAACGCACTCGTTCAGAAATTAAGGAAAAAAAGGAAAAAAAAGAAAAAAATATGAATTTATGCATAATTGATTACGAGTGGGCTCTTTGATACTCAGGTTATTAAGTTCTTAGGGGACTTTGTACCTAGTGACCTAAGGCTTTTTATAGTCTGGGATCCACTAACCTAACGCTCGCTATATGGTTATTATTGTAGAAGTCTTTCGTGGAACTCACTCATTACACGATCAAATAAGCATATTTGTGTTGTTTTGTGTTGTGAATAAAAGCGTGAATCCATGTAAACCTCATATATAAGAATTGAAGTGTTATAAGTTATTTTAAGTTTAGCTTTTATTCTATTTATAACCTTGCAATTGCTTTGATGAGTAGTGAGTCATGATTATTGATCTAGTTGCGATAGTGTATCTGTAAGCATTTGCACACATGCACGTTTCTAGCTTGTAAGTTGGTTTGTGGGGTTTGATTGATCTTTGTCCGAATAACTGCATTTGTTGAGATGTTGCTTGTTGATTGGCATAGTTATTCTATGAGGATCGTTGCATTCATATAATTTGCATTCATGCATTTTTATTTCTTGTTCTTTGAGTCTGTTTATGCTTGAGGACAAGCATTGATTCAAGTTTGGGGGTATGTTGAGTGCCATTTATGATACTTTATTACGCTCCGTAAAGTTTTGGATTGATGTTTTGCACTCAAGTTGTTAGTGTTTTTAACGTGTTTTTATAGTATTTTTGCATTTCAGGAATTTACTAGGTAACCAGGTTAATTAGCATGGTTTTAGTGTTAACTTGGTGTTAGGATGGTGTCTAGAATAAAAGCTCGTGAAAAGACCAGCTCAAATCAGCAAGAAAAGAAGAATTCGGCATTTTTTTCCAGGGAGTCGGCGCGCCCGCGCTGTGATGGCGCGCCCGCGCTGCGATAGCGCGTGGCCGCGCCAGGAGTCCAGAGATGCAGCGCGCCCGCGCTGGTCAAGTGCGCGGCCCCGCCAGGTTGAATTCAGAAAATCATGTTTCTCATGGAATTTTGATCCAGAAGACTTCTACTTTACGGGGGCTGCTATATAAACATAACTTATGCTCGTTTTTCATAAGGAGACATACCAGAGCTAATGAGAAGGCGTAAGAAGAACGTAGAGCACAAAATCAACCAAGGAGAAAAAGATCTATTTTATTCTTGTGAATCTTTGTTTTAAGTTGTAACTTGGATGCTAGTTTTCTTATTCGTGAACCTTTACTCTTGTTTCGTACTTGGTTTTATTAAGTATAAAGACTACATTTATTATACCATGCTTTCATTGGAACCCACGTTGATGATGAGTCCGATCATGGGCTAATTGTTATCGTGGAGTTCTAACGGATTTATTTATGGATTTCTTTAGTTAATTTATTTCGATGCCTTAGTGTGTGGTTATTGTATGATAACCTAGTTTTGGTTGCGCTTATTTGTCTTATTAGCGTCGCGAACTTATAAGATAGTGTGTTAATCTTTAATGAAGCGAAAGTGAATTTAAGGGTTTAGAACTTTTCATGCTAGCATAGGTTCATGTATTCATTATGCATGATTCGTAGGTCATTTTAACCATCTTACTTGCCCTATGTAATCACGAGGGATAACTTGTGCATTAAACCGTTATGTTGTCAAACTCTATAGAT
The DNA here is from genome assembly GCF_009905375.1 of Apium graveolens. Classification (NCBI taxonomy): domain Eukaryota; kingdom Viridiplantae; phylum Streptophyta; class Magnoliopsida; order Apiales; family Apiaceae; genus Apium; species Apium graveolens. The sequence continues at coordinate 231,238,839 of NC_133649.1, read as the reverse complement.
ATATAGGTTCTTAATATAATTGGTGTCTATTCAATTTCTATCTCTTTTGTGGATGTCTACTAGTATTGTATTTACACAACGAAAGTTGGCGTTTATCAGTTTCGTTTATATGATTAGTGTCATCACCATTACATGCAAAGGTTAAGAGCGAAAAGGCTATTGAATGAAGTATTTAATGAAGTTAGAATCTCATGTTTTTGTTGTGTCATATATTAATCAAATATCTTTAATCTTTTAGTTTATGTTCTTTAGTATAATCTCTTAGTTAATTTTAGTATAAACAACCACAAATTGTTACTCGTCTTAGTATTGGATAATATCAATATTAGTGTTGCATAAATACATTGATTGAAATTAACCTAAACCTATCCTTGTGGGAACGAACTAGAATTTATTCTATATTACTTGCGAACGCGTATACTTGCGTGAATTTTAGCGCGTGTTTTAGCCCTAACATTGAGTAAACACGGGTTACTCTATAAGATATAGATCACCTATGTAAGAAAGCAGTGGGGCCGCTTCAAAGGAAAATTGCTAGGCACAATTCTTTAAAAACTCTTGCAGAACCAAGACGATGTTCCAGGGCCAAAATGGACATAATCATGAGAACTGAATGAGTTAGGAAAGATATAGTGATTGTAAGTCATATGTCATAGACCTATTTGTATATTCGAGGATTCAACTCAACTCAAATAAGAATGTAATAAGTAAATAGTGGATCGACCGTCAGAGAGATCTCGCAAAGTAATATCTGTCAAAGGATTCAGAAACAAGGTTCATCTACAGACTTGAGGAGTTAATTCACTGGAAGAAGTTCAAGAAGTTGATCATGCCTCAGTGATATAAATCAAGATCGTGGATTTAATCAAGTGACAGAGATCTCGTCAGAGTATCATTAATTACAAGGATTTAATCTGAAGAAAATCAAAGTGTCAAAGTCAAGACATGAAGAAACGTCACGGAAGTTAGTCACTCATGAACCAGACAGTACATCGAGTGTCAACATTGAAGTGGTGGAATTGATTCATAATTCTCAGTGATTTTCAGAAGATTGTGAGAAGAATGGATGTTGCTCAGGGTTAGTATTAATTTTCTATTAATTAATTAAGTCATATAATTTAATTAAGAAAATAAATTATATCTACAAAGATTAATTTATTGATTAATTGAATTAATTGATTAATTAATTCAGAATTAATATTAAGGTTTTCAGAATTTTTATTTGGTTAAAATCTGTTTTAATTCTAAAAAGACAACTGATTGTACTAGTATGACAATCGGTATGACAATTGATAGTCATACCGAAAGTCATGCTAATTCAGTTGAGTGTCTTGATAGAATTATTATTTAGATTAAAATCACTTATTAATTCAGCAAGACAATTCATTTGAATTAATATGACAATCGGTATGACAATCAATAGTCATACCGAAAGTCTTGCTAGTTCATTTTGATTGTCTTGCTAGCTCTAAAGATTGTCACACCGAAAGTCTTACTGAGCAAAGGATTGTCAAACCAGATCAATTTTCCATTCGGCTGTTTGATAAAAGAAGCAGAAGACCAAGTCATTCAAATACACATAGAAAACATCCAAGAACAAAAAGAAAGCAGCCGCCTTGAAACATTTTATTCTTCATCTGCAAATCATCAAGATTAAATTCTAGTTTGTTAATGTTAAATTCAACCACTAGAATTATTTATCTTGTTCTTGTGTAACGATCTAGCGGATCAAAATCCCTAGAACTTAATCTCAAATCGCGTTTAGCATTTGATTCTAATTATTGCAAAAATAGAAAAAGTTCATGTCAAATTTATTCTAGATTTGTGATAATTGATTTAAGATTAATACCTTGTAATCGATACAGTTGTTGTAACACCTTTCAAGTTTAATAATATTTTTATTTAACTTGAATTTTGTTTCACATTTTTTATTCCGCATTTATTCGATTATTTGGTACTGTTTGTATTCAACCCCCCCCCCCCCTTCTACAAACACATTGGGACCTAACAATTGGTATCAGAGCCTTCTGATTAACGAACAAATCAAGATCCTAGACTTTTGTGATTTTTCAACTCCTTGAATTTTTATTTATTCAAAAATTCATAATGACTTCACATAAAGTTGGAACCGTTAAAATTCCACAATTTGATAAAGAGAATTATATCATGTGGAAGAAGAAGATGCTATTATTTTTACAAGTTGCAAATCCCAAATATTCAAACTTGTTAAAGAAGGGTATAAAAACTCCGATGGTTATTGAACCGGAGGTAATAATAGATGGTGTGGTGACTACTGAAGCTAGAACCTACCCAAAAGAGCCTGAAGATTTTTCTCCTGCTGAGAAGGAAGAAGCCTCCTTGGATGCCAGCCTTCAATTAATATTAATTGATTCCCTTGATCCCTTGATGAACAGACATGTGATGAACTGTAAAAATTCCAATCACATGTGGGAAACTATTGAGGTGATTAATGAAGGCACAGAGGAAGTTAGGGAGAACAAGTTGGAAATCCTAACCTCTGAATATGAACATTTCAAATCAAATCCAGGAGAAGGAATTACTGAAGTGTTTGAGAGGTACAATGCGTTGATCAACAACCTGAACATCAATGGAAAGTATTATTCAATCAGGGAGGTCAACAAAAAGTTTCTTTTAACACTGCCAGCTCATCTTGAACATAGAATCACTGCCATTAGAGAAGCTAGAGATCTGAGTGAGATTTCTTTGGACAGGCTCTATGGAGTGTTAAAAACCTATGAGTTGGAGCAGATTCAACAGAAGGAAGTCTACGGGAAGGATAGAATGGTCAGCACATCTACTGCACTTGTAGCTGAAGGTCAACAACAACAACAATCTCAACAGTTAGAAAGAATGGTACAGTTTTCCAAGGGTGAGGAAAATGAGTTAGTAGCAGAATATGATCCTCCTACTACAAATCAATCAAGTGATGATTTTTATTCCTTGGAAGAGCTGGAGCAATTGGAAGATGAATCAATGGCCCAAATTGTCAAGAGATTCTCCCATGTCAGATTCAGGAAGAATCCCAAGCTTAAGTACAAGTCCAACTACAACAAATTCCAGAAAGGTGGATCTTTATCCTCTAACACCAGCAGTGGTGGGTACAAAACATGGATGGTTGATCGAAGCACCATTAGATGCTATAACTGCAATGAGTTGGGACACTTTGCCACAGAATGTAGGAAGCCAAAGCAAGTAAGAAAGAACTCTGAAAGGGCTTATCTGGCAAAGGGAAGAAGCTGGGATGATACTGACAGTGAAGATGAAGATGAAGGAAATCTTGCTCTTATGGCTATTGATGGAAAAGCTTCATCGTCAAGAATAGAGGTAAAACTTTCTGATGCTGAAATGGTTTATCATCTAAGAGGTAACTTAGATTGTGCACGTCGTGATAATGAACTGTTAAGTTTAAAGATCACAGACCTTGAGAAAGAGGTCAATGAATTAAGACTTGTGCATATTAATCAAGACAAATTAAAAGAACAGGTATCTTTTCTAGAGAATAGAGTTGACTGTTATAGAAAACTCGAAACTATTCTCAAAGACAAGATCACCGGTCTTGAGACTAAGGTTAGAGCCTACTTCAATTCTTATTCGAAGGCTAAAGAGTTCTACAGTAAGCAAGCTGTTAATCAAATATCTGGAATAGGATATGATTACAATGCTACTATTGGAGAATTAGGCATAAACTCCCCTCCTCATGTCTGTGCTAAAGGGAGGGAAGTACCACATGTGCTTAAGGGTGTTGATGAACCCCTCTATAAAGCATCAATTGCTGAACCATTTGATGCGACCTCTTCTGTTATTCATGAAGAAATACGTGCTGAAGATCATGCTAATGAGAAGATTGTTTCCAAGTCAAGTGAGTCGAAAGTTCCAGTCAAAGTTGTGAAAGCAACTGAGACTAACTCAGACACACATGAGTTGGATAACAATAATTCCATGTCTACCATGAATAAATTACCTGCTGTTAATCACTCTCATAAAGCATGTGGTGTTGCTAATTGTATGTCTTGTGCTTTTAATATGATGTATGCTTATTTTAATGGTAAGCATGTGTCTAATGATAAGACTACTCCTCGTCAGCATGTGAATAACAAGAAGCATGATAGGTCTAAGACTGCTAGTCCTTCTAAGGCTAGAAAGGAGACATTTGTGCCTAAGCTTAAACAGAAATTTGTTAAGGCTATTTACAAGGTCAAATGTTCAGTCATTGAGGATGTTGAGATCGTTAAAATTAAAAATGTTGTTTTGCCTGACAAAGGACAATTCTACAAGTATGCCGGGCCCAACCAAGTTTGGGTTCCGAAGAAGGTCTAATCCATTTGAAGTGCAGGGCATTAAACAGGTGTAACCGGTAGTGTGGATTCTTGACAGTGGATCATCAAGACATATGACCGGAGATAGAGCCCTGCTATCAAATGAGGATTGAGAAAGCTGGCCCCCTGGTTACCTTTGGAGATAACAGCAAAGGTTTATCTGAGGGATATGGCTGTTTACAAGCTGGGAATGTTATCATTGTAATTTTGTATATTGTGCTAGGTTATTATCAGGAAGCAGTATCTAACATATAGCACCAGTGACGAGACTTGAGAATATTACGACATATCAGACACTTGTTGTACATTACACTTGGAATTGTACTCTAGTAAGATGTGTACAAGTGTACTCCTGGTTGGTGAGTTAAAAGAGGAAGTCAGTGCACCACAGTTCATGAAATTTGCAGCTGCAGATCTATTGGACTATGCAATCTCTTCTTCACAATCTCACTTCAGGTTGGTATGAACTAGTATACTGCTCAAGCAATCGTCAAGGACATGGTATGGCACTCTAACAGAAGTTATAATTTAATATGAATAAGTAGAGTCGTCATATTAATAACTATCTTATCACTAAGCACAATCATATTGTTTTATATGTGCAGTGGTATATTGTTTATGCAACATAACAATTAGTATCTAAAGTACTTGACAAGTATCGGTCAATGATATCTTGTTAACACTATGTTGCAGATATTCGTAAGCTTTTGACATGAATGAGAATTACTTAAACTTTACCCTAAGTGATCAATGTTTTATCCAAAAACTCATTCATATTGAAAAACAAAATTAAACTTCTTTCTACATTAGTGATTTCTTATTTCATGTAAAATCTTTTGAAATCACTATTGTAAATCATTTTCTCTCTATTACCATATATTTTGTGTTAGAGGTTCAGTCTCCAATGACTTTCTTTCATTAACAGTCATGAGGTTGAAAACCCACAACGTCTATCCCAGACTGTAAAGACAAACACAAAAACAGAACCAACCAACACTCTCTTACCACTAAATGTAGTATGAATGAGCGTGAGGGAGATAGTGCCTAGTGCACCACATAAGGAAGGTTCTGTAGTCAACCTAGTAGCTCTGTCTCCTACATAGATGAGTAGTATTTAAACCGAGACAACTGCTAGCCCCCATACATCTTCTCAAAAAGATGTAATGGCTGAAAAGGCACAAAAACAGTTACTAGATTCATTCTCTCAACAGGGTGCGTCTATTGAATTTTGTCTGTCGGCCAAGGTATCCGATGTAGTGTCACCACTTCAAACATAATCAATTCTTGATGCACAAGGAGAGGTTACACACACAAAGGATGAGTTGACGGAAACAAGAGTTTCGACCATTTTAAGGTCAGATTCGATTGTTCAAGGTTCGTTAGTGGACCAATTGCCTTTACAGGTGTTAGGAGAGGATACTGATCCAAAAGCCATATGTCAGTGGTCAGTGTCTACCTCCCCAGGCTTAAATCCCCTGGATGCATCTGCAGATAGTGGATCTGACATAGGCGCAGATCGGCAACTTGTTGACAATGATTCAGATATTACCTGATGAGTCACAAGGAAATGTCTTCACAGGCATTAGAAGGGAACTGTGATCTTTATGCTAAATTCTTTGGATCATTGTTTACCTTCCCAGAATTCAAATCTGGAACCCTAAAAGGGAAACTAGCAACTTGTAAATTATGACTCAGATTCATCTGACGAGTTTAACAAGGATGGGGATTTGTGAACTCCCATTGCACCACCTGTGACCTCCTTAAGGATGGCTAAGGTGATTTTCCTTGCAGGTGCAGCTGGATTATGGAGCTATGAAAGAAGAGTGATACACTTGTGAGAATGAGTGTAAACACGAGTGGAGAGAAGAGTGAAAAACATGTGAGGTACACTAAAACAGGATCACACACTCACAGTGAGGAAGAAAGAGAAACTACTTGTTATTTCTTTTCCAACCAAGTGAAATATGAGAACTCCTTCAGACGACGGCATACATTCCTTCTTTAAGGAGGAGATAGAAGCTTAAGTAATAGTTTGGAGGATTCCTCAACTAAGGGGGAGAAATAGCAGGGAGGAAGAAAAAGATCCTAAAAATGTACACTACACCACACCATTGTTGTTTTTAACTACGGATCCTATTGTACGGGAGAGGTGGTAAATACAAGGTGATTTCCTAGTAAGGGAAGAAGCTGTTAGGGGAGTACCATTGGTTTTTATCTGCGGATCCTATTGTACGGGAGAGGTGGTAAAATGAAGGTGATCTTCTTTAATCAGTTGATTCTCATAGGGGGAGAAGCAAGAGAGATATGTGCTTCTCAACAGGAAATGTGGTTGTACAAAAGAAGATGAAACTACTTGAAGATATGTTCAGTCTAGAGGAACATCTACTTGGAATCTGGAAAATGTTAAATCTAGTCCAGAACTTTTCTACTATTTACTTTGCATGTATGTTTATATCTTTTTCTTATTTGTTAGTTGAGTTATCCTCTAGGTATTTGTGTGTTATTGTCTAACAAACAAATAGGGGGAGATTGTAAGTCATATGTCATAGACCTATTTGTATATTCGAGGATTCAACTCAACTCAAATAAGAATGTAATAAGTAAATAGTGGATCGACCGTCAGAGAGATCTCGCAAAGTAATATCTGTCAAAGGATTCAGAAACAAGGTTCATCTACAGACTTGAGGAGTTAATTCACTGGAAGAAGTTCAAGAAGTTGATCATGCCTCAGTGATATAAATCAAGATCGTGGATTTAATCAAGTGACAGAGATCTCGTCAGAGTATCATTAATTACAAGGATTTAATCTGAAGAAAATCAAAGTGTCAAAGTCAAGACATGAAGAAACGTCACCGAAGTTAGTCACTCATGAACCAGACAGTACATCGAGTGTCAACATTGAAGTGGTGGAATTGATTCATAATTCTCAGTGATTTTCAGAAGATTGTCAGAAGAATGGATGTTGCTCAGGGTTAGTATTAATTTTCTATTAATTAATTAAGTCATATAATTTAATTAAGAAAATAAATTATATCTGCAAAGATTAATTTATTGATTAATTGAATTAATTGATTAATTAATTCAGAATTAATATTAAGGTTTTCAGAATTTTTATTTGGTTAAAATCTGTTTTAATTCTAAAAAGACAACTGATTGTACTAGTATGACAATCGGTATGACAATTGATAGTCATACCGAAAGTCATGCTAATTCAGTTGAGTGTCTTGATAGAATTATTATTTAGATTAAAATCACTTATTAATTCAGCAAGACAATTCATTTGAATTAATATGACAATCGGTATGACAATCAATAGTCATACCGAAAGTCTTGCTAGTTCATTTTGATTGTCTTGCTAGCTCTAAAGATTGTCACACCGAAAGTCTTACTGAGCAAAGGATTGTCATACCAGATCAATTTTCCATTCGGCTGTTTGATAAAAGAAGCAGAAGACCAAGTCATTCAAATACACATAGAAAACATTCAAGAACAAAAAGAAAGCAGCCGCCTTGAAACATTTTATTCTTCATCTGCAAATCATCAAGATTAAATTCTAGTTTGTTAATGTTAAATTCAACCACTAGAATTATTTATCTTGTTCTTGTGTAACGATCTAGCGGATCAAAATCCCTAGAACTTAATCTCAAATCGCGTTTAGCATTTGATTCTAATTATTGCAAAAATAGAAAAAGTTCATGTCGAATTTATTCTAGATTTGTGATAATTGATTTGAGATTAATACATTGTAATCGATACAGTTGTTGTAACACCTTTCAAGTTTAATAATATTTTTATTTAACTTGAATTTTGTTTCACATTTTTTATTCCGCATTTATTCGATTATTTGGTACTGTTTGTATTCAACCCCCCCCCCTTCTACAAACACATTGGGACCTAACAGTGATAAGTATATCATCGTTTACACAAACGGTCGAACAGTTCAAGGACATCGCGTCATACTGTCTACCAGTAAAGTCGATATACTTATTCGAGCGAAGGTTCAAGGAGCATTCTCTACCTATCGTATGCTATATCTAACCGCCGGAAAATCACCAAGTCAAGCTCTGCGTGTCTGTCTATGTGGTGCGTGCTACTGGACCATCAATCTCATTTGTGGGGTATTGTTGGACAAACTTAGTATTTTAGACTAAGTTGTGAATCATTTTGAGACTCTACATGAGTGAGACACATTATGTGTTAATGGTGTGTATTTATTGGAACGTATTCTCCTCTTCGAAGAGATTCTAACACATATTTACCCGTTCAAAATGAGTAAAAGATGAATGAGAACTGATGTTCCAAAGTGTGACATTTTAATATAAAAAGTGGGTTTTGTACCACATCAAGAGTAGCACAAACATATTCCTTGATTTTTCTTATAAATACCATGTACCACATCAAATAGAAAAACAAGTCCTTTCAAAACTCTCTTTATATATAGAGTCTTAGGGCACCAGTTTTATTAAGTCGAGAAAATAAGAGTCATCACTTTAATTCTCGGTCTTTTTAGTCTTAATTTTTCCCAATATTCCGGTGATAGTTCTCGGGCTCAGTTCAAGTTCGCTGAGAGTATTTTTTATTTATCGATTAACTAGTATCTCGTTTTATCCTGGGAAGCAGGTCGCTAAACACGAATGGTGCGGGGAGAAACTGCTTTAAGGGAGACAGTTTTCTGGACTCGAGATTAAATCCAATCTCTATTTGTTTTCTCAAATCTTTCTCCTGATTTAATTGTAAATTCTTATATGTTTATGTGATTTAAGAATTAACACTGTTCTTGTGAATTAGTTATATATTCAATATATATAATAACATTTATATCGTACAAGATTGATAACAATATATTGCCTGCACACACACATCATGATCACGAAATTTGTACCAAAAACATATTATGTAGCTCAAATTCCATCTTGTAATCGATATCAAAAGATAGTGATATTCTTTAAGGTGAGTACAAAATCCCACTCGCGAGTTTTATCTATTCACAAATTTTCCGTGTCACCAAGTTCTTGTGTCATTTACATTTTTCATCCTAGTTCATTTTAATTTTCGTACTTGAATCAATCTAACTAATCCTTAGTAATTAATCTACAAATTTTGATAAAAATAAAGATTAGTTGCAATTCATCTGAAGCAAATTCTGCCAGTGCTAAAGAACAGTCTATAATATTAGAATACGTCAAACACGCATTTCATCTGAACATTAAAAAGGAATCAGCATTTGGTTTGGATTATTCCCAACCCGACATACAGAGTCCGATTCTTATAAAGTAGAATAGGGCATTTTACATACAGTGTCATCCAGACCTTATATAGGCCACTATCTATAATCTAGGCAATCGATTACTTTAATATCATCATATATACATATCATATCCTTAGAAATCACAACTAAGAAACTTGCTATGTCAAAACATTGAGGCTATTTTCGCGGTTTTATTATTAAAGAGTAAAAGTATGAATTTAGAGCCAAACTCTCAGAAAATTATAGTAAAACCCTGTAAACTAAAGACAACACTGCCTAAGAATTAAGATACTTAGCAATCACTCTTGATTTTCAACACAATGCTAAATTCAGAAAAATGAATGACCAAAGATAACAACAATTACTATATAACACTGACAAAGAAACAAGAACCGAACACAAAGAAGTCAAGCTATACATTCACAAACCAGTTAACCGTAGAAATGTTAAGCTGAAAAATCAAGAACTTGGTAGAGTCAGTAATATATGATACAAACATGCAAACAACATATGTATATATATGTGTTGAATTACCTTGTACAGTAAAAAGGGGTGAAGACCAAAAGACTTGACTTGCGTAAGAAACCAGTTTCCCAGTTTCATCAGACAAAGATGCCCACAAGAGTTGATCCAGTTGGTTAAAGTAAAGAGGGGATAACTATTTCGAATCTCTCACGAGAGGTGATCAGTTACCTACAATAAAAAAAAGAGTCTGAGGTGGGCAGGGCAGGTAATAAATATATTTAGACTTTTTTCTGCTTTATTATGGGCTCTCGTTTCTTAAAAAATGTAATTTATGATTTAAAGTTGAAAAATGTGAACCTCTTATCTTATTAATTAACTTATTTATAAGTTGATAAGTCTCTAAATCATAATTTATAAGTTATATTTTTTGAAACAAAAATTAAAATGAAAAAGATAACTAACCAACATTTAAAAGTTTTAAACGAACAATTTCATATCTTGAAAATTTCATCAAATTAAATTTATAAAAATATAGCAAATTGAAAAGGGTTTTTTAAAATATTCCTCCAAAAATATTTTGCAAAAATACTATCAATTTTTTTTAAAAAAATCGATACAACTAGTTGCATATCTCGTTTATTTTAGTTATAACATATTTTTAAAATATATTAAAATCGCAAAAAACTTAAAAAAATATGTATTTTTGATATTTTATTTAAAAATATTTCACATATCTCAAAAGTTTTAAGTTAGTATGTTAAATATATTTGATAATGTCATGGCTAATATGATTTATGTTTAGTTTTTTCAGATCTTACTTAAGAGGACAAATCAGTACTTAACTGGAAATCAGTACTTATACTTGAAGTCGGGACTTAAGGATATCAGTACTTATATTATCAGGAGATAATCATCAGAAGTTGGATATTAGAACTTAAGTGCTGAAGGACGATTAGATAAGGAAAGTAGTAGATTAAAGTAAAGAAGATCGAGATAAACATAAGAAGAGATATGCATGAAGAAGGAGTTCCGTGAAGAATGGAATACTTGGAAGAAAAGATATCTAATTGATATATTTTAGGAAGCAGAATTATATTCCATATCAATTAGCAATTATCTTGTAACTGTGTAGTATATAAACACAGACATAGGTTTACACTATAAGTGTTATCATATTCGAGAAGATTATTCATTGTAACCCTAGCAGCTCTCGTGATATTTGTTCATCACTGAGATACTGTAACAGAGTTTATTGTTTCAATAAAGTTTGTTTTCTATTACTCAAGATATTAAAGTTCGATTTGATTGTATTATGCACTGTATTCACCCCTCTACAGTGTGTGTGACCTAACATAGTATAATTTAAAAACTAGAAAAACGAAAAACTGAAAATGAAATTAGAATGTGGAAAGTCGAAAACCTATTTCTTAACATTCTATTTATTATAATATATAAGTCACAAATATTCTCATTATAAATTTTAGCCAAACACCAAAGACTCTAATTCATCATTTAACGCCAATGAAAGGCCAATTAAGCACACATGTGATGAAACAAACATGCAGTTCATATTTAAATGATTAAATAATATAAACTGATGTATAATTATATATATTTATTTATAAACAATAATATAAATTTTTCTAGTTATTGGTGTGTTCAAATTTTAGAGCTTATTTATATGTTTACAAATTTATACTAACTTATAATAATTTGAATAATGTTGATTGGTTTGGTTATTATTTTAACCACAATTGTCATATATTAGTATTGTTAATCAAAATAAAAATGTTTGCGATAAATTTTTATTATTTGAATTTCCAAACATTTGATTAAAAAGATACGAAGGCTCTAATTTGATTATATAATTAGCAAATTTTCATTAGTTTATAATCTTGGATGTTCTTTAATTTTATAATATTTTTCGAGTTTAATATGAATTAAAAATTTTAATGAATAAATTTTTTTGGCTTAACATTTTTAAATGATATAATCTGAAAAATTACATATGCACATATATCTATTTTTTTAAATGGAGGTATTTTAGTTATAAAATATAGAAAAAATGCGTTTTAATTGAAAACGATGATTAAACATTTATAGTAATTATAATATATTTATTACTATTATTAAATAAAATTGTTCGTGTAATTTTTAAGAGAGGAGAGGGTTGAAAATATAATTGATTAGTTATTGACAATCGTAATATTTTTATTTTGTTTTATTTTATTAAATGGAATGACCCGTGATTTTTTTAGCAAAAGATAGATATTTTAGTTTGAAAAAATAGAAAACAGAGGATAATTAATTAGTTATTATTATTATTAATATTATTAGATCCAACAACAAATAACAATATTAAATTATATTTAAATTAAATAGGTGGTAAAAAATGTAGAACCAAAGATGACAATTAAGTAAAACAATAATCTTGTAAAACAAAAGTAAAAATACCCCCACCAAACGTTTAACCTATTAATATAGTATACATTATAATAGACTTGCTCTAAAGCCTTAGCAATTACATTTGTTTGCAATTTTATCGGAATAAAATTTGTTGGGTCCTGACGTGAGTTAAATAATAGGTCATGCTATTATAAGTAGAATTAAGAGGGGATCGGCCAAGGTCAGGAGATTAAGGCTGTGTTTGAGATTGTTATTAAAAATTAACGTGTTGTTAAAAAAGTGCTCCTAAAAAAGTGGTGTTAAAAAAATTAATTTATTTTTTGGTTCTCTTTTTAATAAGTATATGTTTTGATATAAAAAATTAAAAATAATAATATTTTTTGATAAAATTTGATGGTGAAATCAGCATCTCACCATCTTTTACTTCTGGCAATAGCTTTTATCTAAAAGTACGAGGGAATTATTTTCTATAACAGCAACTTTTAGGGGAAAAGTAAATTTCCGGAAACAATTTTTAAATTTTATTAAATAAAGTTGTTGTTTGCGGAAAACAGTTTCTAAATTTTATCAAATAGAGCTGTTGTTGTCTGAAACAACAATACCAAACAAACCCTAGAAGTAGAATTAAGTAAGGGATTGGTAGTTAAGTGATTAAGAGGAGTGCTAGTGCCCCAAATCTTTTCCTCAAAATTTTTATCAAATAACGACGTGACCGATTTTGCTTTGTGGGCGCGTATAAAATCATGTGGGATCCCATATTATTATTAAGAATATTACCAATTATTCATATTGGGAAAATTTTTGGGGAAATTTTTTGGAATATATAATATTTTCCGGTGAGTAAAGGATGATAAATTTATTGGTAGATTTGATTTTGGGGGTCAAAAGATGTACTGAGTTAGATTTGATTGATTAATGATAATTTTCAGTTTTTCTTAAAAAATAATTGTTATTCATAATGTTCATTTAATGGGCTTCTTTAGCTGCGTGAAAAATTGATTTAGGGCATGTTTGTCTTGTGGCTTATAAGCTACCCTAACTCCATATTTCACTGTTTGTCGACCCAACTCCATATGTTAGTGAGGACGTACTTTTACTTAACTTATTTTGATTTTTCACTTTTTTATTAATTTTAGTTTTAAAAATATATTTTTAAATATTAAGATAATTTAAAAATCATGAATTAAGATAATTATATTTAAAAATTATTTATTTTAGTTTATTTAAAGTTAAAAAAAAATTACTTATAAGTAAATTAATCAAATACTTATATAACTTATAAGTATTCATCTACTTATAACTTTTAAGCCACTTATTAATTTTAAGTCATAAGTTACTTATTTTAATATTTCCCAAACATGCACTTATTATTAATAAAATTACTTATTGAACAGTGTTTATAAACACAAATTATAAGTTAAATTTATGACTTATAAGGTGATAAGTTAAATATTAGGAACGTATTTTTTTCTCAATTTATTTTTATTTTTCATTCTTTTAACTTAAATTTTAAAATATATGTTTTTAAATATTTTTCTTATTTTAAATTCACAAATTAAGATAATTATATTTAAAATTTATTTATTTAAATTTATTTAAGTAAAAAAAATCTGACTTTTAAGTAAAATTATTCAAACATATATATAATTTATAAGTATTTACTTATTTATCATTTATAAGTCTTTTATTCGTAGTCATAATTTATTTATTTTAAAAAATTTCAAACTGTGTATAAAAAATAAGATTGTCTGTGTTGAAAATGTGTTGAAAATGTTTTGAAAATGTTGGATTTTCACAAACTTTTAGTATATATATTCTAAGGTGATATTAGGAATACTTAATTAGCAAAAATAATGTTGGGAATACTCGCGAAAATGTAATACCTAATAGAAAGTGATACAGAAAAGATGTCTGAATATCAAGTTGTGCTTAAAAAGTTAAGCTAACTTGAGCATACTTATAAAAATAAAAAATAAGGAAAATAAGCACGTGACTAGTTGCAGGTAGAGGTGATGAAATAAGCGAGTCCGGATGAACCATGTCAGTTTGGTGATAGAATATATTTATGCACCGACCTATTTGTAAATTGTTAATATAAATATTTTAATTTTAATTTTATTTAACCTAAAATATTATTTTAACTAAATTTAACTATAATTGAAATTTTTGACAAACCGGTGGAGATGATAGATAAACCATATGGTTCGTGGCTCCGAGCTGACCCACGAAGAAAGACTCATACCATAGGTTCAAAATGGCTCCGACAAGGAGGTAGTTCTCAGGCGAGTTATTCCGGTGATAAGGGAGCAGTTAATACAGATAGAGAGAATGTCGTGAATTATGCTTTGGTTCAACAAACCAGCAAAAATTCAGGAAGTGATCAAAATGGAAACATGTTATTTCAGGGAGAGAATGTAGGAGCAAATGAAGGAACTAAGCAGCTGGCTATTCAGGATAATGTATATCAGATAAATACGCAAATTCAAAATGAAGATTTGGAAGGAAAATCACATGGGCCCGAAAATTTAGAAATAAGAATTGCAGACCCAAAAAGACGCAGAGTGGATCAAGCCACGGACATACAAATAACCCAAGTCACAGACATGGAAGTACAGGTATCTAGCTCAGAAGTATCAAAAAACGAAGCAATGGCGGGTGTTGCAACGCAACCCCGCCAGTCATTATGAATGTTCTAGCTTGGAACTGCCAGGGAATGGGTGCCCCTGGAAAATTTCAGTTCCTTAAAGAGTTAACCCGAAGTGAAAATCCGTCATTTGTTTTTCTTAGTGAAACAATCAGCAGTTATGATAAGATGGAGAAGCTTTGTAGTAGATTGGGTTTTGAGGGTTTTATTGCAGTGGAACCTCAAGGAAAGAGTGGGGGTATTGCGTTATTGTGGAGATTTGAAGGTACTGTTAACCTTTTGAGTCAGTCCAGGTCTCATATTGATGTGAAACTAAGTGTCCAAGGAAAGTGTGAATGGCGTTTAACTGGTATTTACGGAGAACCCTCAAGAGCTCAGAGATTTAAAACTTGGGAACTCCTAAAAAACCTATCTCGTGATGCTAACTTACCATGGTGTCTGGTCGGGGATTTCAACAATATTGTATCTCAGGAAGAAAAAAGAGGAGGATCACCCTATCCTAATAATCTGATTGAAGGCTTTAAGGAATGTATATATGAAGCAGATTTACAGGATTTAGAGATAATAGGGCATCAATTTACCTGGGAAAAAGGGAGGAACACTGATCACTGGACGGAGATCAAATTAGACAGGGTTATGGCAAACCCGTACTGGTTGAGGATTTTTGACATGGCTAAAGTGTACAACATTGAAATTTCTGCCTCGGATCACAGTCCTTTGTTGTTATGTCCAGAAACTCATAATAGAGGCAATAAAAAGTGGAAATTCCGGTTCGAGAATGCATGGCTTACTAAGCCGACATGTTTTGAAATAATCAGGGACCGTTGGGAGGAGTCTGGGAGTGATAATGTGCAGCAAAAGCTGGCTAAATGCGCAGAGAGCCTTCAGGTTTGGGGAAAAGAGATCACGGGGTGTTTTAACAGTCGTATCAGGAAATGTAAGACTCGCTTAAAGAAGTTGAAAGGTAAACGGGATGCTCAATCAGTAGAAGAATATGAGGAGGAAAAAAAACAGCTGTTCTTAGTACTTGATCAAAAGGAAATATTTTGGCGGCAAAGATCCAAACAACTCTGGCTTCAAGCTGGAGATAAAAATACAAAATATTTTCATGCTTCTTATAAGAAGAGGAAAAGGCTCAATCATATCCAGAAATTGAAGAACAGTGGAGGAGATTGGGTAGATTGGAACAACGATCTTTCAGAGTTGATACAGGACTATTTTTAACAGCTTTTTACCGAGGAGCATACTCAATGTGAAGCTGTTCTAAACTGTCTCTCCAAAACCGTATCAATGGAACAAAACAGGGATCTCTTAATCGATGTTACTAGTCAGGAGGTTAAAGAAGCAGTCTTTCATATGCATCCAGATAAAGCTCCGGGGCCAGATGGTATGACCCCGGCTTTCTTTCAAAAGAACTGGTCGGTAGTAGGAGTAGAGATGACGCAGATGGTGAGGAATTTCTTTCAGACAGGTAATCTCATAGACAATATTAATTCTACAAATATTGTTCTTATTCCTAAAAAGAAAAATCCTACAGTGTTGACGGAGTTAAGACCTATAGCTCTTTGTAATGTGGCTATGAAAATAATTACGAAAGTGATTGCCAATCGAATGAAAAAGGTGTTAGACTCAGTTATCTCGGAAACTCAAAGTGCTTTCTTACCAGGCCGTCTTATCACAGATAACATAATGATTTCATTTGAAATAATGCATTACTTGAAACGCAAGAAGTTGGGCAAGGAGGGATCTATGGCTATCAAATTGGACATGTCCAAAGCCTATGACAGAATCGAGTGGAGGTTTCTTAAGGAGGTGCTTGATCGAATGGGGTTTGATGTGTGGTGGATTCATTTAATTCTAAAGTGCGTCACAACAGTAGATTACACAATTGTTCATGGAGATAGCGAAATGGGGCCAATAAAACCTAGTCGAGGTTTAAGGCAAGGAGATCCTCTCTCTCCTTACCTCTTCATTATATGTGCGGAAGGTTTATCTGCCATGATTCAGAATTATGTAACTAGACAATGGCTACAAGGAATAAAGATATGTAGGAAAGCTCCCTCCATCAGCCATATGTTGTTTGCAGACGACTCATACCTCTATTGCAAAGCAGACGTGGAAGAAGCAGGTAGAGTTTTGGAGCTGTTGTCTGTCTATGAGAAAGCATCGGGCCAACGTATTAATAGAAGTAAGTCTACAGTTTTCTTCAGTGCCAATATTATTCCATATAACAAGGAGAGGATCTGTCAATTATTTCAAATTCCTGAAGCTGATCAGTCAACAAAATATCTTGGGCTTCCTAATATTATAGGCCGGAATAAATCTGCTATTTTCGGCTATCTGAGAGATAGAGTTAATGCCACCATCCATAACTGGAATGAAAGGAATATTTCCAGATCAGCGAAGGAAATTCTTATTAGAACAGTGGCTCAAACGCTTCCATCGTACGCCATGAATGTTTTTTTACTTCCTCTAAATCTGGTTCAAGATATGGAAAAGGCAATGGCTAAGTTCTACTGGAGTTCATCAAAGCAAAGTGGATCGAGAAGTACATGGATGAGCTGGGAAAGGATGGCCCGTCACAAAAAGGTTGGAGGCTTAGGGTTCAAAAGATTAAGGGATGTCAACATGTCTTTATTGGGGAAACAATGTTGGAGGTTTATCACTCATCCTGAAAGCCTTGTTGCCCGTTTATATAAAGCAAGGTATTATGCAGACTCTGACTTTTTAAACTCAAAGTTGGGAAGTAACCCAAGTTTCACATGGCGCAGCATTTCGGAGTCGAAAGAAGTTATCTCTGCAGGTTCTTGCTGGCGAATAGGGACGGGTACTGAAATCGATATTCTGAAACAACCATGGTTGAATGATGTTGAGAATCCGTATATATCCACAGTATCTCCTGCTTTGAATGACCAGAAGGTGGTAGCTTTATTCAGTACGGATACAAAAGAATGGGATATGGATCTTGTAGCAGACATTTTCAATACAAGGGACTTTAATTGTATCATGAATACGAAGGTGGAAAGAGACTTAGACAGAGATACTTTGTGCTGGAAGTTTGAGAATACAGGTCAATACACAGTAAAAAGTGCATACAATTTCATTCAGAGAAGGAATGGCCTGTGGTGTACAAATCCTAGTGATGAATTCTGGAACAAACTTTGGAAAGTCGAAGCTCCCCCGAGAGCGTTAAACTTGGTCTGGAGAGCAGTAGTAAATTGTTTACCGACAAAAACAATATTGCAGGCCAGACAGGTGCGAATCGACAATTTGTGTCCAGTTTGTCAGGAAGATGCTGAATCAGTTTTACATTGCTTGGTGCAGTGCAGATATGCAGCTTTTTGCTGGAGAATTTTTAAACCAGATTTATGCATTACTGAGTACAGGGATTTTGTGGATTGGTTGGACCAGATGCTAAGAAATCAGCCAGTTAATACATCAGGAAAAATTATCACACTGTGTTGGTCGATTTGGCGAGCAAGGAACGACTTAATTTGGAACCAACGAAGCTGGAATTCTATGAGAATAGTTGCTAAAGCTTGGGAGTATCTTTCACAGTGGAAATCAGCCCAGGGAAGGTATCAAAGTGCACCATTGCAGCCTCCTGTTCAAGGGGACGGTGCAGTTTACTGGGTTAAGCCACAACATGAGGTAGTAAAGATCACGGTTGACGCAGCAATCATGGAACACCAGGGGGTTTCAGGTATAGGCTTGATAGCTCGAGATCATGCAGGAAACTTAATATTGGCTAGGACAAGATGTATTGTGGAGATCATGAATCCAACGCTGGCAGAAGCAATCGCAGTGAAGGAAGCTCTGAGCTGGGCTAAAGAGCTCCCAGGTGCGAATTTTGTCATTGAGTCTGATTGTCTTGTGGTTGTTCAATTAATAAGGAGTGCTACTCCTATGCGATCTAGAATTGGGCAAATAATCGAGGAGTGTAGACGGAGTCTTCAGGAATTAAACAACGTTAAGTTGTATTTTGTTAAACGATCCGCAAATATGTCGGCACATGAATTGGCTCATGTGGCTCATATATACCCTGATCGTATCTTTGAATGGAGTTCTGTTCCAGACAAAGTTAAAGTTTGTATTTTGGAAGATCGTTTGAGTTAATAAAAAATTGCATTTTGTTCAAAAAAAAAATAATTAATTTATAAATTAAAATTAATAATGTATCTCATAAATTATGTGTAATATTTTACTTTATGTTGTGATTTCAAATTGATATTTTTTGTTTAAATTTTTAAATTATTTTGTTGATAGTTATATTTCATATATTTATTTATCTTTTAGTTATTTCAATTTTTATAAAATATTATTATAATTAAATTGCTTGCATTAAATGCTCAATGTGTATCTTGTCCATTCAAGTTTTTAATTTATATTTTGATGGAATGTTTGTTTATTGTAATATCTAATATTTTAATTAATTCATATAATTTATTTGTACATTTTTTATACTTTTTTGTTTATGTATTTGTTCTTGTTATTTTTTCTATTATTTTGTATATTTTTTTGATATTTGTTTTGAGATTTATTTAAAATAATTTCACATCATAAATAATTAGAATGAGTTTTATTAAACAAATTACATATTTAATTTTTGAATTTATTAGGCCAACTACGTTTTAAAAAAAATAGTTTTTTGTTGCACTCTAAACTATGTATTAGTTAATTTATGTAGCTTGTTTTCACATTTTTTATTATTTTTATTTATATATGAGTTCTTTATATTTATTTGTGTGTTTCTATAGATTTTTGATATTTCTTTAGATTTTTTATTTAAAATAATTATATATATAAATAATTAGAATGAGTTTTACTAAATAAACTACATCTTTATTTTATACTAATTATATATATGATATACTTATATAATTATTTTAAAACTTTTTTTCATAACAAATGTGATTATTATTTTACCAAAATAAGTGTAATGAAATTTATTTTTACATGTTATTATTATTATTTTCTCTTATTAATATTTTTAAAATAATATGGTATGAAATATATTTTTAAACATGTTAATTAATTTATAATATATTTTCAAGTGTTTTTATATCTATTTTGTAGTGTTTATGTTGTTTTTTTACTAATCAGTTATATTATGTTTTTCATGGATAATATATTTTTTAAAATTTTTTACTTTTTGTACTTGTATATTTAGTTCCTATTGTATTTTTATATTTGACGTGAATAACCTAAATATAACATATGTGTTATAATTTATTTTATTTTTTGGTTCTCTTATTTTTTCACATTAAAAATTTGTAAGAAGAATATTTTAATCATATCATATAATATATTTACGTAAATATATTTTTTTTATTTATATTTTTTTTCCGAAAGTTTGAAAGTGGGTTAAATGGATTTATATTAAAAGTTATACTATCTAGATTTCGTTTTATAGTAAAATAATATAATAAATGAGATCAATATAGTATATAATTATATTTTAGCACGTGGAACCCACCTGTCTGCGATGTACACATATAATTTTATAATATATTTTTGAAATTTTGTAATTTTAAAATTAACAAAGTTTATAAATTTTTATTTTTTTCTTAGTATCATTGTTATACTATATACAATTGTTTTTCCGTTTATTTTAGTAAAATTAATTAATTTAAACTTATATACAACTATATTTTTTAAAATATTAACTTCAATAAAATTTAAATATGTACTTTTTTACAATTTTACATTATATTTATTGATTTGTGTTTCATTTTATTCAAAATTCCCTTAAAAAAAATTTAACATGCTTATGTGGTGATTATCATTAATTAAGCGTGGTAAAATTTATTTTTACATGTTTTTATTTAATTTTATTCAAAATCCCCTTAAATTATTTTTTATTAATATGTCTGGTGATTATTATTTTACCAAGTGTGGTAAAATTTATTTTTACATGTTTATAATTATTATTAAATTTTTAAATTATTTTGTTGATAGTTATATTTCATATATTTATTTATCTTTTAGTTATTTCATTTTTTCTAAAATATTATTATAATTAAATTTCTTGCATTAAATGCTCAATGTGTATCTTGTCCATTCAAGTTTTTAATTTATTTTTTGATGGAATGTTTATTTATTGTAATATCTAATATTTTAATTAACTGATATAACTTATTTGTACATTTTTTAT
Source organism: Apium graveolens (assembly GCF_009905375.1). Lineage (NCBI taxonomy): Eukaryota > Viridiplantae > Streptophyta > Magnoliopsida > Apiales > Apiaceae > Apium > Apium graveolens. The sequence continues at coordinate 231,217,585 of NC_133649.1, read as the reverse complement.
ACTTTTTTGTTTATGTATTTGTTCTTGTTAGTTTTTCTATTATTTTGTATATTTTTTTGATATTTGTTTTCAGTTTTTATTTAAAATAATATCATATTTATTAAACAAGTTACATATTTATTTCTTGAATTTATTAGGCAAACTACTTTTTAAAAAAATTAATTTTTTGTTGCACTCTGAACTATGTATTAGTTAATTTATGTAGCTTGTTTGCATATTTTTTATTATTTTTATTTATATATAAGTTCTTTATATTTATTTGTGTGTTTTCATAGATTTATGATATTTTTTTAGGGTTTTTATTTAAAATAATTATAAATATAAAAAATTAGAATGAGTTTTATTGAACAAACTACATCTTTATTTCATATTTAAGTGGCTTATACTAATTATATATATGATATAATTATATAATTATTTTAAAAAAAAATTCATAACAAATGTGATTATTATTTTACCAAAATAAGTGTAATGAAATTTATTTTTACATGTTTATTATTAAGTTTTTTATATCTATTTTGTAGTGTTTATGTTATTTTTTTACTAATCAATTGTATTATGTTTTTCATGGATAATATATTTTTTAAAATTTTTTACTTTTTGTACTTATATATTTAGTTCTTATTGTATTTTATATTTGACGTGAATAACCTAAATATAACATATGTGTTATAATTTATTTTATTTCTTGGTTCTCTTATTTTTTCACATTACAAATTTCTAAGAAGAATATTTTAATCATATCATATAATATATTTACGTAAATATATATTTTTTTATATTTTTTTTCGAAAGTTTGAAAGTGGGTTAAATGGATTTTTATTAAAAATTATACTATCTAGATTTCATTTTATAGTAAAATAATATGATAAATGAGATAAATATAGTATATAATTATATTTTAGCACGTGAAACCCACCTGTGTGACAATGTACACATATAATTTTACAATATATTTTTGAAGTTTTGTAATTTTGAAAGTAACAAAGTTTATAGATTTTTATTTTTTTCTTAGTATCATTGTTATACTATATACAATTGTTTTTCTGTTTATTTTAGTAAAATTAATTAATTTAAACTTATATACAACTATATTTTTTAAAATATTAACTTCAATAAAATTTAAATATGTACTTTTTTATAATTTTACATTATATTTATTGATTCGTGTTTCATTTTATTCAAAATCCCCTTAAAAGTTTTTGTTAACATGCTTATGTGGTGATTATCATTAACTAAGCACGCTAAAATTTATTTTTAAATGTTTTTGTTTAATTTAATTCAAAATCCCCTTATTTTTACATGTTTTTGTTTAATTTAATTCAAAATCCCCATAAATTGTTTTTTATTAACATGTCTGGTGATTATTATTTTACAAAGTGTGGTAAAATTTATTTTTACATGTTTATAATTATTGTTTTCTCTTATTTATATATTTTTTAAATTATATTATATAACATATATCTTTTTAATTTTTTTACAAATATATTTTTGCAAAAAATTGATTTCAATAAATCCAAATATCTGCTTTTTGTATAATTTTATATTATATTTGTTAATTTATTTTATATTTTTTAGGTTGGGAATACATGTGTAGTGAAATTTGTAACTAAAATTATAATATTTTAACTTAAACTAATTGTTCTTTATTGTCCATACTTATGTGTTATAAATATATTAGAAATAATTAGACTTTATTGTGAAAATTATTTTTTATCGTGTATGCCTTGAAAATAGGGGTGCAAGAGTTTTATATAATTTCAATATTTATGTGAAATGACACTCCTAGTCATGACTACCAAACCACGTGTTAGTACCATATTAACTGCTTTACACCAATTATATATAGGATATAATTTTATTCTTATATTTATTATATTTTATATTGATTTGGATATTTTTTTATTAAATTTTAATGTTTTATTGTAGTAAATAAAGAATCCTTGACTTGGAAAGATTTGGAGTGAAAAGAACTATTTTGAAGTAAGAATAGAAGAAAATTCGTAATATTGGACTACACGGGCTGCAAATACTGGTAGGGTCGTATCTTGAGTTCCAAAGTCTGTTTTTGGCGATCTTACAGTCCACGCGAAACCCACGAAATTTTCTTTAATTGAGGCATGGCCCAGTAAGGAAAATACAACGTTAACAACCCTGAATCTGCATAGAACAGAGAGCTACCAATTTTTATTACAGAATCATATTCAGTCTAGAACTCTCACTTGTAATTTGATTAGAATAATAAAATACCTCTATTATTAGAAGAGAAGAGGTTTTATTATTAGTTTGAGACATAATATTAGAGACACGTATTATTATAGAGTAGGAATAGTTAGGGTTTTATATACAGAGAAGAAGCCATGGATTTTGGTCTAGTGACAAGATTGAATATTACAGGTTTTCTAATCTGATTTTCATACGTATTCCTATTAGTTTAATTATGCTTCTTTATTGTCTTAGTTGTTTTACTTGTGTAATTATTAGCGAGTAGTCGTTTCTAGGAGATTAAGGCGAAGCCATATTTGCATGATAATAGAAGCATGATTTTCACAGTAGTTCGATTTATTATGGTTAATTCTAATTGATTATGTTTTATTATTAATTTGTGTAATCGGCCGATATCATGAATTTATTGAATGCAATAGGAGTAACAGATCGGGAGATTTTACTCACTAGAGGCACACATACGATTATCAGAATTGAATTTGAGAGCGGGAGCATCGTTGGATTTCTGAGAGCGTTAATGCTCGGGAGAGATTAACATTGCTTTCATTGCCTGATTAATTAAACTACCAAATGTTGTTAATGTGTAAGCATATTTCGAGAGTGTTAATACTCGAGAGAGATTGACAAACTCTAGTTGTATGACCACTTTAGTGACTTTAGCTTAGAAGCCGATTATTGTCTAAGCATGGTGGACTTAATTGCCCTAGGTTTTTAATTCCTTGTTTAGTGTCTAAATAATTAGTGTTAATTTAGTCATATTTATTAGTTAGTTAAAATCTTTATAATCGATTTGTCCTTGAAACAATTGATAGTAACTGAATCAAAATTGATAGAACCTGTCTTCTTGTGGATACGACCCACTCGCCACTTTGTACTAGCAATAGTCACCGTGAGCTTGCGATTAGTTAGAATAAAATAAACACATCAAGTTTTTGGCGCCGCTGCCGGGGAGACAGCTAGTTTCTATTGGTTTTTAATTTGGTTATTTAGATTTTTTCTGTTGCCTTGTTGGAACTTTGGTTCCGATCGAGGCGAGTTTCACTGCTTTCTTGGCTTTGTTGAGTGTTTTCAGGTTTGCAATGGATGAAGATGATAGGTTTGCATACCTCTCCTCCTTAGTCGAGGCACATACTCAAGAAATTGCCTCAATGAAGACTACAAAGCCCACTATATGTCCAATGAGTATCAATGAGATGTCACAAGTGGCCCCTAAAACTTACAACTTATGTCTGATTTGTGGTGTACAGGGTCACTATGATTATGAATGCTCGTACAACATCTGTAATTCTCAAATAGCTCAAATGGGACAATAAATTCTTTTGATGATGGATACGGGTACAACCAATACTCCAATACTTTTGATCAAGAATGGGTGGATCAACCAGGTTTCTCTTACATGGATAATGGTGTTAAGAATTTTCCATACCAACAACAATATTATGATCAACAATATGAGCCACTACAACAATATCAATATTCTCTATCGGAAGAGCCACAATTTTCTTTAACTGATGTGGTTGTGGAAGCTGAACGAACTAACAAGATGTTGAAAAAATTGATGCATGAGATCAATGAGCTAAAAACTCAAAATTTATCAATGGAGGCTCAAATAACAGAGCTGGTTAACTCTTCCAATACAAGAAAACTCGACTTTTTACCATCAGAACCTATTCAACTTGAAGAGGATGAGAGTATCAAGACTCTACATAATTGTTAGGAATATGTGTATTAGTTTGATGATAAGTTAAACAAAATACTTAAGTAGAAATCTAGTGTTTGTAGTCTCAACGGATAAGACCATCTTGGCTATCCGTTGAAGGAGTAGCTTTACTTAGCAATAAGTTTAGTATTGTAGCACATTTCATTCTCTGGTTTCAAGTTGTAATTCTTAGATGTTGTAGGAAATTATCAGTCATGTTGACTACTAATGGATATACAAATAGGAGGGCTAATTGTAAATATTTCATGCCTTGTAATTTTGTATAAGTGAAGAAGTATCAACGGATATTGAAGACCTTCAACAGATAAGAAACAAAGCTTCAACGGATGTCTCTAATGCTTCAACGGATAATACCCATCAATGGATAAGTGCTTCAACGGATAAAGACTTCAACTGATAATGCATCAACGGATAAAGTTTCAACGGATAAAGCCTCAACGGATAAGGCATCAATGGATGAAAGCTTCAATGGATGCTTAGTTCATTAGCAGTTGATAGTGACAATTCACAAGCTGACAGAGGCACATGGGTTGACAGAGACAAACTGGAATGTGGAAGTCTCTGGGAGGAATCAAGAAAATGCAGCATTTCCATTCTGATGCAAACAAGGAAGTATTCAAAAATTCACAGATTATCCTAGATTGTATTGGATAGAGAAATGAAGAAGAAATATGTGAAGAATCTTTTCACTTGTATTTTACAGTTTTGTCTTCACTTGTAAACTTGGTGATATATAAACCAAGTAGCAGGTAGTAATTAGATAAGAATTTTCCTGAGCTGTTTAGAAATATCCAGAGAGAAAATCATCTAGTTTGTACTAGGAAGCAGCTGTGATTTAATTCTTTGAATCACAGATTTTCTGAAATAACACATCTCTGGTGGAACAACAAATCCACCAGAAAAGTTTTTAAGTTCTTTGTGTTCTTTACATTTGTGTTTGAATATATATATCTGTCTGTATCAGCTTCAAGCAATTCACACACATTTGTTCACTTAAACACTTAGCCTTAGAAACTACTCAAAACTTGAAAAAGTTTTGATATTTACATTCAACCCCCCTTCTGTAAATGTCATTGTTAGTCCACTGGGAATAACAATTGGTATCAGAGCAAGCTCTTAACATTCAAAGAGTTTAAAGATCTATTCTGCTACCATCATGAGTAAGAAGGATATTGGTGTAAAAATTCCAATCCTGGAAAGAGATAACTATCATCACTGAAAAGTGAAGATGCATTTACATCTTCTCTCTCAAGATGAAAGCTACATCAACTGCATTGAAAATGGTCCTCACATCCCACACAAGGTGGCCACAGCTGCTACTGCAACAGTTGCTGTTGGACAGTCTATTCCCAAGCCAAAGGCAGAATGGACTGTTGAAGATATTGAAGAGGTGCACAAGGATAAGAAAGCCATGAACATTCTGTTTAATGGCCTAGATCAAGATATATTTGACAATGTCATCAACAACCAAACTGCTAAGGAAAGTTGGGATACTGTGCAGCTTATCTGTGAAGGCACTGAGCAAGTTAGAGAAAAAAAATGCAGCTTCTCATTCAACAGTATGAATATTTTCACTCTGAAGAAGGAGAATCATTGAATGATACCTTCAACAGATTTCAGAAACTATTGAATGGATTAAAGCTGTATGGGAGAGTGTACCAAGTCAAGGACTCCAATTTAAAATTTCTAAGGTCTCTACCAAAGGAATGGAAGCCTATGACTGTTTCTCTAAGAAATTCTCAAGATTATAAGGACTTCACACTTGAAAGATTATATGGAATTTTGAAGACTTATGAACTTGAGATGGAGCAAGATGAGCTGTTGGAAAAGGGAAAGAGAAAAGGAGGATCAGTTGCACTTGTAGCTGACAGTGAAAAAGTTGAAGCCAGGAATGAGGAAAAGACAATGCCAAGTCTCAAAATTGGCACAAGCAAATTAGAATCAAGCAAGGGTAAAGAGCAAGTTGTTGAAGATGAAGACAATTCCAGTCAGGATGAATCTGATGATATTGATGAACATCTGGCCTTTCTGTCCAGGAGGTTTGCAAAGATGAAGTTCAGGAAAAACACAAAATTCACTAAGCCAAACAAAAACATGGTGGACAAATCAAAGTTCAAATGTTACAACTGTGGCATTAGTGGACACTTTGCAAGTGAGTGTAGGAAGCCAAATTCTGATAAAAAGAAATTTGAGCAAGTTGATTACAAAAAGAAGTATTTTGATTTGCTCAAACAAAAGGAAAGAGCTTTTCTCACTCAAGATGATTGGGCAGCAGATGGGGTCAATGAAGATGATGATGTGGAATATGTCAACCTAGCCCTGATGGCTAATTCTGATAAAAATGAAACTAGTTCATCAAGCAACCAGGTAATTACTACTGATCTCTCTCAGCTTTCTAAACATGAATGTAATGAAGCCATAAATGATATGTCCAATGAATTATATCATTTGCGTGTTTCCCTTAAATCACTAGCTAAAGAAAACACTAGGATCAAAGAGAATAATGTGTTTTTAAGTGATACGAATGTTGTGTTAGATAATCAGGTAATTGAGCTTGAAAAGATTAAACTTAAATGCTTGACTGTTGAGAGTGAATTAGAAGAAGCTGTTAAGAAAGTAGAAATTCTTTCTAAACAGTTAGAAAGTGAGCAAGAGGTAATCAAGGCCTGGAAAACATCTAGGGATGTTAGTGTTCAAATTGCCAAGGTTCAGGGAATTGAATCATTTTGTGAGGATGCCTGGAAGAAAAACAAAAAGGAGTTAGAATTAATTGATGGATTGTCAACGGATGTGGAATCAACGGATGATGAAAGTTATCCGTTGAAGGAAGAAAAGGAGCATCCATTGAAGGCTCATCAATTAAAACAGGCAAGTAATTTTAAAAATAAAAACCTTAATAAGAAGAATGATTCAACTCTCAAGAACTTTATCAAAGAAGGAGCTAGCACATCCAAAGATGCCAGTAAGGTGAATATAGGACACATGACTTTAGATCAGCTGAGAAATAGGCTTAAGTTGGTTGAGGATAAGAAGGAAACTAAAAGAAAATCCAAAAGAAATGGGAAGGTAGGGATTAATAAACATAACAATTACACACCTGATAGGTATGCTCCTAGAAAAAGCTGTGTGCATTGTAAAAGTGTCAATCACCTATCTGATAATTGCAAATCTGTTAAAAATACTCCCATGCCTTCAAATCCCTCCATGTCTAACATGTCTATGTCACCTCTGCATACCATGCCTATTATGTCTCATCAGAATCCCCATGCACATTTTGCAAACATGCCATATATTAATAATCCTTATTTTACTGCATTTAGTATGCCTCAAATGCCATACAATGTGCCTATGTGGAATAACATGTTTGCACAATCTATGCCTTATCAATCAAATGTGCTAAATGATTCTGTGACTAACCCTACACTTCAACCAACCACATCTGAGATCAAGGTTGACCCAAAGTTACCTAAGTCAAAAGATGCAAGAGGAATGAAGTCTAGGAAAAAGACTAACAAGGCTGGACCCAAGGAAACTTGGGTACCAAAATCAACTTGATTGATTTTGTTGTGTGCAGGGACAAAGAAGGAATCTATGGTACTTGGACAGTGGCTGTTCAAGACACATGACAGGAGATTTCACCCAGCTCACAGAATTTAAGGAGAGAGCTGGCCCTAGCATAACCTTTGGAGATGACAGCAAAGGATTCACTATGGGATATGGCTTGATTTCAAAAGAAAATGTCATCATTGATGAGGTTGCATTGGTTGATGGTCTCAAACACAACTTATTGAGCATCAGTCAACTATGTGACAGAGGGAATACTGTTTCCTTCAATTCTGAAGCCTGTATTGTCACAAGTAAAAAGGACAATAAAGTGGTTCTAACTGGAGTTAGAAAAGGGAATGTGTACTTAGCTGACTTCAACTCTACAGATGCAGAATCCATTACTTGTCTTTTCAGCAAAGCAAGTGCAGTTGAAAGTTGGCTATGGCACAAGAAGCTGTCCCATTTGAATTTCAAGACAATGAATGATCTAGTCAAAAAGGACTTAGTTAGAGGAATGCCTCTAGTGGAATTCACAAGGGATGGACTGCGTGATGCTTGCCAGAAAGGAAAGCAAAAGAAAGTATCATTCAGTAAGAAGCTTGAATCTGCAATTGATGAACCATTACAACTGCTGCATATGGATCTTTTTGGACCAGTAAATGTATTGTCAATTTCAAGGAAAAGATATTGCCTAGTGATTGTTGATGATTTCTCTAAGTTTTCATGGGTCTATTTTCTTGGATCAAAGGATGAAGCTAGTGAAATCATTATCAATCATATCAAGCAAGTCAATAATCATCCTGATTTCAAAGTAATGAAAATTAGGAATGACAATGGAACTGAGTTCAAGAATTCAACCATGAAGTTGTTATGTGAAGAAAATGGGATCATGCATGAGTTCTCAGCTCCAAGGACCCCACAACAAAATGGTGTGATGGAAAGGAAGAACAGATCACTAATTGAAGCTGCAAGGACAATGCTTGAAGAGTCAAAACTCCCAACCTACTTTTGGGCTGAGGTTGTTAACTGTGCATGTTACACTCAGAATATTTCTCTAATCAATCAGGCAAAAGACATGACTCCCTATCAATTATTCAAGAGAAGAAAACCAACTTTAAACTTTCTGCATGTCTTTGGTTGCAAATGTTACATCTTAAGGAATCAATCTGATCACAAAGGAAAGTTTGATGCAAAGGCTGATGAAGGAATATTTGTTGGTTATTCTGCTGGAAAATCATATAGGGTATACAATCTAAGAACCAACATTGTCATGGAATCTGTGCATGTTGTGTTTGATGATAAAAAGATTGATGGACTAACAGATGAGGGACATCATGAAGGACTCAAATTTGAAAACATTGAGATATATTGTGATGATAGTGAAGATGAGAATGATGAAGAATGCATCTCAAGAAGAATTTAGAATCTGCCTTTGGATAATGCACAGAATGTTGCATCTGTTGAAAGTCATAATTCAGCTTCCGTTGAAAAAAGCAATGCAGCATCCGTTGAAAGACAAAGTGAAGCATCCGTTGATCACAATCTATCAACAGATAATCAGTTCACTTCATCAGTTGATAGAGCTCCCAATTCCTTTCAAAGGATCAGCAACTCAGGGGGAGTTTCAACCTATCAACATTCTATCTCACATCATGACAATACTGAGGCAACCTCATCTAGAGCTAATCTACCACCTCAAAGGAAGTGGACCAAGAATCACCCTTTTGAACTGATCATTGGTGATGCTACATCTAAAGTGAAAACTAGAAGGGCCACTCAAGATGAATGTTTGTATAGTAGCTTTCTATCACAGGAGGAACCTAAGAGAGTGGAAGAAGCTCTATTGGATCCAGATTGGATTTTAGCAATGCAAGAGGAGCTAAACCAATTTGAAAGGAACAAAGTATGGAAGCTGGTACCCAAGCCAAAGAACAAGAGTTCTATTGACACAAAATGGGTATTCAGAAACAAGATGGATGAAAATGGCTTTGTCATAAGGAATAAAGCCAGATTGGTTGCTAAAGGCTACTCTCAACAAGAGGGAATAGATTTTGATGAAACATTTGCTCCAGTTGCCAGACTTGAAGCCATCAGAATCTTTCTAGCCTATGCAGCTAATGCCAATTTCAAAGTCTATCAAATGGATGTCAAGAGTGCATTTCTAAATGGGGAATTGGAGGAAGAAGTTTATGTAAGCCAACCTCCAGGATTTGAAGATCCAAATTTTCCAGACTATGTGTATTATCTGTTGAAAGCACTCTATGGACTAAAGCAAGCACCTAGAGCCTGGTATGAGACTTTGTCAAAATTCCTTCTAGATAATCACTTCACAAGAGGTACTGTTGACAAAACTCTCTTCTTTAGAAATGTTAATGGCTTTAAAATACTTGTACAAATTTATGTAGATGATATTATATTTGGATCTACAGATGATAAGCTTTGTAAAAAGTTTGCTAAGTTAATGCAAAGTAAATATTAAATGAGCATGATGGGAGAGCTAACTTATTTTCTTGGTTTACAAGTTAAACAAGTTAGTGGTGGAATTTTCATTAGTCAAACTAAATATATTTATGATCTTTTAAAGAAGTTTGACTTAATGGATTGCTCATCTGCAAAAACTCCCATGGCCACTACCACTAAGCTTGAATTAAACAAGGCTGAAAAGTCTGTGGATATTTCAAGTTATAGAGGCATGGTTGATTCACTTTTATATTTAACTGCTAGTAGACCTGATATAATGTTTTCTACATGTCTCTGTGCTAGATTTCAAGCTGACCCTAAAGAATCTCACTTAGTGGCTATTAAAAGAATTTTCAGATATCTCAAAGGGACTCCAAATCTAGGAATTTGGTACCCTAGAGAATCTGGTTTTGATCTAATTGGCTACTCAGATGCAGATTATGCAGGCTGCAAAATAGACAGGAAAAGCACAACTGGCACCTGTCAATTTCTAGGGAACAAGCTTGTGTCATGGTTCAGCAAGAAGCAAAATTCTGTTTCTACATCAATAGCTGAAGCTGAGTACATTGCTGCTGGTAGTTGCTGTGCACAGATACTATGGATGAGGAATCAACTATTTGACTATGGTTTGACTGTTGACAAAATTCCAATATTCTGTGACAACACAAGTGCCATTGCCATTACTGAAAATCCAGTGCAGCACTCAAGAATCAAGCACATTGATATCAAGTATCATTTCATTAGGGAACATGTGATGAAAGGTACAGTGGAACTTCACTTTGTTCCAAATGAAAAGCAGATTGCAGACATATTTACCAAGCCACTTGATGAATCAACATTCACAAGATTAGTAAGTGAGCTAGGTATGCGTAATTATTCATAATTTATGTCATCTATGTAATCTGCCTTGAAGCCTGAAATGAATTTGCTGCAAGAACAAAGTTGGCTTTAAGTAAGACTTATCCTATCAACGGATATTCCCTATCCGTTGAAAGCCGAAATTGTTCTGTCAACGGATGTTCATTATCCGTTGAAAGACAAATACATTTCTGGTAATTTTATCCTTCAACGGATAAAATGGCGTTGATCATGAACGGATAACTATTTACCTTATCCGCTGAAGTGTCACATCAGTTACTATAAGTGAGTCACAGCCGTTGATTCTTTCACTCAACCGTTGATACAGATATACACTGTTGTATGTATTTGTGTTAAAGGCAGTTTTCAGAATTTCTACAGTTTTCTTTCCTCTTAAACGGATGTAATTTATTTAAAAGTATCATTTAATCATTTTATTTTCGTTTTAATTCAAGAAAGTATAAAAGCCCAATTGAACTCTTATTTTCACTTTGCGCTTTCTTGCAATTCTTATTCTCCTTCTCTCCCAAAATTCTCAAGTTTTTCTCTGCAACCTCTACTCACAACAATGGCACCAGTAGTCAAAATTATGTCTCAAACAGGATTTGTTTATGAAAAGAATAATTTTGTAGCCTTGGTTGAAAAGAATGAAGCCCATTCTGATTATCACAAGATGATGGACTTCATCAAAAACTGCAAACTGAGCTATGCAATGCTGGAAGCCCCAACCATCTACTGTGAGGTGATTGAGGAGAGTTGGACAACTGCAGAGTTCAACTCCACAGATATGACTATTGCCTTCTCTCTCAAAGGTAAGGATTATTGCATTAACTGTGATGATATACAGTCTTGCTTTAAGTTGCCTGAGAATAATGCCATAACACCACACACTGATAAAGATGTATCTGCTATGTTAGATTCCATAGGCTATGCTTTTGATTCTGCTAGTTTAGGTAGCATTAGAAGGAAAGGCCTTAGGAAAGAATGGAGTTTTCTTGGAGATGCCTTTATTAAGGTTTTCTCTGGGAAGATTAGCAATTTTGATGCCATAACTTCATCTCTTGTTAATATGCTCTACATGCTAGTTTCTGATAGGTACTTTAATTTTAGCAACTGTGTCATGCTAGAATTAGGTTCCAGATTAGGTAACAAAGCTAATAGACCACATAACATCTACTATGCTAGATTCTTTATGTTATTGACTAACCATGTTCCTGAAGGATTGGTCATATCAAATGAGAATAATAAACTCAAATGCTGGGCACAAGAGAAAAGGGTCCTTGCAGACCTTGTGAGAATGAACCTCAACAGCCAGGTGCCATTGATATATTTGCCAATCATGAATGCACCACAGGTAAGTGAGGTAAACACTTCTATAACTCCTACTATTTCCAACCCCAATGTTTCTTTGCCTTCTAGTGTGGCCATGGAATCTGTGTCTTTGTCCAAACAGGTTCCTACCAAAGCCACCAAAACTAAAGCTTCAAAACTCAAGTCAAAGAAAACTACCTCTGTTGTTTCTCAAAAGACAACAGTTGTAACAACTACCAAAAACCCTGAAGGGAGTGAACAGGGTGTGAGTGGTGAGGGGAGGGGTGAACATCAAGAAACCCCCCAGGATAAGGTGGGAGAGGTGAGTGGTACCCAAGCCAGCCAAGCCACAGTCTCTCAAAAGACTGTGGTGGTTCAAAAGGAGTCTAACACATCCCTAATTGCATCCTCCCAAAAGGATGTAACTATTGAAAATAGTCCCCAACCAGGGACACAGAACAAAAGAGGGAGGGACACTGAAGCCACACATTCACCAATTAAAGCCTTTTCAAGGAAGAAGAAGGCCAAGACCCTAGTTTCCACACAAGGGGCACACACAGCACAGATACATCCACCTGTATCTGTGCCTTCACAAATTCAGCTTGATGTGATTCCAGCAAATATGGAGTCACAGCCCCATTCTCTCATAATAGAAACACACCAATCATCAAACTCTCCATCACCCTCTCTGGATGTGGATATGATATTCACATCAATTCCTGATTCTCCCTCATTAAAACTCAGGGAGGAGCCCCACTCAAAACCTGATGATCATCATCTTTTAGATGATTTGTTGGATCATCAGCCAATTCTTTCAGATATAGTTGAAGAATCTGTGTTACCTCACTTAAAATCAATTAACACAGATTCAACAATTATGTCACTTTCTATATCTACATCTTTTCCTTCTTCAACGGATATCTCTCATCCATTGACAAGTGGTTGTTCTTCAACGGATAAGCTTAACAGCAGTTATCCATTGATACCATCAGTTTCCACTTCAACGGATACTCCCTATCCGTTGATGGTCTCTACACCCATAACAGAAACAATTTCAACTGTAGAGGACATGGCTACTGTACAATCACTTTTAGGTTTGAGGGAAGGGAGTGATCTTTTGAGTGAGAGGCTGGGTTGCTCCCAGGCAAAAGGAGAGGTTGAGAGTCACCATATGCATGCTATTTCTTCCAGCATGGCAAAAGTGAGTGAGGGGAGCGCCACCTTAGAGGGTGAGGGTGAGGGTGTGAGGGTGTGTGTGAGCCAGGGGGAGCCCCTGATGCAAGAAAATAGAGAAAAAGAGATAAAGGCAGGTACAGAAGCTATAAGGGTGGATCCAGCCATTGTTAGTGAGTCAATGAAAGTGGATGATGCAGAAAAGGAAAGACAATTTCAGCAACATTACAAAGCTGTAATTGATAACATTTCCTTGGATGCTGACACTTTTACTCATCCTGTTTCAGCCTATCAATTATTGGCTGCTCAGGGCAATGTGGAGGCAGAACATACATTAAACATTGTACACACTTCAGAATCTCTTCTCAGAGACAAAGCTGCTGTTAACAAGCTGCCTTCTCAAGCTGGTGAGCCATCTGAAGAATTTGGAGTAAATTCTAATGATTATGACTCTGATTCTTTGGATGAGAGCATGAACTTAGGGGGAGTAGCAGGCCCAAGTTCTGTTCCAGATCTTCCTGAATGGGCATGGGCAAAAGCATCAACACCAGGAGAGTTTGGTGTCACTTTGGTCAGACAAGTCATGACAATTCAGAAGGCCCTTCAGGAGACTACAAATGCTGGTATCAAGGCAATTCTTCAGGCTCATCTGGAATCTCTGCATCTCTTGCAGTTGTAGCATTTCAAACAGAATCTAAGTGTGGATGAGCTCAAGCAGGATATTGCTGATCTAAAATCCTACAATGCTGAGAAGTTGGATTCCGTCATACCTTATGGTACTATGCAAGATTTATTGGGGAGACTGAGGAAAGAATCTGATGCTGACAAGAGACTGGCCAGATTGGAAACCAGAGTTCAGATCATTGAAGACTCTATGGTCACCATTCTTCAGAATTAACAAACTCAAACAAATCTACTCATGCAGCTGGCAAATGCACAAGGCTTGACCCCTACCCTTGATGATAACAAAAAGGGGGAGAATAAAGGGAAAGGGGAAGGAGAGCCATCAACAACAGTTCAAATTTCTCAAGTGCTAGTTCCTGTCATCACCAGTTCTCCAATTATTCAAATCAAAGGAAAGTTTGATGGAATTGATCTAATCCAGATAGCAGCAGCTGAATTGCAAGTCAAAGAGCAAAGGAAGAAGATTGATGAAAAGATGCAAAAAATATTTGGTTCTACAACTTCTCAATCACAATCTGTGAAGCATAGCACAAAAGTGGAATCAATTATTATGGAGCTCAAACCAGTAGGGAGGAATAAGGTTGGAGAGACTTCTTCCAAGGATCTGAAACCCATGGTTCTCAAGCCCAACAACAGATCCAATAAGGACTCTACAAAGAATCCTCTGAAAGAAGTGGATTTTCCTCTTTCAAAGGCTGATGAGGACAAGCTTTTGGGTAGAAGTATCTCAAAGCTCAAAGAGACCATGGATGTGGCTGTAAGGAGGAACATGGATATTATCTTCAGAGAGAGAAATAGCATATGTGTGCTGCAAGGACATCCCAAATTCTCAATAGCCAAGAGGGAAGAAACCAGAAGGTTGAAGGAAGAAGCCAAACAGCTAAAGGCTGACAAAAGAGCACAAGCAAAGCTTGAAAAACAACTAAAGTCAAGTCAGGCTGAAGAACAGAAAGAAATTGAAGACAAAAGTAAAGATGAAGCTATGGGGGATATGGTTGATACTGAGATGGAGGAAAGAAGTAAGGGAAGAGAAGAATGGCAGAAAGGGAACAGAAAGAAGGTCAATGCAAAGAGAAAGATGGTAGATGAGACTAACAGAAAGAAGGTCAATGCAAAGAGAAAGATGGTACCAGGACTGCCAAGACTGAGATTCTCAACAAGATTGCCAACTGTAAGTCATATGTCATAGCCTATTTGTATATTCGAGGATTCAACTCAACTCAAATAAGAATGTAATAAGTAAATAGTGGATCGACCGTTAGAGAGATCTCGCAAAGTAATATCTGTCAAAGGATTCAGAAACAAGGTTCATCTACAGACTTGAGGAGTTAATTCACTGGAAGAAGTTCAAGAAGTTGATCATGCCTCAGTGATATAAATCAAGATCGTGGATTTAATCAAGTGACAGAGATCTCGTCAGAGTATCATTAATTACAAGGATTTAATCTGAAGAAAATCAAAGTGTCAAAGTCAAGACATGAAGAAACGTCACGGAAGTTAGTCACTCATGAACCAGACAGTACATCGAGTGTCAACATTGAAGTGGTGGAATTGATTCATAATTCTCAGTGATTTTCAGAAGATTGTCAGAAGAGTGGATGTTGCTCAGAGTTAGTATTAATTTTCTATTAATTAATTAAGTCATATAATTTAATTAAGAAAATAAATTATATCTGCAAAGATTAATTTATTGATTAATTGAATTAATTGATTAATTAATTCAGAATTAATATTAAGGTTTTCAGAATTTTTATTTGGTTAAAATCTGTTTTAATTCTAAAAAGACAACTGATTGTACTAGTATGACAATCGGTATGACAATTGATAGTCATACCGAAAGTCATGCTAATTCAGTTGAGTGTCTTGATAGAATTATTATTTAGATTAAAATCACTTATTAATTCAGCAAGACAATTCATTTGAATTAATATGACAATCGGTATGACAATCAATAGTCATACCGAAAGTCTTGCTAGTTCATTTTGATTGTCTTGCTAGCTCTAAAGATTGTCACACCGAAAGTCTTACTGAGCAAAGGATTGTCATACCAGATCAATTTTCCATTCGGCTATTTGATAAAAGAAGCAGAAGACCAAGACATCTCAATCATACAGAATACATTCAAGAACAAAGAAAAGAAAGCAGCCGCCTTGAAATATTTTATTTTCTTCTCTGCTTACATCAAGATCAAAATTCTAGTTTGTTAATGTTAAATCCAAACCACTAGAATTATTTATCTTGTTCTTGTGTAACAATCTAGCGGATCAAAATCCCTAGAACTTAATCTCAAATCGCGTTTAGCATTTGATTCTAATTATTGCAAAAATAGAAAAAGTTCATGTCGAATTTATTCTAGATTTATTATAATTGATTTGAGAGTAATACCTTGTAATCGATACAGTTGTTGTAACACCTTTCAAGTTTAATAATATTTTTATTTAACTTGAATTTTGTTTCACATTTTTTATTCCGCATTTATTCGATTATTTGGTACTGTTTGTATTCAACCCCCCTTCTACAAACACATTGGGACCTAACAATTGGTATCAGAGCCTTCTGATTAACGAACAAATCAAGATCCTAGACTTTTGTGATTTTTCAACTCCTTGAATTTTTATTTATTCAAAAATTCATAATGACTTCACATAAAGTTGGAACCGTTAAAATTCCATAATTTGATAAAGAGAATTATATCATGTGGAAGAAGAAGATGCTATTATTTTTACAAGTTGCAAATCCCAAATATTCAAACTTGTTAAAGAAGGGTATAAAAACTCCGATGGTTATTGAACCGGAGGTAATAATAGATGGTGTGGTGACTACTAAAGCTAGAACCTATCCAAAAGAGCCCGAAGATTTTACTCCTGCTGAGAAGGAAGAAGCCTCCTTGGATGCCAGCCTTCAATTAATATTAATTGATTCCCTTGATCCCTTGATGAACAGACATGTGATGAACTGTAAAAATTCTAAACACATGTGGGAAACTATTGAGGTAATTAATGAAGGCACAGAGGAAGTTAGGGAGAACAAGTTGGAAATCCTAACCTCTGAATATGAACATTTCAAATCAAATACAGGAGAAGGAATTACTGAAGTGTTTGAGAGGTACAATGCGTTGATCAACAACCTGAACATCAATGGAAAGTATTATTCAATCAGGGAGGTCAACAAAAAGTTCCTTTTAACACTGCCAGCTCATCTTGAACATAGAATCACTGCCATTAGAGAAGCTAGAGATCTGAGTGAGATTTCTTTGGACAGGCTCTATGGAGTGTTAAAAACTTATGAGTTGGAGCAGATTCAACAGAAGGAAGTCTACGGGAAGGATAGAATGGTCAGCACATCTAATGCACTTGTAGCTAAAGGTCAACAACAACAACAATCTCAACAATTAGAAAGAATGGTACAGTTTTCCAAGGGTGAGGAAAATGAGTTAGTAGCAGAATATGATCCTCCTACTACAAATCAATCAAGTGATGATTTTTATTCCTTGGAAGAGCTGGAGCAATTGGAAGATGAATCAATGGCCCAAATTGTCAAGAGATTCTCCCATGTCAGATTCAGGAGGAATCCCAAGCTTAAGTACAAGTCCAACTACAACAAATTCCAGAAAGGTGGATCTTCATCCTCTAACACCAGCAGTGGTGGATACCAAACATGGATGGTTGATCGGGGCACCATTAGATGCTATAACTGTAATGAGTTGGGACACTTTGCCACAGAATGTAGGAAGCTAAAGCAAGTAAGAAAGAACTCTGAAAGGGCTTATCTGGCGAAAGGAAGAAGCTGGGATGATACTGACAGTGAAGATGAAGAAGAAGGAAATCTTGCTCTTATGGCTATTGATGGAAAAGCTTCATCGTCAAGAATAGAGGTAAAACTTTCTGATGCTGAAATGGTTTATCATCTAAGAGGTAACTTAGATTGTGCACGTCGTGATAATGAACTGTTAAGTTTACAGATCACAGACCTTGAGAAAGAGGTCAATGAATTAAGACTTGTGCACATTAATCAAGACAAATTAAAAGAACAGGTATCTTTTCTAGAGAATAGAGTTGACTGTTATAGAAAACTCGAAACTATTCTCAAAGACAAGATCACCGGTCTTGAGACTAAGGTTAGAGCCTACTTCAATTCTTGTTCGAAGGCTAAAGAGTTCTACAGTAAGCAAGCTGTTAATCAAACATCTGGAATAGGTTATGATTACAATGCTGCTATTGGAGAATTAGGCATAAACTCCCCTCCTCATGTCTGTGCTAAAGGGAGGGAAGTACCATATGTGCTTAAGGGTGTTGATGAACCCCTCTATAAAGCATCAATTGCTGAACCATTTGATGCGACCTCTTCTGTTATTCAAGAAGAAATACGTGCTGAGGATCATGCTAATGAGAAGATTATTTCCAAGTCAAGTGAGTCGAAAGTTCCAGTCAAAGTTGTGAAAGCAACTGAGACTAACTCAGACACACATGAGTTGGATAACAATAATGCCATGTCTACCATGCATAAATTGCCTGTTGTTAATCACTCTCATAAAGCATGTGGTGTTGCTAATTGTATGTCTTGTGCTTTTAATATGATGTATGCTTATTTTAATGGTAAGCATGTGTCTAATGATAAGACTACTCCTCGTCAGCATGTGAATAACAAGAAGCATGATAGGTCTAAGACTGCTAGTCCTTCTAAGGCAAGAAAGGAGACATTTTTGCCTAAGCTTAAACAGAAATTTGTTAAGGCTGTTTACAAGGTCAAATGTTCAGTCATTGAGGATGTTGAGATCGTTAAAATTAAAAATGTTGTTTTGCCTGACAAAGGACAATTCTACAAGTATGCCGGGCCCAACCAAGTTTGGGTTCCGAAGAAGGTCTAATCCATTTGAAGTGCAGGGCATTAAACAGGTGTAACCGGTAGTGTGGATTCTTGACAGTGGATCATCAAGACATATGACCGGAGATAGAGCCCTGCTATCAAATGTGGTTGAGAAAGCTGGCCCCCTGGTTACCTTTGGAGATAACAGCAAAGGTTTATCTGAGGGATATGGCTGTTTGCAAGCTGGGAATGTTATCATTGTAATTTTGTATATTGTGCTAGGTTATTATCAGGAAGCAGTATCTAACATATAGCACCAGTGACGAGACTTGAGAATATTACGACATATCAGGCACCTGCTGCACATTACACTTGGAATTGTACTCTAGTAAGATGTGTACAAGTGTACTCCTGGTTGGTGAGTTAAAAGAGGAAGTCAGTGCACCACAGTTCATGGACTTTGCAGCTGCAGATCTATTGGACTATGCAATCTCTTCTTCACAATCTCACTTCAGGTTGGTATGAACTAGTATACTGCTCAAGCAATCGTCAAGGACATGGTATGGTACTCTAACAGAAGTTATAATTTTATATGAATAAGTAGAGTCGTCATATTAATAACTATCTTATCACTAAGCACAATCATATTGTTTTATATGTGTAGTGATATATTGTTTATGCAACATAACAATTAGTATCTAAAGTACTTGACAAGTATCGGTCAATGATATGTTGTTAACATTATGTTGCAGATATTTGTAAGCTTTTGACATGAATGAGAATTACTTAGACTTTACCCTAAGTGATCAATGTTTTATCAAAAACTCATTCATTTTGAAAAACAAAAATTAAACTTCTTTCTACATTAGTGATTTCTTATTTCATGTAAAATCTTTTGAAATCACTATTGTAAATCATTTTCTCTCTATTACCATATGTTCTATGATATAGGTTCAGTCTCCAATGACTTTCTTTCATTGACAGTCATGAGGTTGAAAACCCACAACGTCTATCCCAGACTGTAAAGACAAACACAAAAACAGAACCAACCAACACTCTTTTACCACTAAAAGTAGTATGAATGAGCGTGAGGGAGATAGTGCCTAGTGCACCACATAAGGAAGGTTCTGTAGTCAACCCAGTAGCTCTGTCTCCTACATAGATGAGTAGTATTTAAACCGAGACAACTGCTAGCCCCCATACATCTTCTCAAAAAGATGTAATGGCTGAAAAGGCACAAAAACAGTTACTAGATTCATTCTCTCAACAGGGTGAGCCTATTGAATTTTGCCTGTCGGCCAAGGTATCCGATGTAGTGTCACCACTTCAAACATAAACAATTCTTGATACACAAGGAGAGGTTACACACACAAAGGATGAGTTGACGGAAACAAGAGTTTCGACCATTTTAAGGTCAGATTCGATTGTTCAAGGTTCGTTAGTGGACCAATTGCCTTTACAGGTGTTAGGAGAGGATACTGATCCAAAAGCCATATGTCAGTGGTCAGTGTCTACCTCCCCAGGCTTAAATCCCCTGGATGCATCTGCGGATAGTGGATCTGACATAGGTGCAGATCGGCAACTTGTTGACAATGATTCAGATATTACCTGATAAGTCACAAGGAAGTGTCTTCACAGACATTAGAAGGGAACTTTGATCTTTATGCTAAAATCGTTGGATCATTGTTTACCTTCCCAGAATTCAAATCTAGAACCCTAAAAGGGAAACTAGCAACTTGTAGATTATGACTCAGATTTATCTGACGAGTTTAACAAGGATGGGGATTTGTGAACTCCCATTGCACCACCTGTGACCTCCTTTAAGGATGGCTAAGGTGATTTTCCTTGCAGGTACAGCTGGATTATGGAGCTATGAGAAAAGAGTGATACACTTGTGAGAATGAGTGTAAACACGAGTGGAGAGAAGAGTGAAACACATGTGAGGTACACTAAACAGAATCACACACTCACAGTGAGGTAGAAAGAGAAACTACTTGTTATTTCTTTTCCAACCAAGTGAAATATGAGAACTCCTTCAGACGACGGCATACATTCCTTCTTTAAGGGGGAGATAAAAGCTTAAGAAATAGTTTGGAGGATTCCTCAACTAAGGGGGAGAAATAGCAGGGAGGAAGAAAAAGATCCTATATGTACACTACACCACACCATTGTTGTTTTTATCTGCGGATCCTATTGTACGGGAGAGGTGGTAAACACAAGGTGATTTCCTAGTAAGGGAAGAAGCTGTTAGGGGAGTACCATTGGTTTTTATCTGCGGATCCTATTGTACGGGAGAGGTGGTAAAATGAAGGTGATCTTCTTTAATCAGTTGATTCTCATAGGGGGAGAAGTAAGAGATATGGGCTTCTCAACAGGAAATGTGGTTGTACAAATGAAGATGGAACTACTTGAAGATATGTTCAGTCTAGAGGAAAATCTACTTGGAATCTGGAAAATGTTAAATCTCATCCAGAACTTTTCTGCTATTTACTTTGCATGTATGTTTATATCTTTTTCTTATTTGTTAGTTGAGTTATCCTCTAGGTATTTGTGTGTTATTGTCTAACAAACAAATAGGGGGAGATTGTAAGTCATATGTCATAGCCTATTTGTATATTCGAGGATTCAACTCAACTCAAATAAGAATGTAATAAGTAAATAGTGGATCGACCGTCAGAGAGATCTCGCAAAGTAATATCTGTCAAAGGATTCAGAAACAAGGTTCATCTACAGACTTGAGGAGTTAATTCACTGGAAGAAGTTCAAGAAGTTGATCATGCCTCAGTGATATAAATCAAGATCGTGGATTTAATCAAGTGACAGAGATCTCGTCAGAGTATCATTAATTACAAGGATTTAATCTGAAGAAAATCAAAGTGTCAAAGTCAAGACATGAAGAAACGTCACGGAAGTTAGTCACTCATGAACCAGACAGTACATCGAGTGTCAACATTGAAGTGGTGGAATTGATTCATAATTCTCAGTGATTTTCAGAAGATTGTCAGAAGAGTGGATGTTGCTCAGGGTTAGTATTAATTTTCTATTAATTAATTAAGTCATATAATTTAATTAAGAAAATAAATTATATCTGCAAAGATTAATTTATTGATTAATTGAATTAATTGATTAATTAATTCAGAATTAATATTAAGGTTTTCAGAATTTTTATTTGGTTAAAATCTGTTTTAATTCTAAAAAGACAACTGATTGTACTAGTATGACAATCGGTATGACAATTGATAGTCATACCGAAAGTCATGCTAATTCAGTTGAGTGTCTTGATAGAATTATTATTTAGATTAAAATCACTTATTAATTCAGCAAGACAATTCATTTGAATTAATATGACAATCGGTATGACAATCAATAGTCATACCGAAAGTCTTGCTAGTTCATTTTGATTGTCTTGCTAGCTCTAAAGATTGTCACACCGAAAGTCTTACTGAGCAAAGGATTATCATACCAGATCAATTTTCCATTCGGCTGTTTGATAAAAGAAGCAGAAGACCAAGACATCTCAATCATACAGAATATATTCAAGAACAAAGAAAAGAAAGCAGCCGCCTTGAAACATTTTATTTTCTTCTCTGCTTACATCAAGATCAAAATTCTAGTTTGTTAATGTTAAATCCAAACCACTAGAATTATTTATCTTGTTCTTGTGTAACAATCTAGCGGATCAAAATACCTAGAACTTAATCTCAAATCGCGTTTAGCATTTGATTCTAATTATTGCAAAAATAGAAAAAGTTCATGTCGAATTTATTCTAGATTTGTTATAATTGATTTGAGATTAATACCTTGTAATCGATACGGTTGTTGTAACACCTTTCAAGTTTAATAATATTTTTATTTAACTTGAATTTTGTTTCACATTTTTTATTCCGCATTTATTCGATTATTTGGTACTGTTTGTATTCAACCCCCCCTTCTACAAACACATCGGGACCTAACACCAACATAAGGAAAACTTGGAGGGAGCCCAATGCTTTGCCTAGAACATTACTCATTCAAGAAAGAGGAATTACAATTCACAAATCACCTCATTGGTTGATGGAGTTCAGAGACAACAAAGGAGTCAGAAGATTTTTCAGAATTGAAGATCAGCTCAAGATTGCTAGTAATGAAACTCTCAAGGATATGCAATCTAAGTTAGACATCAATGGAGAAGTTGAAGCTGAATTCTACAGACAACTTCAACTTCAAATAGAGGAGAATGACAGGAGGCTAGGAAAGAAAACAAGGAATCAAAGGAAAAGAAACTAATCTGCTCAGGCTAAAGGAGCACCCTTGAAAACAATGTAATTCTTCAATTTCATCTCAGCATACATATTTTTGTAGCACTTTTGAATTTCTGCTTTATTACAGTTTATATATTTGTCAAGTATTTTGTTATCATCAAGCTAAACCCAAATTTATGCCTACAGTTCTAGTAGACATAAATAGGGGGAGATTGTTAGGAATATGTGTATTAGTTTGATGATAAGTTAAACAAAACACTTAAGTAGAAATCTAGTGTTTGTAGCCTCAACGGAGAAGACCATCTTGGCTACTTGTTGAAGGAGTAGCTTTACTTAGCAATAAGTTTAGTATTGTAGCACATTTCATTTTCTGGTTTCAAGTTGTAATTCTTAGATGTTGTAGGAAATTATCAGTCATGTTGACTACTAATGGATATACAAATAGGAGGGCTAATTGTAAATATTTCATGCCTTGTAATTTTGTATAAGTGAAGAAGTATCAACGGATATTGAAGACCTTCAACGGATAAGAAACAAAGCTTCAACGGATGTCTCTAATGCTTCAACGGATAATACCAATCAACGGATAAGTGCTTCAACGGATAAAGACTTCAACTGATAATGTATCAACGGATAAAGCTTCAACGGATAAAGCCTCAACGGATAAGGCATCAACGGATAAAAGCTTCAACGAATGCTTAGTTCATTAGCAGTTGATAGTGACAATTCACAAGCTGACAGAGGCACATGGGTTGACAGAGACAAACTAGAATGTGGAAGCCTCTAGGAGGAATCAAGAAAATGCAGCATTTCCATTCTGATGCAAACAAGGAAGTATTCAAAGATTCACAGATTATCCTAGATTGCATTAAATAGAGAAATGAAGAAGGAACATGTGAAGAATCTTTTCAATTGTATTTTACAGTTTTGTCTTCACTTGTAAACTTGGTGATATATAAACCAAGTAGCAGCTAGTAATTAGATAAGAATTTTCCTGAGCTGTTTAGAAATATCCAGAGAGAAAATCATCTAGTTTGTACTAGGAAGCAGCTGTGATTTAATTCTTTGAATCACAGATTTTCTGAAATAACACATCTCTGGTGGAACAACAAATCCACCAGAAAAGTTTTTAAGTTCTTTGTGTTCTTTACATTTGTGTTTGAATATATATCTGTCTGTATCAGCTTCAAGCAATTCACACATATTTGTTCACTTAAACACTTAGCCTTAGAAACTACTCAAAACTTGAAAAAGTTTTGAAATTTACATTCGACCCCCCTTCTGTAAATCTCATTGTTAGTCCACTGGGAATAACAATGATCTTGAGGATGATGATTTGTCGATGTTCGGTACTGATATGAATATTAACTCATAGGATGAGCATGCCACTGATGTTAAGATCAATGATGTTGTTGTTGAGGACAATGTGAATGAGGATGACAAAATAAAAGAAAGCAATACTAAGATGGTGGTTGTTTCTCTTCCACAACTTGTGCCTAAGCTACCATTCCTAAATCAAGACATAACTTATGTGGACCAACGATTGGGTATTGGTAAATTTGTTTTCATTTTAGCCTCTACTTACAAATCTCCTATACTTCAGGATACTTTCTACAATGTTGACGTGATTACACCGCTTGTCCAAGATAGTTCTCAAATTTTGATTGGTGATCCATTTGAAACGGCTCTTAAGTTTCAAGCTGAAGAAGAGGGAGAAGATCGAGTTATCTCTTTGATCGTAATTGTGATAAACCAAGATGTTCGACTGGCTCATGAAAAAGTGAGAAGTGAAGACAAGCCACCACCTAAGCCTCCACCTCGTATGAATGTTAAAGGAGTTTTTTATTATTACGGTGTTGAGTTTTTTCATTGTTTTATCACAAAATTCTCCAAATCTACACATGCATCCGCTCAATTATTTCTTACTGATGCCATATTTTATTTTTCTAATGCTTCTTTGGAGGTTTTTTGTAGGATAAAAACAACTTTGAAGGACACTCTTGATAGTTTTTGTGGTGGTATGTTTATGGTTGAGAAAGTGGATCTTCTGCCTTCACTGTAATGATTTAGAGAAGGTCGAGCTAATGACTTAAAAATAGCGCTTATTTGGAGGCAGTCCAATCTGTTGGTATGTAAATTAATTGTATTATTATTATTATCATCATCATCATTATTATTATTATTATTATTATTATTATTATTATTATTAGTACTACTACTACTACTACTATCAGGGGCTCAAACGGGCTCTGACATTTTCGGAAAGTCCGGCTTGGCCTGGTCAAAGTCAAAGCCCGAAAAGTCGGGCCCGGTCAAAGCCTGGGCTTTTTAAGGCCCGGTCAAAACCCGGCCCGCTAGGCCTTTTGTGCATCTCTAGGTGCACTCCCCCTCTGTACCTAAACATATATATATTATTCCCTAAACCCCCACCCCCGTTGTTCCCTTCCCTGCGCATGATCTCCCCCTCCCCTGCATGTTATTCTTTTGTTTTTTTCTTTTTGTTAATTTTTTTTCTTCTTTTTATAAAATTCTTCTTATGTTATTAAATATATATATCATTTTTATTATTATTTTATTAATATCATATTATATTATTATTATTATTTGTTACTAAAATTAGTATTATTATAATTATTATTTGTACATATTATTTATATTCTCTTTTTATTTGTATTATTATTATTCGTAATTCTGTATATCTTATTATTATTATTATTATCATTATTATTATTATTTTGTAACCTAATATATTATTATAATTAATATTTTTATTATTTAGTTACTTCAAATAATAATATTTTTTTAATTTATTTATTTATGTAATATATTTAATACTCTATCTATATTTTGAATATAGCCTATATTAATATATGTGTGAGATATTTAATTTTTAACATATATGTAAGTTTGTATTTTCATGTCGTACAAAAAAAAGGAAAAAAATAAAATAAATTGTAATATTTATATTATATTATTTATATTATGTATGTTAATATATATTAACTAGGGGTGTTATGCGGGGGTGTGGCTCTCCAGTTTCCTAATGATCCGCCATTCCATACTATTTTTTACTTCTTTCCAGCTCCATCACAACAACCACGAGAATTTTTGTTCCGACTTGCTGCGTTCGCTTCATACAACTTGATTCCAGGGAAGTTTTCTTTCTTTTTAGTGTAGAATTTTATTGTGGGGATGCGTTCCTAGTGTTAAAAATCCAAAAAAATGTATATTCAAAAATTTAAAAAAAAATAGAAAATTAAAAAATCTTGTATATTGCCATGTCTCGTAGTGTGTTAACAAGGATAAGTACACATTTTGTGAGCTTCTTTTGCATGATTAGTTGATATGTCATATTTTTAGAAAATCATTTGTTGCATGATGATTCCTTGTATGTGCTTGCGAAAATTCTAAACTTGAGATGCGTCTTTATCGGTTTTAGTAAGTACTGAAGCATGCTTTCACCTTTTGAGATCTTGAGCCTAATTTATGATTGATACATTTTATATCAGTCGATTTTTATTGTTGTGTATTGTTTATCATGGATTATGTTGCTCTAGAACTTGCTTTAAACCTTGTTGAGACTACGTGGTATGTGTTTGCATGAAAATGATAAAGGCACTAGGATGAACCGTATTTACCTAAACAATACCCATAAATTATATACCTAGTGAACCCCTTTGAGCCTTATATCCGTTCTTTTGATATATCACCTATCTAAATGCTTGAACCTACTTGTTCGTTCTTGTCTTGATTTACTAGTAGAGCATTTTGATTCATTTGAGGGTTGGTGATACATAGTGTGGGGATTCTTTGTTAAAGTGTAAAAAATTGGTGGGTATCAAAATCAAAAAAAAAGAGAAAGGAAAAAAGAAAAGAAGAGGTTAAGTACTCCTTTGAGACCAACGGGTGGTAAGTGTAATATCATATGAAAGGGACGATTCATGTGCACGTGCTGGTACTAAGTGCATTGTACTAGAAATTATGGGGGATCAACCTAATAACTCTTATTTTTGTTGGTGACTTTTCACTGCCCTTGGTTACTGGAGAAATACTTGAACTTTGAAAAAAAAGAGGAAAATATCAAAAAGAGTTTGTGTTAATTGGTTTGTGCAATATAAAGTGGGAAAGTACATGACAATATGTGCTTAGGGTTTAATGCTTGTGAAAGACTGATCACCTTTTACATGATCAAAATTTCATGTTGAGTGCTGAATTAAAAATGAACATTATGCTCTACTAGTTTATCAAGTTAGCCACTTGTTAGCCTTTTTCTTGATCTCCTACCCTTCACCTTGATCCTCTTGCTATAACCTTTAACAAAGACCTTTTGATTTGTGCATGCATGTATTCAAAGTAGTGCAGATTTGGTAGACAACCAAGCTTATGGTAGCGCATGTCTTTATTGATTGAACTTGAGCGAATACACTTAACCTATACACTTGTGTGATTTGAGAGTTTTTCTATCCATAGCATGTTACTTACTAAAGGCAACTTTAATATTTATTTCATGATATTTTTGTCTATTTTGACAATGCGTGCGGACTTGGAAAGTTGTGTACGAATGATGTGCGAATTGAAAAGACTGTCATTATTGTGTACTTGTAGTTTACATGTGTGGAGTGCTATGAGATGTAGCATGCTTGAGACTTGGCAGAAAAAAAATGAATTTTGTAGGTAAATTCACTATAAACCTTCACGAGACAACACTCGTCCTACTAGGGCTGCTTAGGGTTTAACGGCTTGTTGCATATGCTCAATGCAATCGTGTCATCTACGAAAATGATGTTAGTTAGTTAGGACTTAGTTTTATATTTTCTTTATTTGCCCGAGGACGTGCAAATACTTAGTGTGGGGATGTTTGATAGAATATATATATATTATTTGATTTTATTCTCATATTTATTATATTTTACATTGATTTGGATATTTATTTAATAGATTTTAATGTTTTATTTAAGGAAATAAAGAATCCTTGACTTGGAAGGATTTGGAGTGAAAAGAACTATTTTGAAGTGAAAATAGAAGAAAATTCGTAATATTGGACTACACGGGCTGTAAATATTGTTTGGGCTGTATCTTGAGTTCCAGAAGTCTGTTTTTGATGATCTTACAGTCCACGCGAAGCCCACGAGATTTTATTTAATTGAGGCATGGCCCAGTAAGGAGAATACAACGTTAACAGCCCTGAATCTGCAGAGAACAGAGAGCTACGAATTTTTATTACAGAATCCTATTCAGTCTAGAACTCTCACTTATTATTAGAAGAGAACGGGTTTTATTATTAGTTTGAGACATAATATTAGAGACACGTATTATTATAGAGTAGGAATAGTTAGGGTTTTATATATAGAGAAGAAGCCATGTATTTTTGTCTGATGACAAGATTGAATGTTACATGTTTTCTTATCTGATTTTTATAAGTATTCTTATTAGTTTAATTATGCTTATTTATTGTCTTAGTTGTTTTACCTGTGTAATTATTAGCGAGTAGTCATTTCTAGGACATTAAGGGGAAGCCACGTTTGCATGATAATACGAGCATGATTTTCACAGTAGTTCGATTTATTATGGTTAATTCTAATTGATTATGTTTTATTATTAATTTGTGTAATCGGCCGATATCATGAATTAATTGAATGCAATAGGAGTAATAGATCGGGAGATTTTACTCACTAGAGGCACACATACGATTAGCAGAATTGAATTTGAGATCGGGAACATCATTGGATTTCTGAGAGCGTTAATGCTCGGGAGAGATTAACATTGCTTTAATTGCATGACTAATTGAACTACCAAAAGTTGTTACTGTGCAAACATATTTCGAGAGTGTTAATACTTGAGAAAGATTGACAAACTCTAGTTGTATGACCACTTTAGTGACTTTAGCTTAGAAGCCGATTATTGTGTGAGCATGGTGCACCTAATTGCCCTAGGTTTTTAATTCCTTGTTTAGCGTCTAAATAATTAGTGTCAATTTAGTCATATTTATTAGTTAGTTAAAATATTTATAATCGATTTGTCCTTAAAACAATTGATAGTAACTGAATCAAAATTGATAGAACCTGTCTTCTTGTGGATACGACCCACTTGCCACTTTGTACTAGCAATAGTCACCGTGCGCTTGCGGTTAGTTAGAATAAAATAAACACATCATTTGGCTATCCCAGGACTCGTGAACAGCATGTATAAACGGGCGAGCCGTGTCGAGTTTGGGGAAATTTAAAGTAACTAAGCTCGTACAACTCGCGAGTTAGATGAGTTATACAAGTTAGGCGGCGGCTGAGTGTACATATATGCAGTTGCGCGTGAAAATTCACGTGCCCAAGTGAGTCACATGCCGATTGCCTAGCAGGTCGAGGCGAGTTTAATATGGAGTTGTTTGATTATTCCGAATTTGAAATATGAGTTGCCAACTTGCCATCTGCCAATATATGTTTTTTTTCAACTTACGTTTTATTTAGCGAAAAAAAAACTCATATAGATATAAAAAATATTTTGATTTCTTCGTTTATTTGTTAAAAAATTATTTTGGAGAAAGTATTTTCTTATCTTATTACTATAAAAATATTATGAAAAATGGATTAAAAAGTCAATTTTAGAAAAAAAAAACTTAGAAAAAAGACATTTATTTAGATATTTATCATTGTTGTTTTTAAAAAATAATTTTGTGAAAATGACACACATGAAAATTTTGAAAATAAAAGAGTTACCTTTGAATTTTCAAAATTTAGACAGATGGATAACTGTTACTTTTTGGAAAAGAGAGCTTGGAAACACTATATTAATTAGATAGTAGATTCATACGAGTTACGCGGGCTCTGCCGAGCTGATCATGTGGGCCAAGACGAGTCTGTGCCGTGACAAATTTCAGAGCTATGCCGATCCACGATTCATGATACCTGAATTCGTGTATGCCTCGTTAACTTTTACAATCGGCGTCAAGTTCGAATTGATCCGAGATGAGCCGATTTTATACTAGTTAAAAAACGAGTCGGGGCGAGTCGGGACGCGCCGAGCCGCCGTACGACTGCCTCTAGTTGCAGGCGTGTTCAAACATGAAGGCATATGTAGACTGGTATAAGTAATGTAATGCATAGTACAGATACATTTACTTTGAAATATTGCGTATCACATTATTTCCCATTACATATATTTTTAATTTAGATAATATTTGATTGCATGCAGGTGTGAGGTAGGTGCTTGTATTCCTCGAGTCAATTGATTTTTTGCTCATTGCTTGGACATTTGTCAAAGCATTGAATTAGCAAGCAAGCTCTTTTGCTAAACAAAACAAGTTCCTTTCAATCAACAGACCTGGCGCCTATATTAAACGTAGATCAACTAAATACTGTCTCGAAGCAGAATTTTTCATAATCACGCACATAATTCTAGTAAAAACTCAAACGGTCTTGAGATGTTAGTAAATTATATGGCTTGTATTACTGTTAATCAAAAGTAATTGGTTAAAAATTTACAATAAAACGAAGATAAATTGCAAGCAAGCCGGGGTTTAAGTATTTACATAATCACATACAAGTATTTTAACTGGTTCGTCAGAGCTACCAAATCAATACACATGCTAGCACGGATCTCATGTGCGAGATTTCCATCCATGTCTGTGAAAATACATTTTATTTGAAATGATGAATTTCAAATGATATAATTATTCAAATTCGTATATTTGTACTAAAATTTGAATGACTTGAATTTCAAATGAAATAGTACAAATCTAAACTTTTCATTTATCCAAATATTATATTTGATCAAATTTAAAATTTTAAATTTCAAATGAAATGCAAATTCTTAAACAAGTATTTATTACTAAAAGCATCGATTATTTTTAATTATTTTATTCCTTCCTTTAGTTAGAAGCCTCTACTTTATCAGAGTTACGTAAAAAGTAATATAGGTTCATCGTCCTTTAAATGGCTCGTCGCAGCTCAACTAACTTCAGGCTTTTTCTTCATCTCAGCCCCTAGTCCTTTTGTTTTCAACACGCTCACTGCGGGATTTTAGATCTGCCAACAAGTGATCATGGTAGAATAACACAACTTCAGGTTTTAGGTTTCTTGACCTGCCTCAGTCCCACTGTTAGGTAGCATTCTGGTACTTCTGGAGTGCCTATCACCCTCGAATACAATGGGATAAAAATTGGCGACCCCCGGGTTGTGACAAATGCATTTGGATTTTTTTTCTACCTCAATTACTGCCCTGGATTTAATAATATTGCTCTCACTTAATAGAAGTAGTTGCATGACAATTCCTTCCACCGGAAGCCTTCTGGGGTTATTATTATGGATCGTTTATATATCTACACAACCCTAAAGAGGGAAGGCGAGGGAAGGTGCATGCATTTTCGTATTAATTAATATGGTTATTTTTTGCATGTAGTAAGCAATAGACAAAATCAAATTCATTATTTTAAATGAAATCATCTCTATAACCTCATACTAATTATACATCATAATCTCAGAAAACATTATTTTATAATGCTATCATACACAATCAGATTTAAATCAGAATTTTTTACCTCTTACAATAGCTTTCTGGTCACCGGAAGTCTCAACTCACCCTTGCCCTATTATCCATAACGCTCTCCAAGCTCCTTTGGATATTCTTTGGCTGGATGCAGGAGTCCTCACACGGTCTCTTCCATATCGCTATTCTTCAAGATATTATTTTTCTCAACCAATTCTGATTGTATATAACACTTATAAAATAATCTATTTCTATTATTATGATATATTCCTAGTAGAGTTTATAGAGAGTGAAGAAGTTTAGCCAGACATATTCAGAGAGAGAGAGAATTGAACTTCAGAAATTTTTCAGATATCTTTTCCATTTCATGTATGGACTTATTTATAGTAGTCTTTCTATATGGTTACAGATTACCGGGATAACCGGTTTCTTTTACATAATTACTAATAATTCAGGAATCTTTTCTTTTCTTTGTCTGCCATTTCTTCTTTTGTCGTCTCTTCATATTTTCTTCATCTTTATCTTTTGTGTCTGCCATGATATCTTGCAGGATCTGTCATCTTTTTCCAGGGAATCTGCTTTTTCTTTTCTTCTTTCTCCATCTTTGTCTGCCATGATATTTTTGGAATCTCCTGGTAATATAACTTTTTGGTTTTCACCATTCAATTTGCAGTGTTCTGGTGTATTACACCATTTTTGTATTATGCAAAGGGATCAAAATTCATCCCTTTGTCATCATCTTTTAGACTGATAATAGGTCTCTTTCGAGGACCTGTTATTCTTTGATAATATTCAGTAGTATGTTTTGCATGATTATATTTCAGGTTTTCTATTTTATCAAGCATTATCTCTAATGCCATAGTTCCTGAATTTTGTATAATATTATCATAATATAAGGTTATTATACTTTCGGTGAAACCTCCACCATGGCTTTCAGAAATAATTATAGCTTTCCGAGCTCGTAGTATATCTTGTATTTTGGACCTGAGGGTAGCTAGTCCAATGGCTCGTTTTTCACATAACCATTCCTGGAATTTGTTAATATCACAGGGATTTGGCAATTTCAAGCTTTTGGTTTCTCCCACAATATCTGCCATATTCCTTCCCAATTTAAATAGTTGACATATTATTATAGGTTTTCCAACTAGATCGGTTGATGCATCAAAAACTTGTATTCCATATGAGCCTGCTCTCATTTCCCGTATCATAGCTTCCACGGATTTGACAATTATACTTGGTAGCTTTGATATACAATACATGGTTTCATTTGTTAAGATCTTGTCAACAAAACCATGTATAAACAGGTTATAGACTATGTCAGGTTTTGCATTTTCACAACAAATATATCTGGGATATTTTGTAGATTTTGTCAATCTGCAAACATCAGGGTTAGATTTATAATCATAATATTTCATCATTTGCTCATATGTTTTCACTATCTCAGGTGAGTGTTTCAGCCTATCACTCATTGATAAATTTGACAGAGTAGTTGATATGTTGGTTGAAGGTGATGGCATGATTACAAGCTTTGATGAAAATGTTATAGGTTTTATTGTAGGGATTGCAACTGAAGCTTGTAGAGTTGTTTTGTCTTTTATAGCTTCCATAATTTGTTTCAGAAAATGTTGGTTCTCCTGAACCAGGGTTTCTATCTCCTTTTGGAGTTTGGTGATTTTCTCATTATTGGTTGAGATATGAGAAGTGACATCAGTGATATATTTCTCAAAATTTTCCATATCCTGCTAAGAGCAACAAACAATTAAATTTTCCCTTTACAAAAACAAAATGCATGACATTCAATGGTATTTAATTTTCTAATAATTGATATTAATAATTCATCAATATACCTTCTATTAGGAGTGAAATAATAACCAATGTGTTTTTCTATTTCTAGAAATCCTTTGTATGCTTCTTCTAGTTTTTCTGTATTATTTTCATCTAATCCTTCGAGAGCAAAATTTTTTATAAATTCTACAGCTTCTGAAGTAGTAGTCCATATTATTAAAGATCCCGATATGATTTTCCATGGTTGAGCTTGTCTTCTTGTATATTCTATTTTCATTGTTTATTTTCTCTGCTAAGATAGTCAGCTAACACATTTTTTGTTCCTGATATATTTTTTATTACAAAATCATAACAACAGAAAAAAGATTGCCATTTTCTTCTTTTATTTAATTCTGGTAATAATTCTATTTTATTAGTAATAAAGGCTTTTACTTGAGTATTATCTGTTCTTACTACAAATTTAACAGGTAATAAATGATAATGAAACTTTTTAATCCCATATTTTACAGCTAATAGTTCTTTTTCATTTATGTGGTAGTTTGATTCATTAGGTTTCCAAGTTCCTCCTGCATATCCACATATATGTGTATTTTCTTTATCTATGTCATCCTTCTCATATGCTATTAGGACTGCTCCCCATCCTATATCACTAGCATCAGTATATAATTCTAAATGATCTGTTTCTATGGGTATTCTATGTTTTGGTAAATCTTTCACCTTTTCCTTAAGAATTTTTATACAGTTTTCATGTTCTTTTGTCCATCCAAAAGGTTTATTTTTTGTTAGTTCCTGTAATGGTTTTCTTAATTTAGGTAAGTCTTTAATATGATCTGAGGCATAATTTATTATTCCTAAAAATTGTTGTACCTCTTTTTTATTTTCTAATTTGTCCTTAAAATTTACAATCTTTGTTACTATATGATCTTGTAATTGTATACCTTCTTTATCTATTTTGTATCCTAAATATTCTATCTTATTCTTAAATATTTCAGATTTCTTTTCAGACAGTAATATTCCATGCTGGTCTATTATTTTTATAAATTGCTCTAAATGTTTTATATGCTCTTCTAGAGTTTCACTATATATTAATATATCGTCTACATATACTATACAGAAATCTTTTAATTTCCTAAAGATTTGGTCCATTCTTCGTTGAAATATTTGTGGCGCATTTTTTAATCCAAAGGGTAATACTATCCATTCATAATGTCCTTGCGGAGCACTAAAGGCTGTTAAAGGCCTTGATTCTTTGGTTAATTTTATTTGCCAAAATCCACTTTTACAATCAAATTTACTAAACCATTTCTTATTTCCTAGTCTATTTATAAGATTTCTTTTGTATGGTAAGAAATATCCATCAAATATAGTTTTCTTATTTAATTCTCTATAGTCTATTACCATACGGGCTTTTCCCCTTTTCTGTTCATTATGTTTTCTTACAAGGAAAGTCGGGCTACTATGTGGACTTTTACTTTCTTGTATTAATTTTAGTTTTAATAATTCATTGATTTGATTATCAAATTCTTTTTGGTCTGAAGGGCTATACCTTATAGGTTTAGATCTTATTATATCATTAGGGTTTAATAATTTTATTTCAGCATATATCTTTTCCTTATCCCATAACCTCATAGGATTTTCTCCGAAGTTGGATTTTAATAAATTATTATATTTTTCAGTTAATTCTTGTAGATTATTATTTCTTTCTATTTTTAGATTGTTTATTCTTATAGTATTTATAGTACTTATTGGCATAATTCTTTTTAATACTATCCACTTATTACACGGAGTTTGTAATGATAGGGTATTTGAAGTTACTATATGTGTTTTAAAATAATCTAAAAAGTTATTTCCTAATAATATAGATTGCTTCATCTTATTCTGATATACAATAGGTAAACTGAATAATGTTTTATTTTGCTTTATTCTCATGTTTTTTGCTATTACATCTAATTCCTTCTTTTGTTCATTAAATTCTGATACCCTAGTTCTATGTGCATTAGATTTTTCCCATCTGTATGAAGCTAAAACTTCCTTTTTTACTAGACATAGATCTGCTCCACTATCTATAAATATTTTTTGTTTTAGGAATTTATATTTTTTATATTCTACATCTGCTTCTATGTATATTGCTACCATTCCTCCCAATTGCTTTCACTAGATGATTCATAATTTATAAAGTTTATTTCATTATCAGTTTCACTAATATAAAACTCTTCATATTCATACCATCTATTGTCATCTTCTTTAATTTGTTCTATTTCCATTATGAATTGTGATGTATTTATATATTTTACTTTCTTTTCTTTGAGTTTAGGACATTTATTAGCACAATGTCCTTTTTCATTACAATTCCAACATTTACATTCACTTATATCTTTCTTTTTAAAAGGTTTTCTTCTAAACTTTCTCTTATTTTTATATCTTCTCCTATTTTCTGGTGTATTTCTAAATTTCCTAAATCTTTTTCTCTTATATCTGTTGTATTTATAAGGATAATTATTTCTATTTTGTTTGCTTCTGTACTTATCATATGATTTTTTCCTATTATACCTCTTCTTATAGTTCCTATAGGGTTTTTTATCTTCACATCCAAATACTAATCTTCTTTCAGTGAATCCACATATTTCTCTTAATCCTAGTTTTTTATCCTTTTTAACCTTCTGTTGTACCCTATATTCTTCACATTTTCTCATTAGATATCCTCTTAGTACTCTTATTCTTTCACCCAGAGTGTTCTCACGAGGTTCTAACTTATTATATTCCTTAGTTATCTCAGTATTATAAGGTTCTGGTAAATGATCATAATATAATTGTTGATATATATGTCCTTCTTCGGGTAAGAATCTAGCTTCATAAAAGAATTTAGTAAAACTTATAGTATATTCTGGTAACTTGTTAATTTTACAGCATTTCATGTTATTTAGATTCATTATTATTTCTATTTTTCTTTCTATTAAAACTTGGTCTCTAGCTACTATCCAAGGTTCTCCTAAGAATTCACTTTTTAATATCATATCAAATATTTGTAACATTGATTTCCAATCCGTTGCATACCTTAGTACTTCAGTTTTTAACTGATATTCTATGGATTCTATCCAATATGCTACCTTTCCAATTAACGTTTTTGAGATCAAGTTATAAGTATATTCTAACTCATCTGTATGAGTAGAATTCATTAATGCTATATACATTCCTAAATTCCAATCAGTAATTCTCCTGCTAATTTCTTGTTCTTCATATACATTATCTAAGTCTAAAAAGTATCCATTCAAGTTTACGCCTTGTGACATTGATCCTATAAATTCTTTAAATTCATTATGTTGTCCTATTGGTATGTGTTTTGGTATCGTGTTCCTATATCTTGTTATAACTTCCATATTATGGTCGGTTACTTCTTCTTCTGGGTAGTTATCCATCTCCTCATTTTTTATTCCTTCAGTTTCTATATCAGTATAATTATTTTTATCTTCTTGGTCACTATTCGATTCTTGTTTTATTACTGCATTTACATTTTTCATTCTTTCTAAAGCTTCTATTATATTTTTATTTTCTATTTCCATTTCAGAATTTTCCTCATAACTACTGTTATATTCTTCTATTATATTCACCGTTTTTTCTAAATTATCTTGTTCCAATTCACTAGTACTTGTATTATTATTTGTAGATACAGTACTAGAAACTTCACTTGTATCTTTTTTTTTCCTTTTAACTTATTTAATTGCCTTTTTAATATTTCTATTTCTTTTTTATTTTCTTCTGTTTTTTCATTTAATTCCTTTTTTGTTTGTCTTAAATCTCTTTTTACATCTTTTAGTTCCTTTTTAGTTTCTTTATATTTATTTTTATATTTTTTATATTTTTCTAACCATTCTTCATTAGTATTTAATCGTAATTTTTTATTCTCCGTCCTTATTTCTTCTATTTCTTCCTTTTGTTGTTCTAATTTTGACTTTAAATATTCTATCACAGTTGTATCAATCTTAAACTCAGCTTTGCTTTCACTAGTTGTTTCCTTTTTTAATGGTTCATACTTATATTTTTCTCTTTCTAAAATTTCTTTTCCATGATTCTTTAAAAATGTTATCACGTTATATTCCTTTTGTTCTTTAGTTTCCATTAGAACTTTCCTTTTTTACTAAGTTGTCCCAAATTATCTAATACCTTTCCTATTGGTTCATATATATTAGGTTTCATTTTACTTATATCTATCATCATTGGCTCATTAACTCTTCTCCATGCATTTATGGCTTTTAGTTCTGGCTTATTTGTAATTTCTTTTTCTGGTATAATTTTTTGTTTTCCTTCTTCTAATTTTATTAACTTGTCTAGTATCATTTTTAAAGTAGGTATTTGAGAATTATTCCATAAGCTTGTTAACTCTTCTCTTATTATTTGTCTCAAATTTTCTTGATTATCTTGTTTTTCTACCAATCTCATTATTGCATTTAGTTTTTCCTTAACTATTATTTCTTCCCATAATTTTTTTATAAATTCTGAGTCTGACATTTTATTATTTGTTGATTCGCTTCTTCCAACCATTTCCAACATCTATCCAATATTTACTAGTATTTTTACTCTGTTCTTCTAATTTCTTAATATCATTTTCTAACTTCGTTTGTCTTTCCTTATATTCTAAATATTTTATTTGTGAATCTATTTCGCTTTCTAACATACTCTGTATTTTCTTTAACTTTTCTTTCTTATTCCTTAATTTTTCTTGTATATTCATAGTTTTTCTATAAATCTTTCTTTTCCTTGATCTACTATCTTTATTTCGTTATTATTAATTTTATAATTTATCATTTTTAAGAAGTCGCTTCCTAATAATAATTCACTCGAACTATCATATTCTATTACTCCTATATTTATATTATATTCCAAGTCTAATATTTTAAACTTTAAATTAGTACATTTAGTAATAAATATTTCTCTATCATTTTCTGCATATCTGTAAGTCTGAGGTTCTATCCACTTACAATTTTCTTCATTTACCTTGCTTATATGAATAAAACTTTTGGTAGCTCCTGTATTAATTTC
Source organism: Apium graveolens (assembly GCF_009905375.1). Taxonomy (NCBI): domain Eukaryota; kingdom Viridiplantae; phylum Streptophyta; class Magnoliopsida; order Apiales; family Apiaceae; genus Apium; species Apium graveolens. Next base: position 231,179,260 of record NC_133649.1, on the reverse strand, counting down.
TGCTATACAGTCTCTTGTTATTGTTTCGTCAAATATTATTATTTTTATTTTCAAACTATCAGTATCTATTTTTATTAAATCTATCTTTCTACTCGTCATACTCATTGATCTAATTAATCTTATAGGATTTTGTTCTTTTCTAAAACTTAATCTAGATCCTTCTAATATTGGTTTAATTCTTTGCCTTGGAATCATTTGTCTATTACTAAAATCTATTGTAATTTCTTCTGGGATTGTTATTTGAGATTCTTCTTTATGTTCAATTTTTTCTAATATATCATTATATAACTTTGGTACTATTATTCCTAATTCCGTTTGTTTCTTTACGTGATGGTTTCCAGTCATAGCATAAACCATTTTGGTTTCTATACTAATAACTTTACTTCCTTTTTGCATTTTTATTCCATCTAACTTATAGTATAATGTTAAAGATCTTTCTTTATTTTCATCCCTTAGTGATATACTGAAATCGGGTTGTATTATAAATTTTAATTTCTGATATATCAAGTTTCCTTTTATTACTGCTATTAATGAATCTTGTATATTTCCTATTATTCTGTCATCCAATACATATATCTGTATAGGAGTATCGATATTTTTCTGAAAATATGCTTTTATTGTAAATTCTATTGCTCCAAAATATATGTTTTTTAGTTTATTTGCTTCCTTTTGTTTTAATTTGGATAATTCTCTTTTTATTAATCCATCTGTTATTAAATTTATTCTTGTTTTTCCATTTATTGTATCTATATCTATTACATTCTCATGTTTTTGGGCTATATACCTAACTTCCTTATTTCTTTCAAAATATGATGTCTTGAATATCTTTTTTATTGTTAATTCTTCTGTTTCACTTTGAATTTGATTATATATATCTGGTTTAAAACTTAGGGTTTGTGATGTTCCTCCTTCGTATTCATCCATTTGATAATACATATCTTGTTTTTCACTTATTTCTTCTAATGACATTTTATCCATCTATATTTTATCCAGTTATATTATTTGTTAAAATTATTCTTTTAAGTCCTTGTATTCTTAGTTTATCATTTCTAAATGTTATTATCATATTTCCAAGTTGTTGGTAAATTCTCATAATTTCTTCGTTATTCTCTCTTGTCCATGTTATTTTATTTTTTCTTTCTAGTAATTTTTCTAGATCTATTTCTAATTTTTCTTGATTTTTTATTAATTGCTTTAGTTTTCTATTATTTCTAGTTATTGCATTTGGATCTGTCCAATTCATTTTTTAATTTTTTGTTTTAAATCGTCTATTAATCTATATTGTTCAGTTAATACTTCTTTTAAGTCTTTTATTTCGATTTCTAAATTAGTTTCTTTAATAAATTTTTCTCGTTTTAATAAAAGTTTTTCTTCCTCTAGTCTCCTAATTTTTTCATCTCTTTCTTCCAACATTGTTTGTAATATAGCTATAATATCTAATTTTTCATTTATTATTTGCATGCTTATCTTACAACTTTCAATATGTTGATTTATTAGCCTATTATATGTTGGTTCTTTATCAGCTATATACTGAATTGATCGTATCCTTAAATCTTCCATAAGTCAGATTAATTGTCTTTATAAAATTTTCTTACACATCTGTTGTGTTACTTTGTTTTCTACTATAAATAAAATTAATAGAGTTGCTATTATTTTAGATTTATATCTTTTATTCCTTTCTCTATTTATTCTTGTCGGAGGTCTCATTTAACCATCAAATTTTATTTCCTTTTTACTATTCATGTACCTTTTACTATTCATTAGTTACTATTCACTGTTTACTATTCACGGTTACTTTATTACGGTTCATTTCCCGCCTATTACTAGCTCTGATACCAATTTCTGCAGCTTGGAGAGCGTTATGGATAATAGGGCAAGGGTGAGTTGAGACTTCCGGTGACCAGAAAGCTATTGTAAGAGGTAAAAAATTCTGATTTAAATCTGATTGTGTATGATAGCATTATAAAATAATGTTTTCTGAGATTATGATGTATAATTAGTATGAGGTTATAGAGATGATTTCATTTAAAATAATGAATTTGATTTTGTCTATTGCTTACTACATGCAAAAAATAACCATATTAATTAATACGAAAATGCATGCACCTTCCCTCGCCTTCCCTCTTTAGGGTTGTGTAGATATATAAACGATCCATAATAATAACCCCCAGAAATTGGTATCAGAGCTAGTAATAGGCGGGAAATGAACAGTAATAAAGTAACCGTGAATAGTAAACAGTGAATAGTAACTAATGAATAGTAAAAGGTACATGAATAGTAAAAAGGAAATAAAATTTGATGGTTAAATGAGACCTCCGACAAGAATAAATAGAGAAAGGAATAAAAGATATAAATCTAAAATAATAGCAACTCTATTAATTTTATTTATAGTAGAAAACAAAGTAACACAACAGATGTGTAAGAAAATTTTATACAGACAATTAATCTGACTTATGGAAGATTTAAGGATACGATCAATTCAGTATATAGCTGATAAAGAACCAACATATAATAGGCTAATAAATCAACATATTGAAAGTTGTAAGATAAGCATGCAAATAATAAATGAAAAATTAGATATTATAGCTATATTACAAACAATGTTGGAAGAAAGAGATGAAAAAATTAGGAGACTAGAGGAAGAAAAACTTTTATTAAAACGAGAAAAATTTATTAAAGAAACTAATTTAGAAATCGAAATAAAAGACTTAAAAGAAGTATTAACTGAACAATATAGATTAATAGACGATTTAAAACAAAAAATTAAAAAATGAATTGGACAGATCCAAATGCAATAACTAGAAATAATAGAAAACTAAAGCAATTAATAAAAAATCAAGAAAAATTAGAAATAGATCTGGAAAAATTACTAGAAAGAAAAAATAAAATAACATGGACAAGAGAGAATAACGAAGAAATTATGAGAATTTACCAACAACTTGGAAATATGATAATAACATTTAGAAATGATAAACTAAGAATACAAGGACTTAAAAGAATAATTTTAACAAATAATATAACTGGATAAAATATAGATGGATAAAATGTCATTAGAAGAAATAAGTGAAAAACAAGATATGTATTATCAAATGGATGAATACGAAGGAGGAACATCACAAACCCTAAGTTTTAAACCAGATATATATAATCAAATTCAAAGTGAAACAGAAGAATTAAAAATAAAAAAGATATTCAAGACATCATATTTTGAAAGAAATAAGGAAGTTAGGTATATAGCCCAAAAACATGAGAATGTAATAGATATAGATACAATAAATGGAAAAATAAGAATAAATTTAATAACAGATGGATTAATAAAAAGAGAATTATCCAAATTAAAACAAAAGGAAGCAAATAAACTAAAAAACATATATTTTGGAGCAATAGAATTTACAATAAAAGCATATTTTCAGAAAAATATCGATACTCCTATACAGATATATGTATTGGATGACAGAATAATAGGAAATATACAAGATTCATTAATAGCAGTAATAAAAGGAAACTTGATATATCAGAAATTAAAATTTATAATACAACCCGATTTCAGTATATCACTAAGGGATGAAAATAAAGAAAGATCTTTAACATTATACTATAAGTTAGATGGAATAAGAATGCAAAAAGGAAGTAAAGTTATTAGTATAGAAACCAAAATGGTTTATGCTATGATTGGAAACCATCACGTAAAGAAACAAACGGAATTAGGAATAATAGTACCAAAGTTATATAATGATATATTAGAAAAAATTGAACATAAAGAAGAATCTCAAATAACAATCCCAGAAGAAATTACAATAGATTTTAGTAATAGACAAATGATTCCAAGGCAAAGAATTAAACCAATATTAGAAGGATCTAGATTAAGTTTTAGAAAAGAACAAAATCCTATAAGATTAATTAGATCAATGAGTATGACGAGTAGAAAGATAGATTTAATAAAAATAGATACTGATAGTTTGAAAATAAAAATAATAATATTTGACGAAACAATAACAAGATACTGTATAGCAGAAATTAATACAGGAGCTACCAAAAGTTTTATTCATATAAGCAAGGTAAATGAAGAAAATTGTAAGTGGATAGAACCTCAGACTTACAGATATGCAGAAAATGATAGAGAAATATTTATTACTAAATGTACTAATTTAAAGTTTAAAATATTAGACTTGGAATATAATATAAATATAGGAGTAATAGAATATGATAGTTCGAGTGAATTATTATTAGGAAGCGACTTCTTAAAAATGATAAATTATAAAATTAATAATAACGGAATAAAGATAGTAGATCAAGGAAAAGAAAGATTTATAGAAAAACTATGAATATACAAGAAAAATTAAGGAATAAGAAAGAAAAGTTAAAGAAAATACAGATTATGTTAGAAAGCGGAATAGATTCACAAATAAAATATTTAGAATATAAGGAAAGACAAACGAAGTTAGAAAATGATATTAAGAAATTAGAAGAACAGAGTAAAAATACTAGTAAATATTGGATAGATGTTGGAAATGGTTGGAAGAAGCGAATCAACAAATAATAAAATGTCAGACTCAGAATTTATAAAAAATTTATGGGAAGAAATAATAGTTAAGAAAAAACTAAATGCAATAATGAGATTGGTAGAAAAACAAGATAATCAAGAAAATTTGAGACAAATAATAAGAGAAGAGTTAACAAGCTTATGGAATAATTCTGAAATACCTACTTTAAAAATGATACTAGACAAGTTAATAAAATTAGAAGAAGGAAAACAAAAAATTATACCAGAAAAAGAAATTACAAATAAGCCAGAACTAAAAGCCATAAATGCATGGAGAAGAGTTAATGAGCCAATGATGATAGATATAAGTAAAATGAAACCTAATATATCTGAACCAATAGGAAAGGTATTAGATAATTTGGGACAACTTAGTAAAAAAGGAAAGTTCTAATGGAAACTAAAGAACAAAAGGAATATAACGTGATAACATTTTTAAAGAATCATGGAAAAGAAATTTTAGAAAGAGAAAAATATAAGTATGAACCATTAAAAAAGGAAACAACTAGTGAAAGCAAAGCTGAGTTTAAGATTGATACAACTGTGATAGAATATTTAAAGTCAAAATTAGAACAACAAAAGGAAGAAATAGAAGAAATAAGGACGGAGAATAAAAAATTACGATTAAATACTAATGAAGAATGGTTAGAAAAATATAAAAAATATAAAAATAAATATAAAGAAACTAAAAAGGAACTAAAAGATGTAAAAAGAGATTTAAGACAAACAAAAAAGGAATTAAATGAAAAAACAGAAGAAAATAAAAAAGAAATAGAAATATTAAAAAGGCAATTAAATAAGTTAAAAGGAAAAAAAAAGATACAAGTGAAGTTTCTAGTACTGTATCTACAAATAATAATACAAGTACTAGTGAATTGGAACAAGATAATTTAGAAAAAACGGTGAATATAATAGAAGAATATAACAGTAGTTATGAGGAAAATTCTGAAATGGAAATAGAAAATAAAAATATAATAGAAGCTTTAGAAAGAATGAAAAATGTAAATGCAGTAATAAAACAAGAATCGAATAGTGACCAAGAAGATAAAAATAATTATACTGATATAGAAACTGAAGGAATAAAAAATGAGGAGATGGATAACTACCCAGAAGAAGAAGTAACCGACCATAATATGGAAGTTATAACAAGATATAGGAACACGATACCAAAACACATACCAATAGGACAACATAATGAATTTAAAGAATTTATAGGATCAATGTCACAAGGCGTAAACTTGAATGGATACTTTTTAGACTTAGATAATGTATATGAAGAACAAGAAATTAGCAGGAGAATTACTGATTGGAATTTAGGAATGTATATAGCATTAATGAATTCTACTCATACAGATGAGTTAGAATATACTTATAACTTGATCTCAAAAACGTTAATTGGAAAGGTAGCATATTGGATAGAATATCAGTTAAAAACTGAAGTACTAAGGTATGCAACGGATTGGAAATCAATGTTACAAATATTTGATATGATATTAAAAAGAGAATTCTTAGAAGAACCTTGGATAGTAGCTAGAGACCAAGTTTTAATAGAAAGAAAAATAGAAATAATAATGAATCTAAATAACATGAAATGCTGTAAAATTAACAAGTTACCAGAATATACTATAAGTTTTACTAAATTCTTTTATGAAGCTAGATTCTTACCCGAAGAAGGACATATATATCAACAATTATATTATGATCATTTACCAGAACCTTATAATACTGAGATAACTAAGGAATATAATAAGTTAGAACCTCGTGAGAACACTCTGGGTGAAAGAATAAGAGTACTAAGAGGATATCTAATGAGAAAATGTGAAGAATATAGGGTACAACAGAAGGTTAAAAAGGATAAAAAACTAGGATTAAGAGAAATATGTGGATTCACTGAAAGAAGATTAGTATTTGGATGTGAAGATAAAAAACCCTATAGGAACTATAAGAAGAGGTATAATAGGAAAAAATCATATGATAAGTACAGAAGCAAACAAAATAGAAATAATTATCCTTATAAATACAACAGATATAAGAGAAAAAGATTTAGGAAATTTAGAAATACACCAGAAAATAGGAGAAGATATAAAAATAAGAGAAAGTTTAGAAGAAAACCTTTTAAAAAGAAAGATATAAGTGAATGTAAATGTTGGAATTGTAATGAAAAAGGACATTATGCTAATAAATGTCCTAAACTGAAAGAAAAGAAAGTAAAATATATAAATACATCACAATTCATAATGGAAATAGAACAAATTAAAGAAGATGACAATAGATGGTATGAATATGAAGAGTTTTATATTAGTGAAACTGATAATGAAATAAACTTTATAAATTATGAATCATCTAGTGAAAGCAATTGGGAGGAATGGTAGCAATATACATAGAAGCAGATGTAGAATATAAAAAATATAAATTCCTAAAACAAAAAATATTTATAGATAGTGGAGCAGATCTATGTCTAGTAAAAAAGGAAGTTTTAGCTTCATACAGATGGGAAAAATCTAATGCACATAGAACTAGGGTATCAGGATTTAATGAACAAAAGAAGGAATTAGATGTAATAGCAAAAAACATGAGAATAAAGCTAAATAAAACATTATTCAATTTACCTATTGTATATCAGAATAAGATGAAGCAATCTATATTATTAGGAAATAACTTTTTAGATTATTTTAAAACACATATAGTAACTTCAAATACCCTATCATTACAAACTCCGTGTAATAAGTGGATAGTATTAAAAAGAATTATGCCAATAAGTACTATAAATACTATAAGAATAACAATCTAAAAATAGAAAGAAATAATAATCTACAAGAATTAACTGAAAAATATAATAATTTATTAAAATCCAACTTCGGAGAAAATCCTATGAGGTTATGGGATAAGGAAAAGATATATGCTGAAATAAAATTATTAAACCCTAATGATATAATAAGATCTAAACCTATAAGGTATAGCCCTTCAGACCAAAAAGAATTTGATAATCAAATCAATGAATTATTAAAACTAAAATTAATACAAGAAAGTAAAAGTCCACATAGTAGCCCGGCTTTCCTTGTAAGAAAACATAATGAACAGAAAAGGGGAAAAGCCCGTATGGTAATAGACTATAGAGAATTAAATAAGAAAACTATATTTGATGGATATTTCTTACCATACAAAAGAAATCTTATAAATAGACTAGGAAATAAGAAATGGTTTAGTAAATTTGATTGTAAAAGTGGATTTTGGCAAATAAAATTAACCAAAGAATCAAGGCCTTTAACAGCCTTTAGTGCTCCGCAAGGACATTATGAATGGATAGTATTACCCTTTGGATTAAAAAATGCGCCACAAATATTTCAATGAAGAATGGACCAAATCTTTAGGAAATTAAAAGATTTCTGTATAGTATATGTAGACGATATATTAATATATAGTGAAACTCTAGAAGAGCATATAAAACATTTAGAGCAATTTATAAAAACAATAGACCAGCATGGAATATTACTGTCTGAAAAGAAATCTGAAATATTAAAGAATAAGATAGAATATTTAGGATACAAAATAGATAAAGAAGGTATACAATTACAAGATCATATAGTAACAAAGATTGTAAATTTTAAGGACAAATTAGAAAATAAAAAAGAGGTACAACAATTTTTAGGAATAATAAATTATGCCTCAGATCATATTAAAGACTTACCTAAATTAAGAAAACCATTACAGGAACTAACAAAAAATAAACCTTTTGGATGGACAAAAGAACATGAAAACTGTATAAAAATTCTTAAGGAAAAGGTGAAAGATTTACCAAAACATAGAATACCCATAGAAACAGATCATTTAGAATTATATACTGATGCTAGTGATATAGGATGGGGAGCAGTCCTAATAGCATATGAGAAGGATGACATAGATAAAGAAAATACACATATATGTGGATATGTAGGAGGAACTTGGAAACCTAATGAATCAAACTACCACATAAATGAAAAAGAACTATTAGCTGTAAAATATGGGATTAAAAAGTTTCATTATCATTTATTACCTGTTAAATTTGTAGTAAAAACAGATAATACTCAAGTAAAAGCCTTTATTACTAATAAAATAGAATTATTACCAGAATTAAATAAAAGAAGAAAATGGCAATCTTTTTCTGTTGTTATGATTTTGTAATAAAAAATATATCAGGAACAAAAAATGTGTTAGCTGACTATCTTAGCAGAGAAAATAAACAATGAAAATAGAATATACAAGAAGACAAGCTCAACCATGGAAAATCATATCGGGATCTTTAATAATATGGACTACTACTTCAGAAGCTGTAGAATTTATAAAAAATTTTGCTCTCGAAGGATTAGATGAAAATAATACAGAAAAACTAGAAGAAGCATACAAAGGATTTCTAGAAATAGAAAAACACATTGGTTATTATTTCACTCCTAATAGAAGGTATATTGATGAATTATTAATATCAATTATTAGAAAATTAAATACCATTGAATGTCATGCATTTTGTTTTTGTAAAGGGAAAATTTAATTGTTTGTTGCTCTTAGCAGGATATGGAAAATTTTGAGAAATATATCACTGATGTCACTTCTCATATCTCAACCAATAATGAGAAAATCACCAAACTCCAAAAGGAGATAGAAACCCTGGTTCAGGAGAACCAACATTTTCTGAAACAAATTATGGAAGCTATAAAAGACAAAACAACTCTACAAGCTTCAGTTGCAATCCCTACAATAAAACCTATAACATTTTCATCAAAGCTTGTAACCATGCCATCACCTTCAACCAACATATCAACTACTCTGTCAAATTTATCAATGAGTGATAGGCTGAAACACTCACCTGAGATAATGAAAACATATGAGCAAATGATGAAATATTATGATTATAAATCTAACCCTGATGTTTGCAGATTGACAAAATCTACAAAATATCCCAGATATATTTGTTGTGAAAATGCAAAACCTGACATAGTCTATAACCTGTTTATACATGGTTTTGTTGACAAGATCTTAACAAATGAAACCATGTATTGTATATCAAAGCTACCAAGTATAATTGTCAAATCCGTGGAAGCTATGATACGGGAAATGGGAGCAGGCTCATATGGAATACAAGTTTTTGATGCATCAACCGATCTAGTCCAACTATTTAAATTGGGAAGGAATATGGCAGATATTGTGGGAGAAACCAAAAGCTTGAAATTGCCAAATCCCTGTGATATTAACAAATTCCAGGAATGGTTATGTGAAAAACGAGCCATTGGACTAGCTACCCTCAGGTCCAAAATACAAGATATACTACGAGCTCGGAAAGCTATAATTATTTCTGAAAGCCATGGTGGAGGTTTCACCGAAAGTATAATAACCTTATATTATGATAATATTATACAAAATTATCCAAAGGAGCTTGGAGAGCGTTTTGGATAATAGGGCAAGGGTGAGTTGAGACTTCCGGTGACCAGAAAGCTATTGTAATAGGTAAAAAATTCTGATTTAAATCTGATTGTGTATGATAGCATTATAAAATAATGTTTTCTGAGATTATGATGTATAATTAGTATGAGGTTATAAAGATGATTTCATTTAAAATAATGAATTTGATTTTGTCTATTGCTTACTACATGCAAAAAATAACCATATTAATTAATACGAAAATGCATGCACCTTCCCTCGCCTTCCCTCTTTAGGGTTGTGTAGATATATAAACGATCCATAATAATAACCCCCAGAAATTGGAAAAATAAATGCATCCCTTCCAGAAGTCGGGGTTTGTTGCACGTATTAGCTCTAGAATTACTACGGTTATCCGAGTAGCAGATACCATCAAACAAATCATGAGCAGGTGTCTGAAGTTCAAGCTCCAGGAACCAGAGAAGTAAAAATCATCCAAAAGAAATCTAGAACAAAGGCGGAATCGCTGTTACAACCTCAAACGCTGCTGTTTGAGCAAGGAGATGCCATTTCAGTAGAGAGGCCAACTCAATCAGATCCTGTTGATCGGAAAAAGCGACCAAAAGGCCGCGAGAAAACCTTAATTGAAGCATCTACTGGGCAAAAGGTTTTGTCAAGTGATATGTGCCTGCATCTCGATAAGAAACAACGAGATAGAGCTAAAAGCGATGAAGATGATAATGTGGTGGTCCCAGATGAAGAGGATGCGGAGCTCAAGCTGCTGGAGAAGGAGCGAAAACTGATTACAAAAAACAATCAGGCGCAAAAGGGAGCTAATGAGTTTACATAGTGAGTTTTCTAAAGTTTCTGAAGATTGTAAGTCCCTGGAATATAAAGATGATGAGCATGACTCTACGTGGCTTCCATTAAAGCAATCTGCATTTTCTGAGTATGAAGAGTCAGCGGGGTCTCTTTATTCAAAAAGGAAAAAAGAGAAGGTAGATGACGTTGACACTTCTGAGGAGGATAAAAGTTACTTCGTAGGTTTGAAGCGTCGTCATTCTTAAAAGCTGACGAAGCTTGCAGATGACTTATCTCTTATAAAGAACTATATTCGAACACAGAGTGGAGGGATCGAGGTAGCATCTGAGAGCCTTCTCTCAATTAAAATTGAAAATGCAAAGATTAATAGGGAGTTGAAAGAACCCCCTATGGACTCTATCTTTAGTCCCTAATCTAAATATCCAACCCTTTCTAAGTGAGGGTTAGTTGCCTATTTATAGTACTTTCTTAGTGGGCTTGTATTCTTATTGGGTCTGGCACTATTGTTGGGCTTGGACAATAGTCCCCCTAGACTGCTAAATCTTCTAGATTTTGGGCTTTGCTTAGTATTGTAACTTTTGCCGCCTTGAGTTTTGAAAAAATTTAAACTCCCTTGCCTCTTTATCTTGGAACCACCCTTGTCTCTTCAACTTCTCCTTCTATTGATTGTAGCTTCTTGGGAATCGAAAGGTCTTATCTTTTTATTTGTCCTCAACATAGAAGTCTTTTTTTTCATAATTGTTTTCTTTTAATCATTTATAGAGTTTCTTATTCTTTCTCTTGCAGATGATTGATTGTTCGGAGAAGTTTCGATAGAGGAAGGGTTGTTCCCTCAGTTGCGCCTATTGTAGGTACTTATCTTCTTTAATTTACTTCAGTCTTGTAGGTTTATATAACTCGCTATTCTCCGATTATGAGCCAGTCGTTGGGTAGCGGTGGAAACAGTCGGTCCTCTGGGTCGGAAAATACTTTTAGCGGGTTAGGACCTTTAGGTTTTGCTCGGACTCCGATGGGTGGCTCTGTAGGTTTTTCATCCTTTGGAGATGATTTGAAATTGACCGAAAATTCTAGGGGATAAAATATTGGAGACATTTCAAGAATTGATAAGAGTGAAGAAGTGGATTTGATATTTGATACTGACGTGGGAGCGATGATCCAGGATAGTAAAGTGAAGTTTTTCCGATCTCAGCGGCCCTATAATGCCGTTAGTATATATTATAAGTTTCCCTTGGACATGAGTTTTTTATCCGTTTTTGTACTTTTTCTGATGGGTATACAGTTACTGCACCTAGTATTGGCGATCGAATGAGGGATTCACCTCGACCAGGTTTGCAGGCAATTCCTGACTTGTGGTTTGCGTACAGTTTTAGGTTGCCTATACATCCATTCTTTCTTCGTGTACTGAAGGCTCTGAATTGTGGAATAGGCTAGATATCACCGAACCTAGTTTTTCAGTTTAATGGTGTTATTGCACGTTGCAGCGAGCTTAATATGAAGCCTACCCTTGATCTGTTCTTCTCTTTGTACCGGTTGAAATCGATAGGGGCTCAAGTGTATTTTGATGGTAAGCCTGGATATCCGAAGCTTGTAAGCACTCCATCCTCGAACTCTGGGTGGAACTCTAGGTGGGCTTGGTATGAAGGCTGTGAGGTTGTCGAGGTCTCTCCGTGGAGTCGTTTGTCTTCTGAGACCCTGAAGGTTTTTAGTGAGACGGGGTCAATGACGGCTATAGATCTGGCTGAGTTTTGTGGCCATGTGTCACGATTCAAAGCCTCGTCATTTTCAGATGTTCGATTTTTGTGTAACCACTGTCGTAAGATAAAAAGTTCTTTTTAGGCTTTTGTTTTAAGCTCTATATTCATACATTTTTTGTTTTATATTTTTTCTTGTATTTTCTAACTAATCTCTTCATATTTATTTGTCAGTTGTTGGTCCGAAGCTTCAGTTATTGGTGAATTCTCAGCTAAAGATGCCTTCTGAAAGCTTTCTAAGATTACTAGCTAAGAAGAAAGTTGGAGTTGGTGCCTCTGGTGCTAGCGAAGTTCGTGTGAAGGAAAGTGATTTGGATAAGATTCCTATGGACACTGGAGCTGGTGATTTTCCTGATGCACTGGGCATTGGTGCGAAGGACTCAAAGGTGGATGTAGCTCCTAAGGAAAAGAAAAGACATCGTGATCATGGTTCTTCTCGCTCCCACCACCACAAGAAGCACAAGGATGCTTCGAGAGTGGTTGTCCTTGTGGATAGTGACCCGGTGTTAGCAGGATTGGTAATATCAAAGAAAGACGGGCTTGATATCAAAGTTGTTGGTTCTAAGGAACAAGCATTGGACAAGGGAAAATAGATTGTTACTGCTGGGTTGCCCCAAAGCGTCGAAGGTTCAGGTCATTTGAGGCCCCATTTCCTCGTGGCCTGTCATGATTACGTTAAGAAGGTTCTTTTCCCCTTCCTTTGTACGCGTTCCTTTTTCCTTTGTCTTTTCCATCCTCTTTTGTTGTCTTTATCTTTGAGCTACTCCATTAAGTGATGTTGTAAGTAGGTTTTTGTTCCCTTTATATATTATATTGGAGCTTGATACTGCTGAGGCTGATTCTGATGAAATGTTGAAGCTTCAAAATAAGGTACTTGACCTACAAACTTCGAAATCGGTTTTAGAGAGTCAATTAGCTGGTTTGACTCGTGACCAGGAGACCAATTCTTTAAAGATATCAAGCCTATTGACTGAGAATGCAAATCTCTCTAATGAATGTGGCTCATTATCTTTAACTGTGAAGAAACAAGTTCTTGATCTGGCTGAGGCGAATTCGAAGATTGCCACACTAAAGGTGGAGCATGGAGAAGAATTGCAGATTGTTGTTGAGGCCCGGGATGCTGCAAAGAAGGAGCTTGGGGAAACTAAGGATGCACTGGCCTCGTTGGAGGAGGAGTCCCTTCAACTATTTGAAGAAGGTTACCGTGAGTGCTGGAAGAGGACGGAGACATGAGGTTTTGAGGTGGCCAATGACCGTTGGGAGGACTACCTGAAGAAAGAGCAAGGTAGGATTCAGAGGGCTGTTGTTTCTGCACCGGTTCCTTCTATTGTCGAAGCTGCTGAAGCCGTGGACCGCGCTTAAATTTCCCTGGATATGTCCAGGTTTAATTGCCATATAATGTTGGTTTATTTTGATTCAGACTTATGTTTCTATTCTGTGTTTGAGGTTGTTAGGATTATTTTGCGAACCTTTTTCTTCTATTATGAAAAAGTTTTTCATTTCTTGTCGATGACCATTTGGAGTTTGTTCTTAAGGAGAATTTAAATTGTTTTGATTTGTCATATTTTCAAGTTTCATTTTTGATTTTGTTTGCTTCTGAAAGTTGTAATACCTCTCCTGTTGGTAATCGAGCTAAGGCATCGATATTTATATTTTTTGACATTTTTTGGCTTGCCTTTCATTCTGTCATTTACAAAGTTTAAGTGGTGTATATTTTCTTGTGTCCGCATCTTTCTTATTTGGCCCTTTGTTTTCAAAGGTTGTTGGAGTGGTGTCGGCTTGTTTGCTTCTTGCCACGACTATTCTTTCGTTGAAAACCTGGTATTATTTTAAGGAAAGATTTGATTTGATAGATGGCTTAAAAGCCTGAATTTGTAGGCCTAGAGACCCCGGAGACTTGTGTGAAGATGTCAGTAGCAAGTAGAGACCCCCGTTGTTTGGTCTGCTTTTATTCTTCTTTTTCTTTTGTTTTTTTTTGAAATTGTGTTGGATTTTTTTCAATTGATGTCGTGTTTCAGCATTTTATTGCCGGTTATGTAATAGACTAAATCATAAAACATAATTTCGATAGATTGAGGGTGTGAAAGCCGAATTTGTAGACCTAGAGACCCCGGAGACTCACACTGGGTCATGTTCTCGTGGACCTTGATAGTAGCAATTTCATAAATTAACATAACTTAAGTTGTCACGGTTGTTGACTGTAATCCTTTCTTTTGGGTGTTTATGAGTAGAAGTTTCGCAGGTGGATCGCATTCCAAGTGTTTGGAATAGGTGAGCCGTCGAGGTGAGTAAGAAGGAATGTGCCTCTCCTTACAACTTTTGCTACCCTATAAGGGCCTTCCCATGGAGAGGAGAGTTTGTTGACCTTACCAGGCTGGGACACCGCTTCTTCTCGAAGAACAAGATCATCGACCTTGAAGCTTGGCTTCACCTTCGCATTGAAGTACTTTGAAGTCTTTTCCTGGAATTTGACGATCTTGAGATGTGTTGAATCCCTGAGCTCTTCGACAAGGTCGCAGTTCAGACGTAGCCCTTCTGATGATTCCTCAGCATTGAAATTTTGGAGACGGGCTGATCCCAAGCTAACCTTAATAGGGAGAACTGCTTCAGTTCCATAGGCCATTTTAAATGGGGTTTTCCCTGTGAAAGTTCTTGGTGTCGCGCGGTAGCTCGAGAGAACGTTTGGTAGCTTATCGACCCATAGCTTGTCAGCCTCAGCCAACCTTTTCTTGATGCATTGGAGGATCGTTTTGTTCGTTATCCCTACCTGCCCGTTGCATTGGGGGTATGCTACTGAAGCCTTGGAGTGTTGTATTTGGAGTTGCTCAAAAGTCTTTTCTATTTCGCTTCCCACAAATTGAGCACCGTTATCTGTGACGACGATTCGAGGTACTCCAAAACGGAAGACTATGCTTTCCATAAAAAAAGTTGATTACTTCAATTTCCCTGATTCGTGCAAGGGCCTTGGCTTCGACCTATTTAGTATGGTAGTCTATGGCTACAATGATGAATATTTTTTCTGTTCAGAACTCTTTGGTAGCGAGCCTACGAGGTCCATTCCCCACATGTAGAAGGGACATGGTAAAGTGATCAAAGATAAAGTGGTTGGAGGTCTGTGAGCTACCGAGCTGTAGAGTTGGCATGGCTTGCATTTCTTGGTGAAGTCCTCGTAGTCTTTTCGCATTGAGGGCCAATAGAAGCCGTACCGCATTATTTTGAGAGCGAGTTTCTTACCAGCTAAATGTTCCCCACAAATTCTTGTATGGACTTTGATCATTCCCAGTTCGGCTTCGTCCTTTCCAACGCATTTGTTCAATGGCTCGGTTAGAGATCTTCTGTATAGCTGATTATTCTCAAGGCAGTAGTTTCTTGCTTTGAAAGCTATTTTCCTTTTGTCACCTTCACTCATTTCTAGAAGAGTTCCCAGGATGCACTGGATTAAGGGTTTTTTCCAGTCTTGCACAGAAGAAACACAGTTAACAGATTGGGGAGGCTCCGCTATCGACGACGCTGAGAGGATTACGATGTAAATTGGTGTAGTAAGAGATTTAGCATTAGAGGTGTCAAGCTTAGATAAGGCATCAGCCCAATGGCTTACGGACCTGTCAATGTAGTTCAACACCCAAGATGATATTGGTTTCAGCAAGCTTTTAACAACCTTTGCATAAAAGGCCATTCTTTCATTGATTATCATGTACTCTCCCGTGATCTGTTTGACCACGAGCTGGGAGTCGCAGAATATCTCGATATCGCTGACTTCGAGGTGTTGGGCGAGCCTTAGCCCAATAATTAGATCTTCATATTCTGCCTCGTTATTAGTGGCTTTGAACTTGAATTTGATAGCTTGTTGGATCTTGAAACCTTCTGGGCTTGTGAGAATGACGCCCACGCCCCCGAAATTCTTTGTTGAGGATCCATCAGTGAAAAGGGTCCATGACTTTTTGGTTATTTCTGTCCCCAGTTCTCCTTCTTCCCTAGATGTGAAGTTATATTCAACGACGAAGTCAGATAGGGCTTGTGATCTTGTAGATGTTCTTGGGATGAATTCTATATTGAATTAGCTTAGTTCGACGGTCCATGAAGCCAACCTTCCTGTCATGTCCGGTCTGTGTATAAATTTTCGAAGTGGCTGATTGGTCATTACACTAATCAACCTGCGTTGAAAGTAATGTCGTAATTTTTTACTCGAGATTATGAGAGCGAAGATGAGCTTCTCGATCTTTGAATATCGAGTCTCTGCATCCTTTAACATATGGCTGATGAAGTACACTGGGAGTTGTTCTGACCTTTTTTCTTTCACTAGCACCGAGGTGACTTTGGTGTCTGACGCAGATAGATAGATTTTGAGGGGCTCACAAGGAGAAGCTTTTGTCAGTACCGGTGGAGAAGCTAGGAAGGCTTTGATGCGTTGCAGGCTTGTTTCACAGGCATCATCCCAAATGAATTTGCTTGATTTTGAAGCCTTTTAGATAGTGTCGAACATTGGCAAGCATCTCTTCGAAGATTGAGGAATAAAATGACGTAGAACTGCTATCGAGCCTGTGAGGCGTTGGAGGTCTTTTAACGACTTTGGAACTGGCAATTATCAAATTGCCTTGATTTGGACTGGATCCTCCTCGATGCCCCTGCTCGTTAGGAGATATCCTAAGAACTCGCCTCCTGTTAAACCAAAGGAACATTTAGTCGGGTTTAGATGCATCTTATGAGCCCTGATCCTTGTGAAAGTTTCTACGAGGTCTGCGATGTAGTTCGAAGACTTGACTGACTTTACAATTATATCATCGACGTTAACTTGCAAATTTCGTCCAATTTATGGGGCAAAGATAGTGTCCAAGGGAACCTTATAATATATACTAACGGCATTATAGGGCCGCTAAGATCGGAAAAACTTCACTTTACTATCCTGGATCATCGCTCCCACGTCAGTGTCAGATATCAGATCCACTTCTTCACTCTTATCAGTTCTTGAAATGTCTCCAATATTTTCTCCCCTAGAATTTCCGGTCAATTCAAAATTATCTACAAAGGCTGAAAAACCTACAAAGCCACCCACTAGAGTCTGAGAAGAACCTAAAGGTCCTAACCCGGTAAAAGTATTTTCCGACCCAGAGGATCGGCTGTCTCCACCATTACCCAATGACCGACTCATAATCGGAGAATAACGAGTTATATAAACCTACAAGACTTAAGTAAATTAAAGAAGATAAGTACCTACAACAGGCGTAACTGAGGGAACAACCCTTCCTCCGTCGAAGCTTCTCCGAACAATCAATCCTCTGTAAGAGAAAGAACAGAAAATCTATATATGAATAAAAGAAAATAATTATGAAAAAAAGACTTCTGAGTTGAGGACATATAAAAAGAGAAGAGCTTTCGATTCCCAAGAAGCTACAATCAATAGCAGGA
The DNA here is from genome assembly GCF_009905375.1 of Apium graveolens. NCBI lineage: Eukaryota > Viridiplantae > Streptophyta > Magnoliopsida > Apiales > Apiaceae > Apium > Apium graveolens. The sequence continues at coordinate 231,161,350 of NC_133649.1, read as the reverse complement.
GAACTTGAAGAGACAAGGGTGGTTCCAAAATAAAGAGGCTAGGGAGTTTAAATTTATTCAAAACTCAAGGCGGAAAAAGTTACTCTACTAAGCAAAGCCCAAAATCTAGAAGATTTAGCACTCTGAGGGGGGGTCTACTGTTAGAGCCCAAGCCCAACAATAGTGCCAGGCCCAATAAGAATACAAGCCCACTAAGGAAGTACTATAAATAGGCAACTAACCCTCACTTAGAAAGGGTTGAATATTTAGATTAGGGACTAAAGGTGTGGCTCAACAGTAATCTAATTGCTCTTTTCAACCCCGAACCATTTCAGTACAGAACTTAATTTTTGTCTTTTGTTGGGCCTCTTATAAATCAATTAGTTCTCCACATCTAATAAAACTCGTACGAATATGTTTACATGTTATATTCCCAAACGTTGTTCTAATTATGAACATGAGTGATAACTCCTAGTGGCAGGGCTACTCTGTGACGGCCTCAACCCCGGGGTCAGGATTTGATGTCACGAACAATATCAAATTACAATTATAACACAATCCATTCACTTTTATTTCAATATAAACAACCCTTTTTCAAGATATTTTCCAGGTTCAAGTATAATTTAGGTTACATACTTATTATAAACCAACTTATTTAAAACAAGATGACATTTCTAACTTTCTACAACAACTCACAGACCATACCTGGTCTGACACAACACACTCAGAGGAGCTCAACACAAGAGAAACTGGAAACTGGCCCTTACCAAGACAACACAATCTCCTAGGCATATGCAATGTGAAAATATACAAATTATTTGCAAGAGTGAGCGATCAATCGCTCAGCAGTACCACTATATGAATAATAATCAAAACAGTTTATGATAAACAATTGTAGGAACAGAAATCATAACTCGTTTATAAAAACAAGTAAAACAGGTGAAAACAGATGAAAACTGGATATCAATAACTAGCATGCTCTTTAAAACATCTCATTAGTTCTGCTGTGTAAATACCAGAGTTTAATTTTAGCATGCTACTTTCATTTCCAAATCTTCCATTCCATTACAGGAACCATAAAACTATTTGTCCCGTTACGGGGACCCAAAACCATTTTTTCCATTACGGGAACCATAAAAATCTCGCTCAAATATAAAAATATTGGATGATCCCTAGTGAGACAGCTTATTAGGCTATCTCCATAGGACAACTCTATCTTGGCCATCCTATGAAACTTGTTCCGGAACTCAGAGGCTAGCTATGTCCCTGTCACGCTGGGCTGGTGATTATAATAGGGTGCACAACCACTTCGCCTCTTACACTATCTTCCTAGCCGTTACGGTCCCTTGCGCACGCTCATCCAATGATCTGATCTTTATCCAGTTTTCCAAACCACTTACCTATCTCTTTTCAAAACAATTCTATCACAGCACACTTTCCAAAACATTTTTATTTTATTCAAAGTTTAGAGATAGGTACTTTCAGAAGTTACTTTTCCCCCAAAACACAAGTTAACATAACAATTTGAACACAGGGGATACATAACTTAAAACGTTCTGTTCCAGTACGTAAATTTAAATCAACAATTATTCATATATTACTAACCCATAAAGATATGGTCATGGGTACTTGCCTCGATACGCTTTAACAATTATTACTGGCTAGCTTTGGCACCGACCGGGATGCTCGGGATTTCTATTGGAACCTTCAAAACTAAAATACCCTAAATTAGACGTTTGAATATTCTAGACTATCCTCGCTAATAGTCTACCCGTATGTTAACAAACCCGACTCGTAACATACTCAATATTATAATACACGTATCAATTATGGTTCATGTCCTCGAAAGTCGGTTCAGTGTTCGTTTTCAAAAAATATGTATATTTGTCCTTTTACGAAATTAGGGTTATTGGTTTTGGGCAAAATATTTCATCACAACACATAATCAGATTTCGTATAAAGTATTTATATATATTCGCTTGGTGTCCTGATAATTATTGGATACGCTCCCGTATTTCCGTACTTTGATTTCCCGGAAATTGGGCAGCACCTCCTTTATTTATCGAACTAACCCGTCGAACAACTCGACATCAAATTAGCAACACAATCACCAAAAATCCAATTTTAAAAGCCCCATCCACCGATTCAACCAACAATTTCAATACACCAATTCTCAAACACCAATTAAATACAATTATTAATTATTATTTGTGTTTTATATTTTTAATTCATATTTTATATTTTAAATCGTATGACTCAGATTAAATCATCACCGTCCACCGTCGGCTCGCCGAGGCTCATCGCCGACGGCGATAAATTTTGCGGGTTTTTGATTATAACTAACATCCTTCGCGAATTTCATCGATAATTATTAATTAAATCTCGCATCATCGAATAATTTATTTTATAAACCGCATCAATGTTCGACAAATCATCAAAATAATCAATTATTTTGGAGAGGAAATTAAAGAAATAATCCCAACAGAATACGATCCAAACAATAGAGAACCAGGGGAAAAGGCAACAACGAACATACAGGCAGCACAATACACCCCTCCAACCCCTCCGGTCACCTTGCCAGAAAAATATAAACGGCGGCGACAGAGGAGCGTAGGGTGGCCCGCGCAGAAACACACACAATTACACACACACGAAGCATATATATATATATATATATATACCGGTTTACACACACAAGGACTATACACACGCGGCTAGAGGTACACGTGCCACCACCTCGCCGGAGCGGCGAAGGGCGGCGACGGAGATTCAAGAAACAGACGCATAGGAGACAAGGCAGTATCTACCGGAGAAAGAAGCGGCTAATAGGAATATTCTGGCGAACAAGAATTAACAGGAAAAATCGGAAAATAGGTGAAGAGGAACAGAGGGATAAGCGCGAGAGGGAGAGAGAGTAGATTGAGAAGAGAGAAATAAGAGCTGATGTTTGAGAGACAAAAAAATAAAATAAAAAAATAAGCCCACTTACCCTTATCTGATAAATTAGTTTTGTATTAACATTAAATACGATACCGGTATAATTATTTAACGAACCCTTCACGGGTAATTAAAAATCCAAAAATTACTAAAATACTTTATAAATATCACAAATGATTAAAAGTTATTTAAAATAAATTTTCCATAATTATGATCTTATTTTTGAAATACAACTCGTATCCGCATTTATCGATTGAACGAAACAACGTGCGGGTCGAACTAATCCCAAAAATCTCCGAATAAATTTTAAAATTCTCAAAATATTCCCACCTAATAAAATATAAATTTCTTAATTTTTAAAGAATTTTGGAATTAAATGCTGATTTTACAATTAAATAAAATCAGAAAATCATTTAAAGATAAATAATCAATAAAATATTGATTTCTAAATTTTATAAACTCCTAAAAATAATAAATGAAATTATGAAGCAATAAACATGATTTTAGAGATAATCCAAGTATTTATGAAATTAACTCTTGAATAAAATCACCTTTAAATATAAGAATAAAACAACACAGTTCACAAATAATTACTCAAATGAATCTCGAACACCAAAAATCACTTATGACTCATCACAAAGTAATATCCAGCTGAAAGGACCCATACACATATTTTATTTATTTAATTATTTAATAATTACACATTTAAATAATACAGAAATGTACGAGTCGTTAAATCCTCCCCCCTTAAAAAGATTCTTTCCACAAAATCTGATCTAATTAAACAAATGAGGATATTTGTCAAGCATATCTGACTCTAATTCTCAAGTGGACTCTTACACTCGAGGATTCCTTTACAATACTTTGACTATGGGAATAGACTTATTTCTAAGGACTCGCTCTTTGCGATCTAGGATCTGAATCGGCCGTTCCACGTAGGACAAATCTGGTTGAAGCTCGATTGGTTCATATTCAATAACTTGATTCAAATCGGGGATATAACATTTCAGCATAGACACATGGAACACATTATGGATATGCTGCAACTGCGGGGGCAGTGCTAACTCATAGGCCACTTTACCAACTTTTCTCAATACTTCAAAGGGTCCGATATATCTAGGACTTAACTTGCCTTTCTACCCAAATCTAACCAATCCTTTCAAGGGCGACACTTTCAACAATACCAACGACCCTATTTCCATATCCATGTCCTTTCGATGAAGGTCTGCATTCTTTTTCTGTCTATCTTGAGCTGCTTCTAACCTTTTTCGAATCAATACAATTGTGTCATTGGTTTGTTAAACTAATTCAAGACCTAACAACTTCTTTTCTCCTACTTCATCCCAATAGAGTGGGGACCCGCACTTACGTCCATACAAAGCTTCGTAGGGCGATATCCCTATACTGGTATGATAACTGTTATTATAGGAAAACTCTATCAACGGTAAGTGTTCATCCCAATTTCCTTTAAAATCCAAAGCACAAACCCTTAACATATCGTCTATTATCTGAATGGTTCTTTCACTTTGGCCATCTGTCTGGGGATGGTAGGCGGTAATCATTTTCAATTTTTTCCCTAAACATTCTTAGAATTTTGTCCAAAATCTTGAATTAAATCTTGGATCTCGATCAGACACAATTGAAATTGAAACAGGGACTCCATGTTTGGTCATAATTTCATCCAAATACAACTTGACTAGCCTGTCCAAGGAATACTTTTCATTGATCGGGAGGAAATATGCAGACTTTGTCAATCTATCAATAATTACCCAAATAATATCATGGTTCAACTTCGTCTTTGGTAGTCCTACTACAAAATCCATCGTGATTTCTTCCCATTTCCACTGTGGAATGTCCAAAGGTTGTAACAATCCACTTGATCTTTGATGTTCTGCTTTTACCGTCTGGCATATAACATTTGCTAACCCAATTGACTATTTCCTTTTTCATTCCTGGCCACCAGAAGTTCTTCTTCAAATCTTTATACATCTTAGTACTTCCCGGGTGAATGGAAAACTTAGAGTTATGAGCTTCCCGTAAAATCTCATTCTTCAATTCAGTCACATTAGGGATCCATATTCTTGATGAAAACCTGAACATACCTTTATTATCCTTTTGAGTACAAAGTTCTTCTCCAGTTAAATTATCTAGTCCTTGATCCATCATTTCTTCCTGACACTTCCTAATCTTATCCATCAATTCTGGCTGAAAAGTGATCTCATACAATTGCTCATTGTTACCTTCTAGTGTTCGAATTTTGATTTCCAATTTTTCCAATTCTTTCACGAGTTCCTCAGAAACTTCGATCGTATTCAATCTTTCCTTCCTGCTCAGGGCATCTGCCACTACATTGGCCTTTCGTGGGTGGTAGTTAATGGAAAAATTGTAACCCTTAATCAATTCTAGCCATGTTCATTGTCTCATGTTTAGATCCTTCTGGGTGAATATATACTTTAAGCTTTTATGATCCATGTAAATCTCGCATTTTTCTCCGGATAAGTAATGTCTCCACAACTTCAACGCGAACACGATCGCTACTAACTCCAAATCATGCACTGGATACTTTTTCTCATGAGGTTTTAATTGTCTAGAGGCGTAAATAATGACTTTATCATGCTGCATCAACACACAACCCAAACCCTTCAAAGAAGCATTATTGTAGATTATAAAATTTCCCATCTCATATGGCAATGCTAGCACTAGAGCTGTTACTAACCTCTTTTTCAGTTCTTGGAAGATTTCCTCACATTTCTCTGTCCAGATCTCGTTCTTCCTGGTCAGCTTGGTCAATGGCGTCACAATCTTAGCAAAGTCCTTCACAAATCTTCGGTAATAACCTGCTACTCCAAGAAAACTTCTGACTTCCGTCGGGGACTTTGGTTGTTCCCATCTGGATACGGCCTCAATCTTTACAGGATCTACCTTAATTTCATCATTTCCTACTACATGACCCAAGAATTGGATTTCACCTAACCAAAATTCGCACTTCAAAAACTTAGCATACAACTGCTTCTCTCTTAGCCTTGGCAGGGCAATCCTCAGATGGTCAGCATGATCTTCTCTAGTCTTCGAATATATGAGGATGACATCAATAAATATAATCACAAACTTATCCAAGTACTCTCTATACACGCGGTTCATTAAATCCATGAATGCAACTGGTGCATTGGTCAATCCAAACGACATCACTAAGAACTCATAATGTCCATATCGGGTTCTAAATACAGTCTTTGGTATGTCTTCAGGCTTAATCTTTAACTGATGGTAGCCGATCTCAAGTCAATCTTTGAGAAACAGCTTTAAGCTGGTCAAACAGGTCATCTATCCTTGGTAGGGGATACTTATTCTTGATGTTCAACTTATTTAACTCTCGATAATCGATACACAATCTCATACTTCCGTCCTTCATCTTTACAAATAACACTGGTGCATCCCATGGAGATACACTTGGCCTAATCACACCTTCATACAATAATTCCTGAAGTTGTTTGGTGAGTTCTTTCATTTCTACTGGAGCCATGTAATAAGGAGCCTTTGAAACTGGTTCTGCTCCAGGAACTAAATCAATAGAAAACTGGATCTCTCGATCTGGTGGCAATCCGGGAAACTCATCTGGAGAAACATCTGGAAATTCTCTTACTATTGGAATCTCGTCCAGATTAGGTACTTCTTTCTCAACATCCACCACATGTGCTAAGTAAGCCTCGCATCCTTGCCTTAACAATTTGTTTGCCTGTAATATCGAGAGAAATTTCTTTTCATGCCTTTGTCCTTGATAATTTACCATAACATTATCCTCGATAGACATCACAATCTTTTTCTTCTTATAGTCAATATTTCCCTTATATTGGGACAACCAATCCATACCTAAAATCACGTCGAACTCTCCTAGCTCGAAGGGTATTAGGTCAGCCGAAAAAGAATGCCCATGGATTTCTAATTGACACTTAGGGCAAAACTGACTCACTGAAACTCTATCCTGATTGGCTACTTCTGTAGTCAAAGGTTCAGCCAAATCTTCTAACATTAAGTCCATTTTAACCACACAATCCTTTGATATAAAAGACTTAGATGCTCCCGAATCAAATAGAACTTTAACATATATGGAGTTGAGAGAGAGTGTACCTACCACTATGTCCGAGTCCAGAGCATTGGACCTTTTAGTCATCTTGAAAGTTATGGCTTTAGCTGTGCTGGATGCCGGTCCTTGAGATGCAATACCTTGAGTAGCTGTCTTACAATTCCGAGCAAGATGCCCCACCTTTCCACAGTTGTAGCAAGTAACTGCGGGTTTCTCTGAATTCCATTCCAATACATATGACCCTTTTGATGATATTTGAAACATTGAACATCCCTTTTGCATGAGCCACTATGTCTTTTTTCACATATCTTACAATCCACCGCTGAGTTTGCGGACTGGGCTGGAGTGGAGGCAACTGAGGTGGTAGCAGGCCTAGCTTGAGGAAAATTCCGTCTTCTGAATATTTTATTCCTATTTTGGCCAAACCGCTTCTGAAACCTCTGACTAGACCCTCCTGGATTTGTTTCACCAGTAATACCTTATAACTTCTTCTTCTTATCACCCTTTTCCTTGGCAGCCAATTTCTGATCACTTTCGATTACTAGGGCGGCCTGAATTATAGAGGGATATGTCTTGTGCTGCAAGGCTACAACACCACTACGGATTTCTGGCTTCAATATCTGCTGGAACCTTTTCGCTTTCTAAGCTTCAGTACTGACATACACGGGTACCAACTGGGCTAATTTTGTAAACTTGGCCTCGTACTCGGCCACACTCTTTTCATCCTGCTTCAATTCCAAAAACTCCACCTCTAACTGGTTTTGCAAACAATCCGGAAAATAATTTTCCAAAAACAATTCTGTAAACCTGGTCCATGGAACAAGACATTCTCCTTCAAAGGCACGAGTAGATTCCCACCAATAATTCGCTTCACCCTTCAGAATATAACCTGCATAGTCTAATATGAGATTATCACTTACTTGCGTGAGGGTGAAAGCTTTCTCCATTTCCTTTAGCCAAGTTTTGGCAGCAACTGGGTCCACCTTGCCCTTAAACTCTGGGGGCTCTACCGACTGAAAAGATTTAAAACTCATAATTTGATTCACTTCTCTTTGCTGAGGTTGCTGCTGAAGTTACAGCTGTTGCTGTTGAATTTGTTGCTGCTGCTGCTGTATGAACTGTTATTGTTGTTGTTGCAGAAATTATTGCTGCTGTTGTTGCAGAAATTGTTGTTGCTGCTGCTAAAATTGTTCTTGCTGCTGAGCCATTTGATTAGACTGTTGGAGCAGCAAATCTAGCAACTCACCCATAACTGGGCCCCCTTCAGAAGCTCTACTAGAGGAATTAGACGGGTTTTTTTTTTTGGGCGGCCTTATCCTGGAATATAATAAATGATTTTAGTTTAAAAGAATTGCCCCCGGGTAGCAACATTTTCATGTGCCAAGAAAATGCTGCCGCAATAAAATATTACCACCCTCATTTAGTTGGGGTCCGACTGTAATGAGTGGCTAGATTTAACAAAATCAGTAACAAATGTAACAATAAAAGTAACAACAATAATAACAGTACAACCCTAGCAGCATATGCCAATACTTATAATAGCCACTAACTAATATCACAACCTAGTTGCTGTTGTTGCAGAAATTGTTGTTGCTGCTGCTAAAATTGTTCTTGCTGCTGAGCCATTTGATTAGACTGTTGGAGCAGCAAATCTAGCAACTCACCCATAACTGGGCCCCCTTCAGAAGCTCTACTAGAGGAATTAGACGGGATATTCTTCTTGGGCGGCCTTATCCTGGAACATAATAAATGATTTTAGTTTAAAAGAATTGCCCCCGGGTAGCAACATTTTCATGTGCCAAGAAAATGCTGCCGCAATAAAATATTACCACCCTCATTTAGTTGGGGTCCGACTGTAATGAGTGGCTAGATTTAACAAAATCAGTAACAAATGTAACAGGTAGCAACATTTTCATGTGCCAAGAAAATGCTGCCGCAATAAAATATTACCACCCTCATTTAGTTGGGGTCCGACTGTAATGAGTGGCTAGATTTAACAAAATCAGTAACAAATACAACAATAAAAGTAACAACAATAATAACAGTGCGACCCTAGCAGCGTATGCCAATACTTATAATAACCACTAACTAATATCACAACCTACTAACTGAATTCGGAAGATCGGACTCGTTCTCGTGGAAGAGATGTCTAGGAATCTCTATCAGCTATTACCAATGGCACCTATACCAGGGAGACAAAATAAAGATCAGGGCAGTTCCAGGATCCTCAAAATATGACAGGGTTACAACTTCGAACCCTCGACTAGACTCTTAAACTTGCTCCTCTAGATGTGAGTTGCTGATTCACACCCTATACACCAATTCTACACATTTCTGACTCTATTCCTAACCTAAATCAGGGACTCAAACCTGTAGCTCTGATACCAACCTGTGACAATCTCAACCCCGGGGTCAGAAGTTGACGTCGCTAACCATATCAAATTACAATTATAACACAATCCACTCACTTTTATTTAAATATAAACAACCCTTTCTCAAGATCATTTCCAGGTTCAAGTATAATTTAGGTTACATACTTATTACAAACCAACTTATTTAAAACAACCTGACATTTCTAACTTTCTACAGCAACTCACGGACCACACCTGTCAGACACAACATACTCAGATGAGCTCAACACAGGAGGAACTGGAAACTGGCCCTTATTGTGATAACCCTTATTTTTTTACAAATATATATCTGTCTTTGGAATTTTAAATTATTTGTTTTGATAAAAAAATAATATTTTCTTATATGTATAGTTTACAAAATAGTATGATTCACATGTTATGTATGTAGATTTTATTTAATACATTACAAAATAATGTATTTGGTTATAAATATCTATATAATTAAGTATACTTTATCTTTAGATGTTTTACTTAGTCAAAAGCTACTCCTATAAAGATAATGTGTACGTGAGTTCAAAAGTAGAGGGGTGATAACTACCCACAAACCTAGGAGTGGGTTTTAACAAATTTTTAAATAAATAGACTTATATCAGGTTCATTTTTGTTTGCACATCAATCTTCTATCAAGGTATGTTTTATTCTACTTCTTCTTTTTTAGCATACGTACATGTTTTATATATTATTCTATGTTTTTACTATGCATTTGAACTATTACTACCTATGTAATGTTTACTTTTTAGCTATGGTTAAACATCCTCCTTATTTTATAGAGCATGTTATTATTTACATTATTTGTACAAATATGGCAATGATATTACTTTCAAATTAATTATTAAAATGTATTACTTTCAAATTAATTATTAAAATATTCTTTCCTACAAGATATTTATTGCTTCTTTTTTTTTGACATTGGTCGTATAAATTTTCATGTGCTCCCAAAGTTATAGTTGTATTAAATATGCATGATTATGCATTAAATCTTTGTATATTTGATTGTAAATATAATATTATATAAATGGATATATATATATATACTTAGAATGTCTTAAGATTTTGATGCATAAGAAACTATTTTTTTATTAAATGATTTATACATGAATTGCAATACATTATTTATATGTGATCTCAATTATTTTGGAACAATGATGCATGATTTTACGTTTTAGTTGAATTGATATATTTTTAATTTCAAACTATTATATGATTTTGTAAATTGCATGTTACTAAAATATAATTTTGTACTAAAGTTTATTAAGTACTTTCTTTTCTTATTTATTGTTCAGAATTATCAAAATGGTATATGTTCTTTGTTAACTAGTATGGTTTAACACTATATAGCCTATATAAATATTGAAGTAATATTGTTTACGCCTTACCATTATATATGGATTATTTATTAATTTTAATTGGTTTGATTATTTGAAACTTAGGATTTGTTTGACAATATTTTGGATCACCATTTTTGCAGATAAGGTAAGTTAACTCTTAACACTTTATTTTATTTTAAAATCTTTTAAATATTTTTTGCACTGCTTTTGTTTTAAAATTTATGGATCAAGTACCCTATTTTAGAAATAAGAATTCCCAGTGAGCTCTGACTTATGAATCAGTTAGTAATTGCGTATAGTTCCCGAACTAGCTTTTGATACCTTACTAGGGAGTGCTACTTATGATGCCTTTGGGAGCGCACACTCTATGATAACTTAGTAAGGGGCGCATTATTGACATAAATTATGAACTTTTGATACTGTGTCACCAGGTATTTGCGGCTTTAGCGAGCTGTGGAATTTTATATCTTATGTCATATGGATTTCGGAAAATGATTTTTGTTTTATAAAATTATGATACTTGATCCACTAGTGTAGAATTCTTTTCTTGCTGGGCTCTTGGCTCATTACTCACAAATTTTCAGGTGCTTAGCTTTTGGGATATCTTAAAGGTGGACCTGATTTGAGCTTGCTTTGGAATAATATTTTAGTGATTATGTTTGTATTGGAGCTGCGTCTCCCAGGATTTGCTTTATTTTCAGCTTAGATGATTTTATTTCTGTCTCGGATTTTAGAATTTTATGAAAAACTAGAAACTTATTCTTATTATGGATTTAATTTGGAGTTTTAGCTGAATATTTAAGTATAACTATTTTCTGAAAAGTCAGGGTATTACATTTACCAAGAAAGCACAATCTCCTAGGCATCTGCAATCTGAAAATATACAAAATATTTTCAAGACTGAGCGATCAATCGCTCAGCAGTACCACTATATGAATAATAATCAAAACAGTTTATGATAAACAATTGTAGGAACAGAAATCATAACTCGTTTATAAAAATAAGTAAAACAGGTGAAAACATATGAAAACTAGATATCAATAATTAGCATGCTCTATAAAACATCTCATTAGTTGTGTTATGTAAATACAAGTGTTCAAATTTAGCATGCTACTTTCATTTCCAAATCTTTCGTTCCATTACAGGGACCATAAAACCATTTGTCCCGTTACGGGGACCCAAAACCATTTGTTCCGTTACGGGAACCATAAAAATCTCGCTCAGATATAAAAGTATTGGATGATCCCTGATGAGAGAGCTGATCAGGCTATCTCCATAGGACAGCTCTATCTTGCCCATCCTATGAAACTTGTTCCAGAACTCAGAGACTAGCTAGGTCCCTGTCACGCTGGGCTGGTGGTTATAACAGGGTGCGCAACCACTTCGCCTCTTACGCAATCTTCCTGACCGTTACGGGCCCTTGCGCACGCTCATCCAATTATCTGATCAACTTTATCCAGTTTTCCAAACCACTTACCTATCTCATTTCAAAACAATTCTATCACAACACACTTTCCAAAACATTTTCATTTTATTCAAAGTTTAGAGATAGGTACTTTCAGAAGTTACTTTTCCCCCAAAACACAAGCAATTTGAACACAGGGGATACGTAACATAAAACGTTCTGTTCCAGTAGGTAAATTTAAATCAACAATTATTCATATATTACTGTCCCATAAAGATATGGTCAGGGGTACTTGCCTCGATACAGTTTAACAACTATTACTGGCTAGCTTTGGCACCGACCGGGATGCTCAGGATTTCGATTGGAACCTTCAGAACTGAAATACCCTAAATTAGACGTCCGAATAGGCTTGACTATCCTCGCTAACAGTCTACCCATACATTAAAAAACTCGACTCGTAACATAATCAATATTATAATACATGTATCAATTAGGGTTCATGTCCTCGAAAGTCGGTTCGGTGTTCATTTTCGGAAAATATGTATATTTGTCCTTTTACGAAATAAGGGTTATTGATTTTGGGCAAAATATTTCATCACAACACATAATAAGGTTTCGTATAAAGTATTTATATATATTCGCTTGGTGTCCCGATAATTATTGGATACGCTCCTGTATTTCTATAATTTGATTTCCCGGAAATCGGGCAGCACCTCCTTTATTTATCGGACTAACCCGTCAAAAACTCGACGTCAAATCAGTAACACAATCACCAAAAATCCAATTTTACAAGCCCCATCCACCGATTCAACCAACAATATCAATCTACCAATTCTCAAACACCAATTAAATACAGTTATTAATTATTATTTGGGTTTTATATTTTAATTCGTATTTTATATTTTAAATCGTAGGACTCAGATTAAATCATCACCGTCCACCGTCGGCTCGCCGAGGCTCATCGCCGACAGCGATAAAATTCATGGGTTTTCGATTATAACGAACATCCTTCGCGAATTTCATCAATAATTATTAATTAAATCTCGCATCATCGAATAATTTATTTCACAAACCGCATCAATGTTCGACAAATCATCAAAATAATCAATTATTTTCGGCAGGAAATTAAAGAAATAATCCTAACAGAATATGATCCCAACAATAAAGAACCAGGGGCAAAGGCAACAACGTACATACAGGAAGCACAATACACCCCTCCAACCACTCCGGTCACCTTTCCGGAAAAAAAAAAATAAACGGCGGCGATGGAGGAGCGTAGGGCAGCATACGGAGAAACACACACAATCGCACACACACGGGGCATATATATATACACAGGTTTACACACACAAGGACTATACACACGCGGCTAGAGGTACACGCGCCACCACCTCGCCGGAGCGGCGAAGGGCGGAGACGGAGATTCAAGAAACAGGAGCACAGAAGACAAGGCAGTATTTACCAGAGAAAGAAGCGGCCGATAGGAATATTCTGCCGAACAGGAATTAACAGGAATAATCGAAAAATAGGAGAAGAGGAACAGAGGAATAAGCGCGAGAGAGAGTAGATCGAGAAGAGAGAGATAAGAGATGCTGTTTGAAAGACAACAAAAAAAATAAAAATAAAAATAAGCCCAGTTACCCTTATCTGATAAATTAGTTATGTATTAACCCCCAATACGATACCGCTATAATTATTTAACGAACCATTCACGGGTAATTAAAAATCTAAAAATTACTAAAATACTTTATAAATATCACAAATGATTAAAAGTTATTTAAAATAAATTTTCCATAATTCTGAACTTATTTTTGAAATGCAACTCGTATCCGCATTTATCGATTAAACGAAACAACGCGCTGGTCAAACTAATCCCAAAAATCTTCGAACAAATTTTAAAATTCTCGAAATATTTCCAACCTAATAAAATATGAATTTTATAATTTTTGAAGAATTTTGGAATTAGATACTGATTTTATAATTAAATGAAATCATAAAATCATTTAAAGATAAATAATTAATGAAATATTGATTTCTAAATTTTATAAACTCCTAAAAATAATAAATGAAATTATGAAGAAATAAAAATGATTTTAGAGATAATCCAAGTATTTATAAAATTACTCTTGAATAAAATCACCTTTAAATATAAGAATAAAACAACACAGTTCACAAATAATTACTCAAATGAATCTCGAACACCAAAAATCACTTATGACTCATCACAAAGTAATATACAGCTGACATGACCCACACACATATTTTATTTATTTATTTATTTAATAATTACACATTTAAATAATACAAAAATGTACGAATCGTTATATGCTCCTCCGACGTCGTGCCTGGATCCTTCACCGTGGTGATGGTGTAGCTATCGTGGGGCTCCTACAAAACAACACCGGAAGGGGGGTTTGGGTCCCGCGGCGTCTCCAGTGTGAGAGTAAGAACTCGGTTTTTGAAAGGATGAAAATAGATAGGATTGCAAGGTGATTGTGTGTGTATATGAGTGTGAGAGAGTGATTAACCCCAAAACCTTACTTGCTTGGGCTATTTATAGCCCAAGGATAGGATTTTGGGGTTGGTACCTTAAAATCGTAGTCGTTGGTTCTAGGAGCGGAGGACACCTGAACTTGGCGGATGCTTCGCACGTGTGAGGATGTGGGTGGTTGAGTAATGTTTTAAGGATCTCCTGACACGTGTCCTGGTTGTGCTAATGATTGATGAATGACAGTTGTCCCTATCATGTGTTTGGGCACGTGCCTCACGTGCTGGGACTTCCCAAGGTCAGGCTTGCTGGACTGGACTAGTCTGGACTAGTAGTATGCGGGACTGGAGGGAGTAATGAGTCTGGTCCTGGTCCTTCTAGGAGCTATATATACTATCATATGTCCCTCACTCCCTTATGCAGATTTTCTGAATAGGGGAGTAAGGTTGATTGGTTTTAGAAGAATTTGAGCTTTGCTTGCCCCTAGTTTGGATTGTGTTGAGTTCTGGCAATCAAGACTAAGGTTTGATGTCTTTGGATGAATTTGAGCTTTGCTTGCCCCCAGTCCTGATTGTGTTGAGTTCAGGCATTCATGACTAAGGTTTGATGGCTTTGGAATAATTTAAGCTTTGCTTGCCCCCCAGTCCGAATTGTGTTGAGTTCAGAAAATCAGGACTAAGGTTTGACGTATTTGGATAAATTTGAGTTTTGCTTGCCCCCCAGTCCAGATTATGTTGAGTTCATGCAATCAGGACTAATGTTTGATATCTTTGGAAGAATTTGAGTTCTGCTTGCCCCTAGTCCGAATTGTGTTGAGCAATCAAGACTAAGGTTTGATATTTTTGGAAGAATTTTAGCTTTGCTTGCCCCCAATCCGGATTGTATTGAGTTCAGGAAATCAGGACTAAGGTTTGACGTCTTTGGATAAATTTGAGTTTTGCTTGCCTCCCAGTCCGGATTGTGTTGAGTTCATGCAATCAGGACTAAGGTTTGATGTCTTTGAAAGAATTTGAGTTTTGCTTGCCCCGCAGTCCGGATTGTGTTGAGCAATCAGGATGAAAGTTTGATGTCTTTGGAAGAATTTGAGCTTTACTTGCCCCCCAGTCCGGATTGTGTAGAGTTCAGGCAATCAGGACTAAAGTTTTATATCTTTGGATGAATTTGAGCTTTCTGTGCCTCCAGTCCAAATTATGTTGAGTTCAGGAAATCAGGACTAAGTTTTGATGTCTTTGGAAGAATTTGAGCTTTGCTTGTCCCTCAGCCTGGAATGTGTTGAGTTAAGGCAATCAAGACTAAGGTTTGATGTCTTTGGATGAATTTAGCTTTGCTTGCCCCCCAGTCAGGACTTCGTTTATTAAGGGGGTTCGAACTTGAAGTTGAAACATTTTTGATTCCCCCCCGGTGATTTGAATTATTATAGTTGTCTTTTTTCAAAAGAATTGCTGTAATAATCAGTTTCATTAATTACTGTGCATATATGTATTGTTGTGTATATATATCACTATGTGATGGATGGCCAGGATTCGTTCATGTGTACCTGCCTCTTGGAATTCAACTCACCTATAAAAGGCCCCCTCTTGTGCTTCTTTTGTTTTTTACTCTTCTTCCATTTTTCTCTCGCTTTCTTCTTCTTTCCGAATTATTCTCGGCGTTTGGCAGGAGCTTTCGAGTATTTGCGAAATGTTGTGTGGTCGTCTCCAATCGCTCCCTAATTTCAACCCAATAAAAAAAATCCAATTATAAAAGTAGCGAATATTTAATAGGTCCATCCATATTCACTAAAGTAAAAAATTAAAATCGATTCTAGGATTCTTATTTCGAATCGGGGGTTTGATTTTCGGGCATTTTCATGAAATTTGATATTATTGATAGCTTTTGCTTGTTATTTGCAAATGGGGCTGAGTATTCGGTCGGTTTGGACCGAACCGAATAGACCGAAAAACCAAATTATCATTTTTTATTGGACCGAATGTGGCGCCCTCCAAACCCGGGTTAGAAGTTTGGGGTCCACACACACACACACCTTATTACTAACCTGCTTATAACAATGATAAAGATATAATAATATGCAGTGACCCTACTTACCAACTACCACGGACCGCAACAGGTTAAAGTATACACACAAGCCAAACACACACTTATATTACAAACCGTTCAAATCCCAACTATTCCAACTCAACACTGAGTATTAAACATTATTACAAACTTTTACAAACTCAGATTATCCCAAAAGAAGCCTACTAGCTTAGCTCGATCAACCTGAACAACTAACTCTCGCGCTGGACTGGGGATCCTCGTTACCAACCTGTTCCTTCTTAACTGGAAAAGAACATAAACAACATCGCACAAATGAGCTAACTAGCTCAGCAAGTCACAATGACAAAACTGAGAATAATGATCATCAGGTGAAAATTGTTACGATATCAAGTGAACAATGAATTATGATTTAAAATTGGATATTATATTTTTATTTTAAAGAAAAACCAAGGTTAGGCTGCTGATCAGTCACGCACTAACCCCGAGCAAAGCACACAACACTGCTCTAACTACTGGATCCAAGGCACACATTGGCCTAACTTGACCATTATATGGTCTGACCACGAATCTGGTCCATAATTTTATTAAAAAAAACCAATTCTACCATAATAACAGGATAAACAGTAATAAACAATAAATAGGGTCATTAACAACATTGGACGTTCAATAATGAAAATGGTTTCAATCTGCATAAAGATCAATATGGCATTTCAAAAGCTTGGCTGTTAGGTAGTGAAAGAATCGGATGACAAAAGAATCAGTGTTTCAGGGTTTCAAGGATTTGGCCTTTCAAAGCATAAGATACAATGGTTTGAGTGTGTAAGCAATTCGGTTCAGTGTTTGATAATTAGTTTGTATGTATTTGTGGAGTAATATCGTATATTTGAGGTTCGTATTTGGGTATGCAACAATCAATGGCTTAAAAACAATATGGTTTACGGCTCAAGATCAATAACTGGAATCAGGGTTTGGGGTTCAGTGCTTCAAAGCACTTGCAATATAAAACAATATTATCAATCACTACAACATCTCGAGAAAGTTCAGAACACTTGCCTGGTACTAGCTTATTATACTGCACTCGCTTTCAATCACCACTGTCTTACTCCTTGACTACCTATTTCCCTTTCCTACGCCTTGCCTCTTCTGCTCACATATCATAAGCATCTATCAATATTCAACTTATACGATTCTATTCGACATATACTTCTATCTACCATTCGTTTCACCCAAATCTGATTAACGGATTGAAAGTTACGCAATAAACAAGTAAACATCGAATATATAGACCGACAGTTAACCAACAAGTCACATATAACATATAACACGTTACATAATCAATGATATATCATTTATAAAGAAGTCTCGGGTCATAAACAAGCTTTCAAGTATTTAAAATAATTTTAAAACATTTTTCGGAATTAAAACGGGTCGTTAAATCAATTTCGGAGTAATAAACAGGGTTCGGTTGGCCAATCCTGGCTTCGAATCAATTTTATAATAATTATCGAGCCTTGAAAATAATTTAGAATAATATTTTAAAGCTCGAAACTATTTTTCAGAATTTTTAAATCATTTTCAAAAATAAATCTGAATTAATTAGTTAATTAATTTTGGTTGATAATTAATTGATTAATTAGTCAATTAATTTGAAAATTAATTGATACTAAACCTGTGGCACCCTCCAAACCCGGGTCAGAAGTTTGGGGTCCACACACACACCTTATTACTAACCTGCTTATAACAATGATAAAGATAATAATAATATGCAGTGACCCTACTTACCAACTACCATGGACCGTAACAGGTTAAAGTTTGCACACAAGCCAAACACACACTTATATTATAAACCATTCAAATCCCAACTATTGCAACTCAACACTGAGTATTAAACATTATTACAAACTTTTACAAACTCAAATTATCTCAAAAGAAGCCTACTAGCTTAGCTCGATCAACCTGAACCCCTAGCTCTCGCGCTGGACTGGGGATCCTCGTTACCAACCAGTTCCTTCTTAACTTGAAAAGAACATAAACAACATTGCACAAATGAGCTAACTAGCTCAGCAAGTCACAATGACAAAACTGAGAATAATGATCATCAGGTGAAAATGGTTACGATATCAAGTGAACAATGAATTATGATTTAGAATTGGATATTATATTTTCATTTTAAAGAAAAACCAAGGTTAGGCTGCTGATCAGTCATGCACTAACCCCGAGCAAAGCACACAACATTGCTCTAACTACTGGATCCAAGGCACACATTGGCCTAACTTGACCATTATATGGTCTGACCACGAATCTGGTCCATAATTTTACTAAAAAAACCAATTCTACCATAATAACAGGATAAACAGTAATAAACAATAAATAGGGTCATTAACAACATTGGACGTTCAATAATGAAAATGGTTTCAATCTACATAAAGATCAATATGGCATTTCCAAAGCTTGGCTGTTAGGTAGTGAAAGAATTGGATGACAAAAGAATCAGTGTTTCAGGGTTTCAAGGATTTGGCCTTTCAAAGCATAAGATACAATGGTTTGAGTGTGTAAGCAGTTCGGTTCAGTGTTTGATAAGTAGTTTGTATGTATTTGTGGAGTAGTATCGTATATTTGAGGTTCGTATTTGGGTATGCAACAATCAATGGCTTAAAAACAATATGGTTTACTGCTCAAGATCAATAACTGGAATCAGGGTTTGGGGTTCAGTGCTTCAAAGCACTTGCAATATAAAACAATATTATCAATCACTACAACATCTCGAGAAAGTTCAGAACACTTGCCTGGTACTAGCTTATTATACTGCACTCGCTTTCAATCACCACTGTCTTACTCCTTGACTACCTGTTTCCCTTTCCTACGCCTTGCCTCTTCTGCTCACATATCATAAGCATCTATCAATATTCAACTTATACGATTCTATTCGACATATACTTATATCTACCATTCGTTTCACCCAAATCTGATTAACGGATTGAAAGTTACGCACTAAATAAGTAAACATCGAATATATAGACCGACAGTTAACCAACAAGTCACATATAACACATAACACGTTACATAATCAATGATATATCATTTATAAAGAAGTCTCGGGTCATAAACAAGCTTTCAAGTATTTAAAATAATTTTTAAAACATTTTTCGGAATTAAAACGGGTCGTTGAATCAATTTCGGAGTAATAAACAGGGTTCGGTTGGCCAATTCTAGCTTCGAATCAATTTTATAATAATTATCGAGCCTTGAAAATAATTTAGAATATTATTTTAAAGCTCGAAACTATTTTTCAGAATTTTTAAATCATTTTCAAAAATAAATCTGAATTAATTAGTTAATTAATTTTGGTTGATAATTAATTGATTAATTAGTCAATTAATTTGAAAATTAATTGATACTAAACCTGTGGCACCCTCCAAACCCGGGTTAGAAGTTTGGGGTCCACACACACACACCTTATTACTAACCTGCTTATAATAATGATAAAGATAATAATAATATGCAGTGACCCTACTTACCAACTACCATGGACCGTAACAGGTTAAAGTATGCACACAAGCCAAACACACACTTATATTACAAACCATTCAAATCCCAACTATTCCAACTCAACACTGAGTATTAAACATTATTACAAACTCAAATTATCTCAAAAGAAGCCTACTAGCTTAGCTCGATCAACCTGAACCCCTAGCTCTCGCGCTGGACTGGGGATCCTCATTATCAACCTGTTCCTTCTTAACTGGAAAAGAACATAAACAACATTGCACAAATGAGCTAACTAGCTCAGCAAGTCACAATGACAAAACTGAGAATAATGATCATCAGGTGAAAATGGTTACGATATCAAGTGAACAATGAATTATGATTTAGAACTGGATATTATATTTTCATTTTAAAGAAAAACCAAGGTTAGGCTGCTGATCAGTCACGCACTAACCCCGAGCAAAGCACACAACACTGCTCTAACTACTGGATCCAAGGCACACATTGGCCTAACTTGACCATTATATGGTCTGACCACGAATCTGGTCCATAATTTTATTAAAAAAAACCAATTCTACCATAATAACAGGATAAACATTAATAAACAATAAACAGGGTCATTAACAACATTGGACGTTCAATAATGAAAATGGTTTCAATCAGCATAAAGATCAATATGGCATTTCCAAAGCTTGGCTGTTAGGTAGTGAAAGAATTGGATGACAAAAGAATCAGTGTTTCAGGGTTTCAAGGATTTGGCCTTTCAAAGCATAAGATACAATGGTGTGAGTGTGTAAGTAATTCGGTTCAGTGTTTGATAATTAGTTTGTATGTATTTGTGGAGTAGTATCGTATATTTGAGGTTCGTATTTGGGTATGCAATAATCAATGGCTTAAAAACAATATGGTTTACGGCTCAAGATCAATAACTGGAATCAGGGTTTGGGGTTCAGTGCTTCAAAGCACTTGCAATATAAAACAAGATTATCAATCACTACAACATCTCGAGAAAGTTCAAAACACTTGCCTGGTACTAGCTTATTATACTGCACTCGCTTTCAATCACCACTGTCTTACTCCTTGACTACCTGTTTCCCTTTCCTACGCCTTGCCTCTTCTGCTCACATATTATAAGCATCTATCAGTATTCAACTTATACGATTCTATTCGACATATACTTCTATCTATCCTTCGTTTCACCCAAATCCGATTAACGGATTGAAAGTTACGCAATAAACAAGTAAACATCGAATATATAGACCGATAGTTAACCAAAAAGTCACATATAACACATAACACGTCACATAATCAATGATATATCATTTATAAAGAAGTCTCGGGTCATAAACAGGCTTTCAGGTATTTAAAATGATTTTTAAAATATTTTTCGGAATTAAAACGGGTCGTTGAATCAATTTTGGAGTAATAAACAGGGTTCAGTTGCCCAATCCTGGCTTCAAATCAATTTTATAATAATTATCGAGCCTTGAAAATAATTTAGAATAATATTTTAAAGTTCGAAACTATTTTTCAGAATTTTAAAATCATTTTTCAGTAATTAAATCTAATTAAATAATTAATTAAAATCAACTAATAATTAATTAAATCAATTAATCAATTAATTTTCAAATTAATTGACCAATTAATCAATTAATTATCAACCAAAATTAATTAACTAATTAATTCATATTTATTTTTGAATTAAAAATAATTTTTTGAATTAAAATATTGATTTTTGGAATTAAAATAATCATTTTCGAATTTTTTTGGAATTAAAAACAATTTTGGAAATAATTGATAAAAAGAAATCCGAATTTTAAAAGAATTCAAAACAGGAATCCATAATTTGTAAAATTCTGGAAACTTTAGGTACTAACTTGCAAAAATGCCAAAAACAACTTTGATTTAGGAATAATCTGGATCAAAACCGGGTTTTCAATAAAAAAGAAACGGGTCAGGAACCGGGTCACCGGGTCGGGTAGGGTCACCGGATACCTGTGGCGCCCTCCAAACCCGGGTCAGAAGTTTGTGGTCCCCAACACAAACACAATATATCAATCTGTATATGAAATATTAATTGCAATGACCCTGCTTTACATAACCACGGATCGCAACAGGTTAAAGTATGAAAACAAGCCACAACCTTAACTTTTATTACAACGCACCAAATCCCAACTAATTTAATTTACAACTGATAATGGAATTATTCTTACAATCTTACTATCTCACTACCGCAATAAGCTCCTGCTAGCTCGATCCAACTCAATCTGGGGTCTTAGCTCGTATCTTGAACTGGGAAACCTCGCTATCAACCGTATCCTTCTTAACTGTAGAATACATAAAAAGATTCGTAAGAGTGAGCTAACTAGCTCAGCAAGTCACCATGACAATAATTGAGGTTACTCAATGATCAAACGAGATGATTCAGAGGAATCAAGTTTATTGCTAAACAATCATTAGAATTGGATATTCATTTTAAGTTTTAAAACCAAGGTTAGGCTACAGATCAGTCACGCACTAACCCCGAGCAAAGCACACATCACTGCTCTAATTACTGGATCCAAGGCACACATTGGCCTATACTTGACCACGAATCTGGTCTGACCACGAATTTGGTCCACGTTTAGAAAACTATCCAATTCTAAAACAATTCAGTGTAATAAACAATGTAATTCAATAAGCAAGATCATAATCAACATTGATAAAGCACTTGTACAAAAGTGTAATACGATTCATGAGTATCACAAGAGTATATCAAGGTATGTATGGGAAACGGTTTTCAGCCTGTAAAAGGATCAGGTATTAGACAAATAATGGTTTTTCAAGGTATAGTTCTTTGATGTTATAAAGAATGGTTGGGGTATAAAAGTTTATGTGTTTTCAAACAATTTTCTTCCACTGTTTGGTAGTTATACATTTGGGGAGCAGTATCATATTTGGGTGGTTTGGTATCTGAAAATCAATAACAGATGGTTTACAAAGAATAAGGCTTACGGCTCAAGATCAAGAAAAATCAGGGTTCAAGGTTAAATAGTTTAAAACACTTATAATATAAAACATGAGTTATTTTGAGTAATAGCGACATGTTATAAAACAGTTCGAAAATATTTGCGATATATCTTGAAGAAAAGTTCAGAAGTACTTGCCTTACAGGGCTTTACAACTATTACTGATCGACTCTGAGCCGACTTTGTCGCTCAGGCTTTATTGTCTATCCACTAGATCACCCTGGATTCGACCTTAACACTTAAGTCCTTTAACTGGAACCTTACTTAGCTTTTCGACTGACCACCAAAACCATCTTTCGACCAATGCCAATTCTTCGGGCCTTCCGACTAGAACCTACAGAGTCGAAATACCCTAATTTAGACATTCGATTATGCTTGACATATCCTCACTAACAATCTACCCATACGATAACAATCCCGACTCGAAAATATTTATATTATCATAACTCACATAATCATTAAGGTTCATACCTTCACAACCCGGTTCGATAATCACTTTCGGAATGTACATATACTCTTGATACAGAGAATAGGGTTTTGGGAATTCCTTTTCTCAAAATATTTGTATATATACATACACCCAACTATATTACATATTACTGGCTGCTAGAAATCTCGGTTTTGAGTTTTAACTTAGATTAACAGAACCGAATTTATATTTAATTAATCGTTAATAAGATAAACCGACCAACATAAGTTAGCTAGTTTATCTGAGTAGCAGTTAACCAAATACAACTCAGGGTCACGTTCATCCGAGTTAGTATTCACATCAGAAATTAAATTGAAAAATGGTATGTATACAGTAATACAAGTAAATGATTTGATTAATAAGTCCGATAATTATGGGATATATTTCCAAATTTCCGTAATAGTAATCTCTCGATGTTCGGACAGCACCTACTCTATTTACTGGACTTCCAGTCAATTTCATGTCGACACAATCAAGTCAATTACCAACAATTATATACTCAAGAAATTCTGCACCAACACGAATAATGGAATATCTCATTATCCGAAATTAACCAACACCCAACAAATTTTATAATTATCCATGTTGAACTTTTTAAATCAGACCACAAATTTACATTAAACAAATCCAAAATTCAAAAATTCAACTAAAACTAGCTGACACGAATTTAAAATAAAGTTTTAACAGATTATAGGGCTCAGACTAGTCATCACCGCCCACCACCGGCTCACCGGAGCTCACTGCCGGTGGCGGAAGTTTTCAGGCGGTGCCCCAATCGGGGTTTCCAGCCTTGAAAACTTCCGATTAAGAATGGTAAACACATGATCGAGAATCACGTCATCAAGATGGAGAAGAAATCAGAGAATCAAGACTCGAGCAACACCAACGCTGGAATATATAAAACGACGGTGACATAACAACAGGGAACAACCAATCAGTCAGAACCACAAACATAACAACACCACTGAAACCCGTATCCACCCACAGTCACCACCATCCCCGCCGAAATTGGAGAGGCGCGGCGAAGGAAAATATATAAAGGAATCGTAGCACAAAGCACTGCCAGTCGTACACAACCATATATGAACACGTATGTATATATATTTATGTGTATAATAAGCAAAACAAAAACCAGGGCGATCGAATGAAACAACGAACAGCGGCCACTTACCCAAAATGAAAGGGATATAAACCAGTAGATTAAGAGAAACAAGAGAGAACAAAAGAGATAGACCCGAGTGATGCTATAATTGTGATTTATTTTGTATATATTTTTATTATTATTACCAATCAGTAATGGACACGTACAAAACAAAATGCTAAAAGCTAGACACGTGTCCAGTTTTCCACTTGCAAGCCCGGTTTTGTCCCGAAATTCACAATTAACGAAACGAGTGGCACTTAAAACGAATTTAAAAAATTACAAAAATAGTCTTAAAATGTTGCAAATATCCCGAAGTTTATAAAAACATAAATTTTGAAATTTTAAAACAATTTTTGAAATGCAATTTATACCAGCTTTTCGCAATTAAACGAATCGACGCGCGGGTAAAATAAATCCCGAAAATTTCCAAAATAATTTTAAAATTCTCGGAATATTCCAAACTTAATTAAATATGAGTTTCATAATATTTGAAGAATTCTAGAATTAAATATGGATTTTACAAATATAAGTAATCAGAAAATCATTTAAAGATAAATAATTAATAAAATATTGATTTCTCAATTTTATAAAATCCTAAAAATAATTATTGTAATTATAAAATCATAAAAACAATTTTAAAGACATTCCAAGTATTTACGCAAATAAATTTGCACCAAATCCACTTTTGAAAATGAAAACAATCTAATACGACCCCATAATTAATCACACGAACAACTCAGTATATTATAAATCACACATCAATAGTCAAACAACACATAGCGGTCAAAATCAATACACATATTTTATTTATTTAATAATTTCCATAATTACATAATTAAATAATTCAAAAATACACGAGTCGTTATATCCTTCCCCCCTTAAAAAGATTCTGTCCTCCGGTGACCCTTCCCGACCCAGCGACCCGGTTCCTGACCCTTTTCTTTTTTATTGAAAACCCGGTTTTGATCCAGATTATTCCTAAAATCAAAGTTGTTTTTGGCATTTTTGCAAGTTAGTACCTGAAGTTTCCAGAATTTTACAAATTCTGGATTCCTATTTTGAATTCTTTTAAAATTCGGATTTCTTTTTATCAATTATTTTCAAAATTGTTTTAATTTCAAAAAAATTCAAAAATGATTATTTTAATTCCAAAAATCAGTATTTTAATTCCAAAAATTATTTTTAATTCAAAAATAAATCTGAATTAATTAGTTAATTAATTTTGGTTGATAATTAATTGATTAATTGGTCAATTAATTTGAAAATTAATTGATTAATTGATTTAATTAATTATTAATTGATTTTAATTAATTATTTAATTAGATTCAATTATTTAAAAATGATTTAAAAATTCCGAAAAATAGTTTCGAGCTTTAAAATATTATTCTAAATTATTTTCAAGGCTCGATAATTATTATAAAATTGATTCGAAGCCAGGATTGGCCAACCGAACCCTGTTTATTACTCTGAAATTGATTTAACGACCCGTTTTAATTCCGAAAAATGTTTTAAAAATTATTTTAAATACCTGAAAGCCTGTTTATGACCCGAGACTTCTTTATAAATAATATATCATTGATTATGTGACGTGTTATGGGTTATATGTGACTTGTTGGTTAACTGTCGGTCTATATATTCGATGTTTACTTGTTTATTGCGTAACTTTCAATCCGTTAATCAGATTTGGGTGAAACGAAGGGTAGATAGAAGTATATGTCGAATAGAATTGTATAAGTTGAATATTGATAGATGCTTATGATATGTGAGCAGAAGAGGCAAGGCGTAGGAAAGGAAAATAGGTAGTCAAGGAGTAAGACAGTGGTGATTGAAAGCGAGTGCAGTATAATAAGCTAGTACCAGGCAAGTGTTCTGAACTTTCTCGAGATGTTGTAGTGATTGATAATCTTGTTTTATATTGCAAGTGCTTTGAAGCACTGAACCCCAAACCCTGATTCCAGTTATTGATTTTGAGCCGTAAACCTTATTCTTTTCAAGCCATTGATTGTTGCATACCCAAATACGAACCTCAAATATATGATACTATTCCATAAATACACACAAACTAATTATCAAACACTGAACCAGATTGCTTACACACTCAAACCATTGTATCTTATGCTTTGAAAGGCCAAATCCTTGAAACCCTGAAACACTGATTCTTTTGCTATCTAATTCTTTCACTACCTAACAGCCAAGCTTTGGAAATGCCATATTGATCTTTATGCAGATTGAAACCATTTTCATTATTGAACGTCCAATGTTGTTAATGATCCTGTTTATTGTTTATTACTGTTTATCCTGTTATTATGGTAGAATTGGATTGTTTTTATAAAATTGTGGACCAGATTCGTGGTCAGACCATATAATGGTCAAGTTAGGCCAATGTGTGCCTTAGATCCAGTAGTTAGAGCAGTGTTGTGTGCTTTGCTCGGGGTTAGTGCGTGACTGATCAGCAGCCTAACCTTGGTTTTTCTTTAAAATGAAAATATAATATCCAATTCTAAATCATAATTCATTGTTCACTTGATATCGTAACCATTTTCACCTGATGATCATTATTCTCAGTTTGGTCATTGTGACTTGCTGAGCTAGTTAGCTCATTTGTGCGATGTTGTTTATGTTCTTTTCCAGTTAAGAAGGAACAGATTGGTAACGAGGATCCCCAGTCCAGCTCAAGAGCTAGGGGTTCAGGTTGATCGAGCTAAGATAGTAGGTTTCTTTTGGGATAATTTGAGTTTGTAAAAGTTTGTAATTATGTTTAATACTCAGTATTGAGTTGGAATAGTTGGGATTTGAACGGTTTGTAATATAAGTGTGTGTTTGGATGTTGTGCATACTTTAACCTGTTGCCGTCCGTGGTAGTTGGTAAGTAGGGTCACTGCATATTATTATTATCTTTATCATTGTTATAAGCAGGTTAATAATAAGGTGTGTGTGTCTGGACCCCAAACTTCTGACCCGGGTTTGGAGGGCGCCACACCGAACCGGATCGAAATTGTATTATAGACTAGACCGAACCGAAATTCGGTTCGGTCCGATTTTGGACCGAACGGACCGAATTTTAAAAAAAATAAAATTATATTAAAAATTTCAAACAAAAAAATATGAAATCTAAAATATAATTAAATTAAGGCGATAGAGTTCTAAGAGTGTATAAATATAATTAAAAATTAAAAGTTATGATTATAATTTTTTAAGATATATGTAATATATATAATATAAAATTATAGTATTTATTATTTGGTCTATTTGGTCCGGATCGAAATATTTTTTAAAAGAATCGGACCGAACCGAATTTTATTCGTCTATTTGTTCCGGACCGAATAGTTGAATTTCTGAAAAATCAGGATCGAACCGACCGAATGCTCAGCCCCATTTACAAATAACAAGCAAAAGCTATTTGTAATATCAAATTTCATAAAAAATGCCCAAAAATCAAACCCTCAATTCGAAATCTTTAGCATCTTGTGATAATTTTAATCTTCCTCTATCAGTTAATCTTCACCATTGATCTTGCACATTCTTCAAGCTGATTTTTGTAGACTTGTCAATCCATCTGTTTGGATTGTTTGTTGATTGTTAATCTTGAATATTGAACTGGCTTGTGATTTTGTACTTTGAGAATTTTACTCGAGATCTCCAATTAGGCATATAGAGATCTTGACATCTCGATAAGTATAATGACTAATCGAGATATCCAATGCTCTAGTGAATTTGACCTATAGACGTCTCTGAGTTCTCGAATGAAACTTTAGCTTGTCGAGATCTCTCAGCATCATGTCTTCACTTTGTCTTATCAACAACTTAGAGTTCTCTAGTGAATTTTGATTTATCGATATCTCTGAGTTCTCTAGTAGACTTTGACTTATCGATAACTCAGAGTTCTCTAATGAATGTAGACTTATCGATAACTCTGAGTTCTCTAGTGAAGAAATGACTTGTCGATATCTCCAACCTTCATGTCTTCTTGACTTGTCGATATCTCTCTGAGTTCTCTAGTAGCTTTCCTGACTTCTCGATAAGTCATTTGGAGTTCTCGAATGACTTCTCTATAACACTAAATCTGTGACTTGTAGAGATCTTGACTTAGAGTATTTTTATCCAAACAGATTTATTCAACTCCAAGCTTCTTCAAAATTCTTCCGAGGCATGATCATCTTGATCTTCTTCCAGATAGAATCCTTAGGTTTGATACTATTTCAGGAAAAAGACTTCAGTCTGCTCCTTTATATTTTTACAGACTTTAAGTGTTATAAGTACAAATACAAACTAAGATAACAATAAAACTTACTTAGGATTGTCAATATGACTTAGTCTTGTTGAGATACAGGCATGTCTTGCACAAAAATCTCCCCCAATTGGTGAGAAGATTGCTTAACACACATTCATGCCTGTTAACAAGACTAACCCCAAGCTTAACATATTATGAAAAGTAACAGTTCATTATTCTCCTTAGATCAGATATCCATTTAGCTTTGCTTCACACATTGATCAGGAGCATTAATGATATTGTTATCTTCAGTAATCTTTGACATCATCACTTATATATTACAAGAACAAATGATCATTTCCATTTCCATGCTTACTTGAAGAAATACAAAGATGCTGGACAGAGAGATGAAACAACATGTGAATAGACTTAGATATATGTTTTATTTGTTTGTCTTTTTCTTGTATAACTTGGTAATATATATATATAAACTAAGTGTAGCAAGTAAAATAATTATCAATTGAACAGAGAAATAGAAAAGGCTACATCTGTTAGAAAATATCTCTATTCTTTTGTAAAATCACTTGTAAGCAGCTATGTGCATTCTTGCATCACAGAGTTCTCATTCATATATATATATATATATATATATATATATATATATATCTGGTGGAAAGATCAATCCACTAGAAAGTTTTTAAGCCTTTGTGTTTACTTACTTTGTGTCTTGAACACACAATTTTTTTTTATTTTGCACTTTTGCTTATTCAAACATAGATATATTTTGCAAAGAGATTTTATTATTTCAAAAAGGAACAAGAATTACATTCAACCTCCTTCTGTAATTTTATTGTTAAATTGTTAGGGTATAACAATTGGTATCAGAGTAAGAACTTAACACACTAAGAGTTTAAAGATCAAAACAAACTAGCAATATGAGTAGAAAGGATGTTGGAGTGAAGATCCCTATTCTGAAAAAAGACAGCTATCACCATTGGAAGGTAAAAATGCATCTGCATCTTCTCTCTCAAGATGAAAGGTATGTTGATTGCATCTATAGATGGTAATTATTAGCATCAACGAATGATAGTTATAAGCATCGACGGATGATTACAAGCATCGATAGATGATGATGACATCGACGGATGTTGATATTCGACGGATAATAATATCAACGGATGATGATGTCAGCGGATAAAATCAGTATTTGTCACATCAGTTGATATTTGAAGAGGAAAAGGAAACAGGAATTTTAAGTCGGTGAAGGACTTTTTCCCCAAAGCAATAGTATAGGTTTCCTTGTTGTTAATAGAATAAGATTCCTTATACATTGGTAGTTGTGCTCTATATAAAACACGTATTAGGTTTATGCTATAAACATTATGACATTGTTATATCTTTCGCATAACCTAGCAGCTCTCAGGGATATTTGTTCATCCTTTTGAGAGAGTACTTTTGTAATAAGTTTTTATAAGATTAATATAAAAACTGTTAATTATGTTGAAGCTTTGTTGAGTTTATTATATTAACTGTATTCACCCCCCCTCTACAGTTGATTAAGGGCCTAACAATTGGTATCAGAGCTTGCTGTTAACGTACAAATAATTTAAGATTCGAAGATTAATCAACCATGTCAGACAAAGGAGAAGAAGAAACACAGAATCTGGATCCGAAGCCACAACCCCCAGCCACATCATAGATAAGCAGCAACATGAGTAGGTATGAAGAAATCAAGGTGCCCATCCTGAAAGTGCATGAATATCCAATCTGGAAAGTCAGGATGGCCATGTGTTTGTAAGCCACATATCCCGAATATCTGAACATGATTTATGATGGTCCTGACAAACCAATGAAGGTAGTTATTTCGGTTGCAGGAGAACCAGAGAAGATGATAGACAAAGATAGGAATGACTACTCTCTTGAAGATATATCATCTATCATGAAGGATGCTAAAGTCAGACACATCCTGCATAGCAGTCTTGATAGTGTTATGTTCAATAGGGTCATTGGATGTAAGACAACAAAAGAGATATGGGATGCTTCAGAAGTAAAGTGTCAAGGTACAACTGCTATCAAGAAGAACAGGAGGATATTACTTATTCAAGAATATGAGCACTTTCACTCAAGGGACAATGCGTCCTTAACTGAGATCTTTGACAGATTTCAGAAGTTGCTGAATGACTTATCCCTTGTCGACAAAGAATATGATTTGGATGACTCAAACCTGAAGTTCCTACTTGTTCTCCTTAAAAAGTGGGACTATAAGGTCACATCAATAAGAGATAACTATGAACTTGATGAAACTTTTCTAGATGAGATATATGGAATTTTGAAAACTCATGAACTAAAGATGGAGCAAAGAAGCAAGAGAAAAGGATCAAAAGCTAGACCAGTTGCACTCAAAGTTGAAGAGAAGCCAAAGGAGAAATCTAGAAGGAAAAGCTACTCCAAAGAGAAAGCCATGATTGCTAAGTCAGATATTGAATCATCAAATTCTGATAATGACTCAAATCCTGATACTAAATCAGATACTGACAGTGATCACAACAACAATAAAGATATGGGTCAAATGGCTGCCCTACTGGTTAAGAGTTTCAAGAAGATGGTCTACAAAAACTTTAGGAAAGGGAGAAGATTTTCCAGAAAAGGTTCTAGTTCCTCAAACTATGATAAGAGGAACAATAGAAGAAATAAGGAATCAAGATCTGGAAAACTTGACAAGTCAAAAGAGAGATGTTACAACTGTAATGGAATTGGACACTTTGGAGGTGACTGCAGAAAACCCAGAGCTGAGAAGAAACAAGCTTTGATCTTAAAGAAGAGAAACTGGGATGATTCATTAGACTCAGATAATGGGATCAATTATGCTCTCATGGCAAATGCTAATGTTGAGACCAAAAATACTGAATTAAAGGTACCTCAGTCTACTCTTGTATTTGATACTGATGATATCTATGAGTTAAGATTATTTCTTAAGACTATGCCTGTTAGTTTTAGGGATCAACCCTTAGAGAAAAATAGAATCAAGAGTAAAAACTCTGTGCTTAAGAAAAGGAATGATTACCTAGAAACTGAGTTGGTTTCCATGCTAGAAATTTAAAAAGAAAGAGATAATGCTATATATGTTAAAGAAAACTTGTTAGAAAAACATGCTTATCTAGAAAAGGAGCTAGCTAAAGAAAGAGAAGTCATTAAATTTTGCACTAACTCAGGAAAATTAACCCAGGAAATCTTAGAGAATGGTTGCTGGAGATCAGGATTAGGATATTCAGCTAGATCTAATTCTGATAAGAAAAGTGGAGAAGAAACTGAGAAAACATAACCAATAAAAACTGATAGCAAGGTCAAATTGAACAAGGTTCAAATAAAGACCATTAAGTTAATCCTAGTTCTAATTCTGTTAAGTCAATTCATGAGGAAGGTACTACCTCAGCACCTAGATCAAACTTAATTACTGAAAAGAGTGAACAAGTTCACACAAATTCAGTAAATATTGGTTTAATGACTCAGAAATAGCTTAAGCAAAAGCTGAAGGATCTACACATGAAAGACAAGAGGAAAAGGTCTAGGAAAAATAGGAATGGCAAGGTAGGTGTTAATAAGAATGTAAATTATGTAACCCCACCTAATGAACCTAGAAAGACTTGTTCAAATTGTGGTAGCACTAATCATCTTGCTAATTCTTTCAAGAAGAATAAAGAGATAAAAGTTGTTCCTTCTAAATCAGAGTTTAGGAATAGAACAGTTAGATATAAACCACATAATCCTTATTTTTATTATGGTAGTGTTTGGCACTCTATTTATACATGTAAAGAGTATCATAGTTTGTATTATGATTTTTATAAACTGAAACCCTCTTT
This sequence comes from Apium graveolens, assembly GCF_009905375.1. Lineage (NCBI taxonomy): Eukaryota > Viridiplantae > Streptophyta > Magnoliopsida > Apiales > Apiaceae > Apium > Apium graveolens. The sequence goes on along the minus strand of NC_133649.1, from coordinate 231,128,507 downwards.
AGTTTCTGCATGTATAAATATTGATAGTAATGATGTTAATATAAACTCTGATCTGAAGTCTTCTGCTGCATATGTTAACAAATTTAAAAAGGCCAAAGGATCCAAGCAAGTCTGGGTCCTTAAAACACTAACTAATTCAAATTGCTGATTGCAGGGTAACGGGAGGAATGCTCTAGTCTTGGATAGTGGATGCTCAGGACATATGACTGGTTATAAATCCTTGCTATCAGAATTTGAGGAGAAGGATGGCCCAAGTGTTTCTTATGGAGATGGAAACTTAGGAAAAATCTTGGGATATGGCAAAATTAAAGTTGGAAATGTCATCATTGAAAATGTAGCTCTAGTTGCAGGACTCAAGCATAATCTGATTAGTGTAAGTCAAACCTGTGACAGAGGTTACCATGTCAACTTTTACAAGGAGCATTGGGAAATTGTCGGTAAGTCTAATGGCAAGATCACATTGACTGGTGGGAGACATGGTAGTTTGTATGAAGCCAGGGTCTCCACAAATTTTGATAATTCAAAAGTTTGTCTACTGAGTAGAGCATCTGTGAAAGACAGCTGTAACTGGCATAAAAGACTTTCTAACCTCAACTTCAACAGTATCAATGAACTTGTGAGGAAAGATCTTGTAAGAGGATTTCCCAATACAGTGTTTACTCCTGATGGCTTATGTGATTCATGCCAGAAAGCTAAGAAAAGGAAGACATCTTTCAAGAGTAAAACTGAATCCTCAATTCTTAAACCATATCATCTACTTCATGTTGATCTCTTTGGTCCAGTGAATGTAATGTCTATTTCCAAGAAGAGGTATGCACTCGTAATTGTTGATATATATACAAGATATATGTAATAACCCCAATTTTTGGAGATTTTTGAAACCCGGATGAATAGTAACTTTTACTGACAATGCTGATTAAGAAAAATTATCAGACCACGATATATAGGAGTATTGTTATGGAAATTCTAAGATCGTATTAGTATTCCATAAAGAAAATAAGTGTATGTAAAAGCTGTCGGATTTTGAAAACGAGCACTTTTATTTTTCCCCGAGATTTCCACCAGACATTAAGGGATTTAAGGAATTAATATTAAGATGAAGGATTTTAAATTCAAGGATTATAAAGGAGAATTAATTTAGGTATTTAAAATACCAAGAAGATTTTATCAATAAAACCATTAAGGTATTTAACCAAAGGATCAACGAGATTGAGTGATAACCGGACAAAGAAATGAATAACGACTCTTGTAAATATCTTTGCAAGTGGCAAGGCAAGTGGATGGTTGATCAAACAAGAAACCAAGTGATAGTTAGGAAGGAATGGCTAGTTAATTATATAGTTAACTAGGGATGATCTCATCTCACCACAAATCACCAACACATGGAAAATGGTGAGATCATCTTCCTTTCCACTAACTCCTTTGTTTATTATTAACCTAGAAAAATATCAAGACAACCCATCATTATCCACCACATTATTCCACCAACACAAGAAAGCAAAAGCATTTCCTCCCCCATTTCCATTGCTCTCGGTCAAAACAGAACCAGCACACTAAAACTACTGTATCTCCTTCATTTCTCACTCAAATATTGTGTTCTATAGCTCATTGGAAAGGTATTGAGATGACCTACAACTCTTGTTCACAAGTCTCGTCCAAATAATCATGGTAAGACCCTCATTTTTACAGTTCTTTAAATCAGACTTTTAGAAACTTCAAAGCCTAACTTTGTGTTCTTGATTTCTTTGGAAAGATCAAGCTTGTAGGAGGCTCCCTAAGGCTTCCTAGCAACTTAACACCTCCCAAGGAAGGTATAAACTTCAAACCCTAGCCTTTACTTTATTTGTTAGTAAGTTTAATGGTTGGTTTTGTGAAATGAGAAGCATGGATTGTGATTATTAGTAGTTTGGTTTGATTTGGAAGTGTTTTGGTAATTGAAGCTTGATTATAGTTCATAGGTCTTGATTGTGGTTGTTTGAGTTGAAAACCTTGGAGATTATGGACTGATGTGGTATGGTTTAGGTGAAGTTTTGTTGTATTGATGGTTATGAGTTGGTTGGTGGTTAATGTTAGAAAATTAGGATTTTAGAGCTTAATTTAATTATGTTCTTGATGTTAATCCTAAAATCTAATGATTGGAAATTGTTCAATGATATTTGAACTTAAATTTTCATGTATGGTTTTAAGAATTTTCTTAATGAAATCCATATGAAATGAGAGTTGAAAGTAGCTTGGAAAAGCTTGGAAAATTTGAGAATGTTTGTCCCACATTGAAATAAATAAAGGGGGTTGTGTGCTTTATATGGTATTACCCACATGAGTAGTATACAACTACTAAGGTATGTGATGGTCCATTGTGTTGTTGTGTGCTTCACGCGCATACACACACACGCGCGCCCCGCCCCGCCCCGCCACGCACCGCACCGGACCGGACCGGACCGGGTCGGGTCGAAGGGCGATTTGGGCGAATGTTTCGCGTACGCGAGGCGACCTGGGCGAGGATTTTATTTATTTGAGAATTAATTTTAATTCGAATTTATTTATCAGTGATTGGATTATTATAAAATTGTTGGGCTGGGTTTGATACTGAAAGTCACATATAATCTGATCTGTAACTGATGAAAAAAATCAGAACTTAAGTTCTGATATGATATCTCAGAACTTAACTTAAGTTCTGATATCAGAACTTAACTTAAGTTCTGATATCAGATCAGAAATTAACTTAAGTTCTGATATCAAATCAGAAATTAACTTAAGTTCTGATAATAATGTGGGTTTTAATGGGAGTTAATGTGAAAAGCTGTTACAAGTAATTTAAATTCAAAATCTGATCAGTTTTGATTTTTTATTAATGAAGCAGTTTAATTCAGACATTAAGTGTGTGGACAGTTTCATTTTCTCCTCTCCTATAAATAGAGGTTAAAGTGAATGTATTAGACACACTACATTCTCTTCTCTTCAACCTCTCTGCATTTCTCTCCCAAAAGTCCTGAAGTGCTGATATTTTCCGGCGACTGAGGTGCTGGTCGAAGTGGAGCTTTTGTTGCTGCTGTTAACATAAACTCCGAGCTGTTTTATCCTGGTGGAGATATTGTGCGCATCCCAAACGCAGCAGGTAGGGGCAATATTCTCTTCAAGAGCAGCCAGGACTTCGAGCAAGGCCTGGTGACTCAGCTGTGATCATTTTTCTTGGCATTTTGTATCTGTGAACCTTTATTTCAGTCACTGTTAAAAGCTATGGTTTCGGGTACATCTTTCTTTCTCTCTTTGTTATTTCAGTTACTGATTTTGTTTACCTGCATGTTTTGTTTCGTTAACTATGGTCTTGGCCTAAACTTGCTAAATTCTTTATACACTTGCTTCTATGTTGCTATATTTGTTAGTGAGTTTTACAACATTCTTGAAGAGAATATTAGTTATATAGAATTTAGCATAATGGTTAACGAAAGTGAGGTTATCGTTGGTGGTGGTAGCAGTTCGGGTGCAACTGCTGGGACCATTGATTGGACCACCTATAGTTTCCCACAGGCTGTTGAACTAACCGGTTTACCGAAGAAATTCAACGGTGGCATTGGCTTTTCTCGCTGGCAGAAAAGGATGAAGTTGTGGTTGACTATAAAGGGTCTGTGGCCGGTTGTGGAATATGAGAAACCAGTAGCGGATCAAGAGAAGGCTGACACAGTTAAGGCTTTTGCGAAGTGGGCTGAGAAGGATGGAGTGGCTAGGGCGGCCATTCTGGCGGCACTAACAAACACTTTGTTTGATGTCTATTCTTCTGATGCCTACTCTGCAAAACTCTTATGGGAGAAGCTGGACCAGACACATAATACTGACTCACAAGGTCTAGAAAAGTATTCTGTGGCAAGGTTCCTCGAGTTCAAGCTGGTGGACAATAAGTCCATGACTGAGCAGGTGCATGAGTTCGAGATGATAGTGCATGCTTTGAAGGAGTCTGGAATGAATCTCCCGGAGAAGTTCAAGGTGATGAGTGTGATTGAAAAACTCCTGAAGTCTTGGGAAGAGTTCTCTCTCTCCCTGAAAAGACAGAAAGGAGAGATAACCTGGACCAACCTTATGCTGAACATCTCGGTGCAAGAACAACACAAGTCCAAACAGGGACATGTGATGCCAACTGAACACGGTACCTCGAAGGTAAACATAGCAACTGTAGGACAAAAGAGGAAGGGTTTTGCTAAGAAAGCTAATAGTAATAAACCTAAGAGTGACAAGGACAAGGCCAAGAAACCCAAGGCAAACAAACCATGCTGGTCTTGTGGACAGGTTGGGCACTGGAGTAAGGACTGCCCTACGAAGAAAGCGAAGAAAACCGAGGTAGCGCAAGCGAATGTTGTGCTTGGAACCGCAAGTGGGCCTGTAGTGAACATGGTTGTTGGTGAGGCTACGGCTTCTGAAACCGACGTTGATCGATATGTATCCTACAACCCTGTAATATTTTCTACCTATCTGTCAAATGAATGGTTGATAGATACTGGAGCTAATGTACATATTTGTGCTGATATTAGTTTATTTGTATCTTATCAATAGAGTCATAGCCTGACTGTGAAGATGGGGAATGCTAGTGTTGCTCAAGTACATGGAGTTGGAAACGTGGATCTGAAGTTCCCCTTCAGGATGTATTCTATCTCTGACGAGAGTGCATCATGTTCCCAACATGCGTAGAAATATAATAAGTGGAAGCTGTTTAGTTTCTAGTGGTTTTGAAATTTCGTTCAAGTGTAATAAAGTAGTTCTTATTCACACTGGTACATTCTTTGGCAAGGGTTACTTGTCAAATAGTTTATTTGTTATTAATGCGGATCCCGTTTTGGGAAATTTGAATAATAATGTTATTCCTACTGTTAACTGTATTGAATCCTCAAATATATGGCATGCTAGACTAGGTCATTTAAACTTTGGTGCTCTTAAGAACATGATGAACTTAGAGTTGATTCCAAAATATACCATAGAAAAGAATTCTAAATGTCAAGTATGTGTGTCTGCTAAATAGATAAGGAAACCTTTTCATAACGTTGTTAGGGATTCAGACTTGTTAGATTTAGTACACACTGATATTTGTGAATTTGGTGGTGTGTTGACCAAGGACCAGTTTAGATACTTCATTACTTTTATAGATGATAGTAGTAGATACTGTTATGTTTATTTACTTAGACATAAGGATGAAGCACTTAGTAAATTCATTATAAATAAAACTGAAGTAGAAAAACAAACTAGTAAGCTACTTAAAAGATTGAGATCTGATAGAGGTGGTGAGTATACGAGTAATGCTTTTAATGAATTTTGTGCAAACAATGGTATAGTTCATGAAGTTACTCCACCATACACACCTGAGTCTAATGGGGTTGCTGAGCGAAAGAACAGAACATTTAAAGATATGATTAATAGTATGCTTATTAACTCTGGGTTGCCTAAATACATGTGGGGAGAGGCTCTAAATACGGCTTGCCATATTTTGAATAGAGTCCCTCTGAAACACATGGATAAAACACCCTTGGAGTTATGGAAAGGCAGGATGACTAGTCTTAAGTATCTTCGTGTGTGGGGGTGCCTTGCTAAGGTGCTTGTTCCTGAACACAAGAGAAAGAAACTAGGTCCAAAGACTATTGACTGTATCTTTCTGGGCTATCTTGAAACCACTACAGCTATGAGTTTTTAGTGTTAAAATCTGACATAGATGGTATAGTGGCAAACACGATAGTTGAATTTCGAGATGCGACATTCTTTGAGGATGTCTACCCTACGAAGACTGGAATACCTGAAACAACTTCTGAGGAAGACCCTACTCACACATCAAGTTCTATTCCTGATCATGTGGAAAAGATGACAAATGTGGGGGCAGAACCTAGTGGTAGCTCTAGTCCTAAGGAACTAGAGGAACCAAGGAGAAGTAAGCGTGCAAAGGTAGTCAAGGATTTTGGAGGTGATTTCATCACTTACAATATCGAGGACGAACCTTTAACTTTCCTGCAGGCTATGGATTCTTCTGAGTCAAGGCACTGGAAGGGCGCTGTCAAGAGTGAAATTGACTCTATTGTTTCTAATGGAACATGGGAGTTGGTTGATCTCCCTCCTGGGTGTTCTACTATTAGGTGCAAATGGGTCTTTAAAAGGAAGTTGAACCCTGACGGCTCAATAGATAAGTACAAAGCTAGATTGGTAGCTAAGGGTTTTAAGCAAAAGGAAGGAATTGATTATTTTGATACATACTCTCCGGTTGTAAGAATGGTAACAATCCGAATGCTTATAGCATTGGCTTCAGTCCATGGTTTTATCATCCATCAGATGGATGTAAAGACGGCTTTTCTTCATGGTGAACTTGAGGAAGAGATTTATATGGATCAGCCTGATGGATTTGTTGCATCAGGCAATGAAAGGAAAGTATGTAAGTTGATCAAGTCCATCTATGGCTTGAAACAAGCTCCCAGAGATTGGCATAAAAAGTTTGATGAAACTATATTGCCTTTCAGTTATAAGATTAATGAAAGTGATAAGTGTGTCTACACTAAAGTTAAAGGTAATGAGTGTGTTATTTTGTGCCTATATGTGGATGACATTTTACTGTTTGGAACCAATATTGAGATTATTAACGAGACTAAAGAATTCTTGAAAAGGCATTTTGAAATGAAGGATATGGGTGAGGCAAGTGTGATTCTTGGAATCAAACTGATTCAGTCCACTGAAGGAATAACCTTGACTCAATCTCATTATATAGAGAAATCTATACTTGAGAAATATGGTTATTCACAGTGTAGAATCGCTAGTACACCTTATGATTCGAAAGTTGCCCTTGTCAAGAATACTTCAGGAGTGCCTGTGTCTCAGTTAAGGTATTCTCAGATTATTGGGAGCTTGCAGTATCTTGCTAACTGTACTAGACCAGATATTTCATATTCTGTGTCTAAATTGGCTAGATATACAAGCTGTCCAAACAGAACTCATTGGGATGCTCTTGATAGAGTACTTAGATATCTAAAAGGCACAATGTACCTTAGTTTACACTACAGGAGATTTCCTGGTGTGCTTGAAGGGTACAGTGATGCAAGTTGGATAGCTAAGAAGTCGGGTTCCAATGGAGTGACTGGATACGTGTTCACCTTGGCTGGTGGAGCAATATCCTGGAAGTCAAGCAGACAGACTATAGTTACTCGGTCTACTTTTGAGGCTGAGTTGTGTGCACTTGATGCCACAGGGACGGAGGATGAATGGTTACACGAACTTATGTCTGCAATACCTGTAGTAAGCAGACCGCTTCCTGCTATTGCTATTCACTGTGATAGTCGAACAACTATCGACAAGATTAACAGTAAAAAGCATAATGCTAAAACTAAGAGACACATCCAAGTTAGACTCAAGTCTATAAGGGGTTTAGTGACTGATAGGATCATAGCTATAGAGTTCATTGGAACTCAGAATAATATAGCTGATCCTCTTACTAAAGGACTAGAACCTGCAGTGGTCCTTAAGTCAAGGTTGGGGATGGGACTGTCAACCCATCATAATTCATCAACAGTGGGAACCCAATACACATGAGAGGAGATCCGTCGAAGTGTATTCAATGGGTAATAACAAACTGTAAGGATGAATTGAAAGTACCTTTGCTACATAGTTGATACTATAGTATCTGAGTCTATCCCCTGTAAACCTAGAAGGTACTGACACTGCCAGAAAAGCAAGAGTGTTAAAACTCTGAATGGGATCAAGTCATTTGACGAGATAGAGGCAGTATATCTCTGGAGATGCCTAGCTAAGTGAATGTAATTGTGTGGTCGCAATTAGAGGATAGGGTTAATCCTTGAAGCATTCGACGAACAGGATCGAGACATGACCATTAATGTCTCAAAGCCGTAGATTGGTACCATAACCTTTGACTTGTCGTCGTCTATGGAATATGGTTATACTAAACGGATTAAGATTCAAGGTGAAACATTCCATCTGAGTCCGAAAGCCATTGAAGTAGAGGAATTAGGAGGGTTCAAACCCGGAAGGGTACCGACTCTGAAAAACAAGTCATGATGGGAAATTGATCGCATTTCTGTATGGATTTGTGGGGGATTGTTAGAAAATTAGGATTTTAGAGCTTAATTTAATTATGTTCTTGATGTTAATCCTAAAATCTAATGATTGGAAATTGTTCAATGATATTTGAACTTAAATTTTCATGTATGGTTTTAAGAATTTTCTTAATGAAATCCATATGAAATGTGAGTTGAAAGTAGCTTGGAAAAGCTTGGAAAATTTGAGAATGTTTGTCCCACATTGAAATAAATAAAGGGGGTTGTGTGCTTTATATGGTATTACCCACATGAGTAGTATACAACTACTAAGGTGTGTGATGGTCCATTGTGTTGTTGTGTGCTTTATGCGCACACACACACACACGCGCGCCCCGCCCCGCCCCGCCACGCACCGCACCGGACCGGGTCGGGTCGAAGGGCGATTTGGGCGAATGTCTCACGTACGCGAGGCGACCTGGGCGAGGATTTTATTTATTTGAGAATTAATTTTAATTCGAATTTATTTATCAGTGATTGGATTATTATAAAATTGTTGGGCTGGGTTTGATACTGAAAGTCACATATAATCTGATCTGTAACTGATGAAAAAAATCAGAACTTAAGTTCTGATATGATATCTCAGAACTTAACTTAAGTTCTGATATCAGAACTTAACTTAAGTTCTGATATCAGATCAGAAATTAACTTAAGTTCTGATATCAGATCAGAAATTAACTTAAGTTCTGATAATAATGTGGGTTTTAATGGGAGTTAATGTGAAAAGCTGTTACAAGTAATTTAAATTCAAAATCTGATCAGTTTTGATTTTTTATTAATGAAGCAGTTTAATTCAGACATTAAGTGTGTGGACAGTTTCATTTTCTCCTCTCCTATAAATAGAGGTTAAAGTGAATGTATTAGACACACTACATTCTCTTCTCTTCTCTTCAACCTCTCTGCATTTCTCTCCCAAAAGTCCTGAAGTGCTGATATTTTCCGGCGAATGAGGTGATGGTCGAAGTCGAGCTTTTGTTGCTGCTGTTAACATAAACTCCGAGCTGTTTTATCCTGGTGGAGATATTGTGCGCATCCCAAACGCAGCAGGTAGGGGCAATATTCTCTTCAAGAGCAGCCAGGACTTCGAGCAAGGCCTGGTGACTCAGCTGTGATCATTTTTCTTGGCATTTTGTATCTGTGAACCTTTATTTCAGTCACTGTTAAAAGCTATGGTTTCGGGTACATCTTTCTTTCTCTCTTTGTTATTTCAGTTACTGATTTTGTTTACCTGCATGTTTTGTTTTGTTAACTGTGGTCTTGGCCTAAACTTGCTAAATTCTTTATATACTTGCTTCTATGTTGCTATATTTGTTAGTGAGTTTTACAACAGTTAATTGGAGTAATTTAAACATTGGTAATCGCGTAAACATAGTCGTCGTAATGTCCGATTTACTTTAGACTGCTTTTGTTCATAACATTTGGACCTGAGAACTCCCTGCTAGATTATGACCATTGCCTTGTTTAGATAGTTCATGTTACGAGCTTTGTTTTGATATGTAGTTCGTTTGATTCCGATGTACGGTTTAGGAGAAACGACCGTTTTAAGTAACGGCGTTTCGCGAACGAAACTTTTCCCCTCGCCTTACTTTGAAACATAGGTTAAAGACCAAAAAGAGTTAATTAGTGTATGAAACAATTATGGTAAGAGTGTTAGGCAGTTGGTAAGACACTCGCGAAGGAATCGCCTTAAAACTTGTAATGGTTAAATTATAAAAAATGGTGGAGCCGAGGGTACTCGAGTGACTTAAGAGAATCAGTAAGCGCAAAGCGAGCGTTAGAGTCTAAGGTAGTTAGAGTATAGATTTACAAGTGACTTTGGTTTAATTCCAACTTACTTGTTGTTTATAGGTTACCAGACTCGTCTCGAGCCTTTTATCACCCCCAGTCGCTCAGGCAAGTTTTTTACCCGTTATACTGTTGTTGTGATGTATATATGTATATGCATTATCTTGTGATAGATGCATGTTGGTTAATTAGCAAATTTTGTGATATATTGAAGCATGCTGATATGGTATATATATGCATGCCTGTTTCGTATTCTTGCCATATATATCTGTTGGTTCAGTTGATAATACCTATGCTAGAGAATAGCGGTAATTTGCATATACCCTTAGTATAGGGACCCAAAGGTGAAAACATTTTCTAAAACCGGGAGTCGAGGATCCCGAGTAGATTTTATATATATATATATATATTTATATATATATATGGTTATAGTTTTCAAAACTATTAATCGAATAAGGTTTATTCGATAACTTTATTTTATTAATGAATATTATCTTGAATATTCATTCGAGGACTTATGACTCCTTTATATTATTTATTGAATATTACTTGGATATTCATTTGAGGATGTATGACTCCTTTATTTTATTTAATGAATATTATTTATAATATTCATTCGAGGTATTATGACTCAGCTTATTATTTAATGGATATTATTTCGAATATTCATTCGAGGGCTTATGACTCAACTTATTTTATTTATTGAATATTATTTGAATATTCATTTGAGGATCTATGACTCCAATTATTTGCTGAGATATATTCTTTATTTTATTAAAGAATAAGGTGTCGATAATCAAACTCACTTTTGATTATTCAAATAAAGATAGTACTTTCGTATAGGTATATCTTTGGATATTTAATATTCATTTCAAGTATAAGTTTCAAAACTTTTACTTCAATTATTTTTATAAAGATTATTCTTTATGGAAATATTATTTAAATAATAATATTCAGATATTTTCTAATATATTGGGACTGATTTATTTTGTTAAATCAACATCACTCCAAACATTCTTAAAAAAATGTTTTGCGAGTCTTTAAAATGATTTTTAAAAGTTAGAGAGGATTCCAAAACTCATTTTTATATTTAAGATCCTCCTTTCGAAGGGGATTTAAATACTCGCTCAAAACCTGAGGGATCCGGCTCTGTTGTGTGTTTTATATTCGCAACAAGGTTGCTGTTTTGTTAAATGAATCGATTACTTACCCAACACTCGGGAAGTAAAATTCTTGGAACAAGTTAATCCATTAACAGGCATCGCCTGGGAAATATCGGTGAGTTCTCCTTTCCAACTAGATACGACTTCTTGGTGGAGCCGTATCAACAAGTTTCTACTTGGGGAAAGGGGGAACGAGCTTTACGTTTCAGAGTCATGGATTTCATCTGAACTAGGAGTGGCGTAAGTGGTCGAGTGGCACCGGCCCAGCCTTATTATATTGGCCCAAATGGCCTGGAAGTTCCGCTAAGGCGGTCCATTCCTTAGGAGTTCAGTGTTCGGTTGACAAGTAAATCCGATAGGTTCTCCTCTACATGTAGAAAATGGTGGGGTTACACTACTACGACTGATCATCGTAAGTGGTCTTCCTGGCGCGACAAACTCCCGTAATGAGTTCATCATCCAATTGGATATTTCTGCAACACTACCCAGAGCACTTCGATAGAAAGGCTACGGTTGGGCGATTGTTGAGTGTTGGCAGGGTCAAGTTTTCAAAATAATGTTTGCATCAAATGAAGTATCTCGTAACTTCATTTTATTTTGATGATATTTTAAAGATTTAATCTATTCAAATCTGGTCTTGTAGTCTCATCTACGTGATGAACTTTTGAAACTAATTATAACTTGAACGGTGGTAGTTCAAGTAGTATTTGGAAAAGATATAAGTATATTGGAGTATCTTGTAACTTCATCTTTTAAACTTATATCTAGTAAATGATTATCTTATGCATGACAAAGATTTTCAGAAAAACGTTGAGATATATGAGATCACCTTGCAACGATATTTTTATACAGTTATACACTGGAACTCTGTGTATATTATGCATGGAAGAGGACTTCCAAGATTTTGAAAAGTATATATGTATATATACTGAATATTTTGCGACTTCATCGCATTAAGATATCAAACTTGGTTCATTTCTTTTGACCAAGACTTTCATGAGTACTATGAGAAGGCTCATATATTGTAAATTATTATACATATTATTTTGGTGGGCTTGCTGCTCACCCTTGCTTTCTTCTTTCATCACACAACATCAGATAGACAAGATGAACAGGACCAAGCTCCCCATTCACGAGCGGATAGGAAACGTTCTGCAGCTTCCTATAGGCATTGAAGTCGCTGTAGCTAAGGTGGGAACTACCAATAGACTAGGCTTCAACTTTTGATGTACCAGATTTATGTATACTTATGAATTGTAATAATGGAAAAGAAAATGTAAATTTATTCAGAAAACCTTTTAAGGTGTATTGGCAGATAATTGTGGAATAAAATGACTTGTGATTATTTTTGGATGTTCATCTCTGAGACTATAACGTGTGGTGTGTGTGTTTATTGTGGGGTCACAGTACAGAGTAGTTGATTAATTATTAAGATTGGGTGTTATTAAGGGAAATGGAACTCGTGACAACCCGGATCCCCGACCCCGGATTTGGGGGTGTTACAATATACATGGGTGTATTTTCTGCACACCAAGGATGAATCTCCATCCATTCATCTTGATCATATGAGGGAGCTAGAGAAAGGATCAATATATAAATTGAAGATCATCAAAAGTGATAATAGAACTGAATTCAAGAATAGCTCTATTGAAGAGTTTTGCCAACTCAAGGGGATAAAACAAGAGTGTTTTGCTCCTGGAAATCCACAACAAAATGAAGTTGTTGAAAGAAAGAATAAAACTCTGATAGAAGTTGTAAGAACTATTCTAGAAAAAACATTATTGCCTACCTACTTCTGGGTTGAGGCTTGCAAACTACTTGCTTTACACAAAATGATACATTGATCAACAAGCATGGAAAGACACCATTTGAGATGGTGAAAGAAAAGAAGCCAAATTTGAAGTTCTTTCATATTTTTGGTTGTAAATGTTTTGTTCTCAAAACTCATCTGGAGCAGCTGACCAAGTTTGATCTGAAAGATGATGAAGGAATATTTGTAGGTTATCCGTTGACTATAAAATCCTTCAGAGTTTACAATCTGAGAACACGAACAGTCATGGAGTCTATTCATGTATCTTTTGATGAAAAAAAGATAACAGGTGTAGAAGATGCAGATGACCATGACAAGTTGAGATTTGAAAATAAAGTACCTTATGCTGAACTTTTAAATCTTGACTCTGAGACATTCAGTCCTGATATCACTCAAAGCTCTGTGATTCCATAGAATAGTGGAAATTCTTCCGACAATGAAGCATATGTTGAGGGGCGCAACATAACTTAAATCCATAGACTACAACAAGTGATTCATCTCAAGAGATATCAGTCGAAAGATCATCAAACTCATCTTCCTCAAATTCTGATGAATTAAATATTTATAACCATGGGAACACTGATTCAGGGGGAGCATCAGGAAACAACAGTGGTACTACTCAAAGAAATAACAAAGAATTCATGGATCAAGGGGGATGTTCTTCTTCTAGGAGTCAACTTCCATCAGCAAGAAAATGATCTAAGTCACACACACCTGACTTAATCATTAGAAACTCTGACAGTCGTGTAAGAACAAGAAAAGCCACTCAGAATGAATGTCTCTACCATTCTTTTCTATCTCAAACTGAACCTAAAAAGGTTAAAGAAGCTCTACAAGATGCTGAAAGTCTTATGCCAAGACCAAAGAAAAGACTCTGGACTCTTGTGCTAAGACCAAAGAACAGATCTATAGTTGGCACAAAGTGGGTGTTCAGAAACAAAACTAACAGTGAGGGCATTATTACAAGGAACAAAGCAAGACTGGTTGAAAAGGGTTACTCACAATAAGAAGGCATTGATTATGATGAGACATTTGCTCCAGTTGCGAGGCTAGAGGAAATAAGAATCTTTCTTGCATATGTTGCTCACAAGAAGTTTAAGGTGTTCCAAATGGATGTGAAGAGTGCATACTTAAATGGAGAACTCGAAGAGGAAATATATGTTGAACATCCTTCAGGGTTCATTGATACAAGGTATCCAGATCATGTCTACTTACTGGATAAAGCACTCTATGGATTGAAGCAAGCTTCAAGGGCCTGGTATGAAACACTTGCTCTATTCTTGCTAGAGAGTGGTTTCACAAGAGGTACAATTGATAAAATTCTCTTTTATAAATACCATGGTAAGGACTTGTTATTAGTACAGATATATGTTGATGATATCATTTTTGGATCTACTAATGATAACTCTGAGAGATTTGTAAAGCTAATGCAGTCCAGGTATCAGATGAGTATGATAGGAGACTTGAGTTACTTTCTAGGGTTACAATCCAAATAGACTAATGAAAGAATCTTCATAAATCAATCCAAATAGACTAGGAACTTACCCAAAAGATTTGGAATGCAAGACTGCTCATTTACATCAACTCCTATGGTCACTACAACCAAGTTAGATTTAAATACTGGTTTTTCAGTAGATATAACTAACTGCAGAGGTATGATTGGCTCACTCCTATATCTGACTGCTAGTAGACCTGATATCATGTATGCTACCTGTCTTTGTGCAAGGTTCCAAGCTGCCCTAGAGAACCTCATCTATTAGTTGTGAAAAGAATTTTTAAGTATCTCAAAGGCACCATGAATCTGGGATATGGTATCCTGGAGATTCAGACTTTAAGCTTATTAGATATTCAGATACTGATTTTGCAGGATGCAAAATAGATAGGAAAATTACTTCTGGAAGCTGCCAATTTCTTGGAGGCAGATTGGTTTCTTGGTATAACAAGAAACAAAAGTCAATTTCCACTTCAACTGTAGAAGCGGAATACATTACTGTAGGAAGCTGTTGTGCTCAGATTCTATGGATGAAGAATCAATTACTGGATTATGGGTTAGACTATTCTTCTACTCCTCTATATTGTGATAATCAAAATGCTATTGCAATGACAGGAAATTCAGTGCAACATTCAATGACTAAGCACATCAGTATCATATACCATTTCATAAGGGAACATGTGGAAGCTGGTACAATGGAATCAGACTTTGTTCCAACAGATCAGCAAGTAGCAGATATATTCACCAAGCCTCTCTGTGAATCCACATTCAAAATATTGGTGAATGAATTGGGAATGATTTCAGGACAGTCTCAAACTCTGATAACTAAGTCTGCTGATATTTTTGAAGCATGGTATCTTATTATGTGTCAATACTTGTTAGATACTGATTTTTGTGCTAAATGCTTGATATCATGATAACATGCAAACTGTGCTAAATGATCTTATATGAAAATTGCATGTTGAACTACTTATTATGCTTATAAACTCTGTTTTTAATTAAACCTGTTTTGACTAATAGTTTATATATGTAGTTGATAAATCCTGATACTAGTAATTAAGATACTGATAATGGTCAAACCATGATTGATTCTTATACTTCATTGATTATTTTGAATTTATTCGAAATAAATTGTTAACAGTATTTTCAATTAATCAGTGAGTAAGTGGAATATCTTTTAGTTGATTAGATGGGTTAGCTACTGATGCAAGTATCCGTTGATACTTGAGTATTTACATTAGGAATAGGAATATGAAGAGAGAGATTACGTTTTTCTTGACTAGATACGTGTAATCGTGTATGCTTATTAGGTCTAATTAGTGCATGGTCAATCAAAGAGTCTCTTCAGTTTCTACTTTCTTTTCTATAAATACAACCATTCACTCTCAAAGCTTCTCATTACCTTTTTACTCATAAATTCCAAAATACTCATAATCTTCATTACAAATCTATGGCCATCTATTCTCTTTCTAATGGAGTCTACCGTCCAGTAGTAAATCCTGATTACGGGAGATTGTATTTTGACATTGGTCGACTCGGAGTAGTCTTCCATGGCTAAGACTATCATATTTTTGAGATTCCTCAGTCAGTTATTGATCACTGAACTCAGATGACACTGAGTCCCTTCATCTCTTTAGACTAGATGTTCAGTTTTGAAGAGATGAGACGAGCCGATGTAGCTGCACAATGGCGTCTCGAGGAAGAACAACGCCGCCTTGTATGGCTGGCGTTGCAAAAGAATATTATTTCTCTTACAGGTTCAATGTCAAGGATCTTCCATCGGAGGACATGAAGAAGTTAGAAGAAGAAAAGAAGAAGAAGCTATAATAGATAGATTATTTAGGGTTTTAATTTTAAAATTCTATGAAAATCTTGTATTCTACTTCTTAATTATGAATGAAATTATTTTATCTTCCTTTGCTTCATTTAATGACTTCTTGATTACTTTCTTGTATGTGTGCTTGAATGTTCTAAAATGTTAGATGTTAAATCAGTACTGCATGCTTAATATCAGATATTTTTTATAGTGCATGTGAATAAACTAAACTCTGTCTGAGTTTATGTGACACTTCAGTACAGATTGAGCACTACAAGAAGTAACTGTTGTTACGGAGGAAAATTTAAGGAAGATATAATTCTTAACCATTAAGAGTTATAATCTTTGAGTGTTGATTACAATTCAAAATCTTTTGGAACTTTCTTTTCTGCTCAAGAAAGTTGTCCACACTCAATATTAAATTTCATATATCTTATATCTTAAATTTCTTCTTACAACTGAAACACTTGAATTTTTTCTCAAATGTTGCCAAAAATCAAGTGACATAACTCTTGATTTAGGTTCACCACTCAGAAACAACATTTAGTTGGTTAGAGACTACTTACTGAGGTAGATCTTCATGATACTTACAGAGACACAGAGGTTTCATCAGTTTTTACTAAATACTCTATGATAGTTTTAATGAAACATATTCAAGTGTTAGTTTTTTGCAAGAAGAACAAAGGTTTGAGATCATGGTACATGACAGCAACCTGATCAAATCCTCTCCAATTCAAATGGAGGTTCTCATTATTGATGAACAACAACTGTCATAACCACAGTATCTACTGCGAGTCTAATTGTTAATTCACAAGGTATAAATACTGGTATTACTTTATCAGCATTTAGTTTAAATACTGATTTAGTTCTTTCAGCATTTATAGCATGCTTTTTATGATATAAATCCTATTGAAATGAATACATCTAGACCTTAGTTAAGGACTACCTTTATTTGTATGATCACAGATCACCCTTCTTTAGCCACCTATTATTTCTGTAGGACAATCTTTCTGAGCCTTTTTCTGTGAGATGTGTGAAAAATTAAGAGAAAAACAGAATTTAATAGAGGCATGATCCTTCCTGGAAAAAGGAGAGGTAGATGAGAGATATGATTTAGTAATCCTTGTGAGGAAGCTCTGACTATTAAAAGTCAGGAGATGTATGGTGTGAGGAGTAGTGAGGCTACTGTAAAAGAATAGAGAGATTAAGTTTTATTTGCTATATATTTGCAGATGCTCAGAGTACTAACTGAACAGATGCTGAACAACATTCTGTTGATTCTCAGGAAAACTCTGATGTATCAAAGGCTATTAATCTCCCTGCAAGTCTAAGTACTGATACTTTCTTGTATTCCATACATTATACTATTCCACCACATGAGATAAACCCTGTTTTTGTTGAAAAATAGTCCATTCATTCTTCTTTTCCATCACTTGAAGAAATCTCTATTGTTGTTGAAGATGTAGTAGCACAACAATCCATTCATAAAGGTTCATTCATTTCAGAATCACCACAACATTCTACAGGCTGCACTCCTAGAAGTTAATCTTGAAGCTCCAATTCATTTATCTAGAATACTTAAAGATATGGAGAAAACTGCTGAAGGTGTGGAAGCTTATGAAGCCACTGGATCAATTTCTCATATTATTCGACATACTGAAGCTGATGATAAAGTCCAGAAACTAATGCAAGATCCAGATGCTATTGAAGAATTTAATTATGGTAAATAAACTCTTGTATCTAATGCTTTGTTAGATCTTGAGAATGATCTTTTATTTCTTGAAGATATGCTTGTGCATGTGAAACAACAGAAAATGAAAGAGTTAGATGCTAAGAAGAAGCTGGATTATTCTGATAATCTCTGGAATGCTTATTGGAAGATAATACATATCCTATTTCTAGAACACGTGTAGTTGAACATCTGGAAACAACTGAATAGAAAATTATAAATCCTGATGTGTTGAATCATCTGAAAGAATCTACTTTGGTTTTCAGATCCTTACACACAACTCATGAAGCAACTACTACTCAAATCAATCAGATTAAAGAATCATTGATTTCTTTAAAGATGACTACTCATTAGGAAATTCAGAAACAAATTTCACCAATAGTTTCCAGAAAAATTTCAATTGAAGCCAGTCAAGCTAGATTGGAAGCTAAACAAGATTAAATGTTTGATCAACTTACCGAAGTACAGAATTCAATGGAGCTGATTCTTTCTATACTACTTGGTGATGATTCCAAAAAGGGGGAGAAAATTGATAAATCTAAATGCAAACATCTATCATTATTAAGTACTGATGATGAAACACCTGATGGAGGTAATAAGGGGGAACAGAAGAAGAGTAAAAGAGCAAGCAAGAGGAATGAAAAAAGAGTTGAAGAATTGACTATGACTACTAAAATGCAAAAATCTTCACAAGTCACAACTGTTACTGATGAAGACCAAGGTATTCTGGAGAAAGAAGCTGATGCTGAAGCTAGCTAATATCTTCAAACTCTGAAAGTTAAATGAAGAAAGATAACTCTGTTCTACAAGGATGCAAAGATTCAATTATTTGATTTTGAGGATGATTTTAACTTGGATTTGATTGTTGCTATATTGTGTGTGCCTGAGACTCATTGGAAGTTCAAGAAGGGCATGAACGAGTATGCCACTTTCCATGCCTCGTGCATGAACATGTCTGAATGTGCATGGAATTCCTTTATTTATGCCAACATCATGCCATCTTCTCACATGCACGATATTACGGTGGAGCGTGCACGGCTGTTGTGGGGGATTCTTCAGGGAGACTATGTGGATCTCGGGATGGTGATTTATCAGGGTATTCTACGGTTCTTACGAGGGAGTACTACGGGTTCTATACCCTATACATCCATTGTGACGAAACTGTGTGTGGCGGTTGGAGTTCATTGGCCCACACACGTGAAGCTGCAGCTTCCTAGTGCCCCGATTGACAGTTCTACGTTGTTGAGTATGCAGGAGTGGTATGGTGGGAAGCCTGATCTTAAGGGGCTTGGTTATTCTTATGACCACTTGCCGGGTGGCCATCCAGCGGATCAGATATATGCTGGTGGCATGACTCAGGCGAGCAGAGTAGCATGTAGAGCTTAGTTGGGTGAGGAGACCGGTCCTTCGCAACAGCAGCAGCAGCATGAGGAAGTATAGGGCAGTGTTGGTATGAGTTCAGCACAGTATAGACGCTTGATGAGGAGGATGGATGCGATGCATAACATCCATAGTCGGTTTGCACATGACCTTACCCAGGTGTTGTGGACTGCATTCAGAGCCACAAGAGTTGACATTCAGTGGCCAGTATTCGGTGAGGAATCTGTGTACCCGCCTCTAGAAACTTCTGACACACCACCCCATGAGGGTGATGACCCTGATTCTGAGTAGGCATGCCTGATTCCTTACTATTATATTCACTGAGAACAGTGAATATTTTAATTTTGGGTGTAGTAGTTAAGGATTAAATGTTATATGTGAGTCATATATAGTTTACATATTTATGATAGTTTAGTTTATATAGTTGCATATTTGCCATGTAGTTTTTTTTATTATTTTATTTTGTTATTAGTTTGTTGCATATAGTTTCATGCATCTGCATTATAGCATGATCCCTTAAGTTTGATTTTCCGATTGATTTGTGATATTGATGCTAGTGTAGTGATGTCATACAAAGTGATGTTAAGTCCTATCGAGTTGATTTGCATGCTAAAAGCAAGTAATTTCACTATGTCTTATAGGTTGCTTGAGTGCTAGATCATGATCATTTTGTTTGTTTGTCGAGGTTTAATCACTTGTTTATATTTAGAATTTAGAATATTCTCTTAATAATAAAATAACATGGATATTTAAAAATTAGAAAAAAATTGGATTTCATTGCTAGTTGTTATGGCTAGGTGTCAAATGGCTAGTAGCCGGATCATTTTATATGAGTAGTCTAGGGTTGAACGAGATGGAGCGAAACGCACTCGTTGAGAAATCATGAAAAAAAAGAGGAATAAAAAGAAGAAAAAAATGTGTTATGCCTATTTGATCACGAGTGAGCTCTTTAATACTCGACTTATTAAGATCTTAGAGGACTTTGTGCCTAATGATCTAAGGTTTTTATAGTTTGGGATCCCCTAACTTAACGCTCGCTACATGGGTATTATTGTATAAGTCTTTTGTGGATCTCACTCTTGCATGGTCAAATAAGCATATTTGTGTTGTTTATGTGTTATGAATAAAAGAATGAATCCATGTATAACTCCGATATAAGAATTGAAGTGTTGTCAGTCATTTTGAGATTAGCTTTTATTCTATTTATAACCTTGTGATTTCCTTGATGAGTAGTGAGTCGTGATTGTTGATCTAGATGTGATAGTAAGCATTTGCACACACACACGCTTCTGGTTTGTAAGTTAATTTGTGAGATTTGATTTTCTTTATGCGAATAACTGCATTTGTTGAGATGTTGTTCATCGATTGGTTTAGTTGATCTGAGGGGATCGTTGCATTCATATAGTTGAATTCATGCATTTTTATTTCTTGTTCTTTGAGTCTATTTATACTTGAGGACAAGCATCGGTTCAAGTTTGGGGGTGTGTTAAGTGACATTTATGTCCACTTAGAATGCTCTATAAAGGCTTGAATTGGTGTTTTGTACTCGAGTTATTTGTGTATTTGATGTGTTTTATAGTGTTTTTGCATTGCAGGCATAAATAAAAGAATCAGGATATTTAGCATTATTTTGGTGCTAAATTGGTGTTGGGATGGTGTTCAGGAAGATTGCTCGAGGATTGCCAACTCAAACCAGCCAAGAAAACAAGAAAATTAAGAATTTCCAGAAGGTCAGCGCGCCCGCGCTGTACTAGCGCGCGTCCGCGTCGAAGATGCAGAACTACAGCGCGCCCACTCTGGTGAAGCGCGCAGCCGCGCCGGGTCAATTTACAGGAATCATGATTCTACTACAATTCTGATTTTCTGGATTTCTAATCTGCATGGGCTGTTATATAATGTTAACTTGAGATCATTTTTCATAAGAAGATGTACCAGAGCTTAAGGAGAAGGCGTAAGAAGACTATATAGCACAATTCAAACAAGGCGAAGAGTATCTAGTTTATTCTTGTGATTCTTTGTTTTAAGTTGTAATCTTGGACTAGTTTTCTTATTTGTGAACCTATACTCTTGTTACGTACTTCATTTATTATTTATTCAGTATAAAGACTACGTTTATTATACCATGCTTTCATCGAAACCCACGTTGATGACGAGTTCAATTATGGGCTAATCGTTATCGTGGGGTTCTAGCGGATTTACTTATGGATTTCTTTAGGTAATATATTTTGATGCCTTAGTGTGTGGTGATTGTATGATATCCTAGTATTGGTTGTGCTTATTAGTCTTATGAGCGTCGCGAACTTATAAGATAGCGTGCTAATCTCTATTGAAGCGAAAATGAATGTAGGGGTTTAGAACTGGCTATGCTAGCATAGGTTCATGTATTTGATATGCATGATTCGTAGGTAACTTTAACCATCTTACTTGCCCTATGTAATCAGGATAGATGACTTGTGCATTAAACCGTTATGTTGTCAAATTCTATAGATATATAGGGTCTCAATATAATTGGTGTCTTTTCAGCTTCTATCTCTTTTGTGGATGTCTGATAGTAGGGTAATCGAACAATAAAAGTTGACATTTACTAGTTTTGTGTTATCTGATTAGTGTCATCACCATTACATGCTAAGGTTGAGAACAAATAGGCTATTGAATGAAATAGTACTGAAGTTAGAATCCCATGTTTGTGACATATTGTAATCAATCCCTTTTAATCTCTTAGTTAATGTTCTTTAGTACAATCTCTTAGTTAATCGTAGTTATAAACAATCTCCATTTGTTAATTATCTTAGCTTTGAATAATAACCATACCATTATTGCATAAGTGCATTGATTGAAATTAACCTAAACCAGTCTATGTGGAAACGAACTAGAAATAATTCTATATTACTTACAATCGCGTATACTTGCGTGAATATTAGTGCGTTTTTTTCATCCTAACACAGACACGTAATAACAATTTATCAAGTTCTCAATCTCGTCTTATGGGTAAAATTAGGTATCGAGTTCCTTCAACTTGAGCAACAACTTTTGCTCCAATTCTAACTCGATACCTGAAGCTTGAGCATTGCTGGTCTTCTTCTTTAGATCTTCCAAACATGCTTGACAATTTAGCTTCCAATTATCCAGTTATTTCCACAGAAGTGACAATCATCTCCTTTAGCAACACCACTATCAGTCTTCAAAAGCCCTTTGGGATTGGACTTTGGTTTGGCACAAAATAAGATCAAATCTTCACCTTGCCTTCCCACTTTCCTTTCCCATTTGCATTCCATGTGTACACCATCAACATGGACGTACTTCATGCCTTTACCATGATATTTTTAGTAGTTCTAAACATGCCTAACAACTCAGTGAGTGTTCTGTCTATCTCATTCCTTTTGTTCTTAACAAACTGAGAATAGAGTTGTTCAAAGATTGTTTGATCAAATCAATCTGAGTCTCTAGACCATTCTTGAAACCCAAATATATCAGGGTGCATATACCTATCATCTTTAGAACATATGGTCCAACCGGGTATCATTCTCCCATTAATGCAAAAGTATGGTGCCTTATTATTGTCAATTCTTTTGACGAGCCTATCCTTCAAACATCCTTTGAAGGTGCTCAATCATATTATAAGCATCACTATGCTCTTATTACTTCTAAAGCTCCGCACTCATAATTACAAGCATGAGACATGAAACATCAGTTATATAATAAATTTGCTTTTGGTAAGCATTTTGTCCAACACATGTTTTATTCTCAGCTAGAAGAAATAAGGGAGGGGTTTGAGTGACATCCTTGAACCTGAGGAAAATCCTCAAGTTCCCATGTCAATTGAGGAAATTATTTCATTTCAGCTTGTCCTTCTCAAGGACTATTATATAGAGAAGTTATTTGTATTATTTGTCATTTGATATCTATAATATTAAATGCATGAAATGACTTAGTCTACAGATGATCATTAAATTATGTTCAAGTGATTATTCATATATATATTCACAATATATATCTCCCACTATTTTTATCAAATAAATAGCCCTAACTATTAATTCAGAAAGAATATCTTCTATATTCTTTCTAGTGAGCCAAGATCAATATTTCACCATGCGTTAGGTCAGATTTGGTTTTCTCCTAAAACATTATTATTTAGGTAGTCAACATTTTATATCAACTATATAACTCTTGGATAGCTTGGTGGAACAACATTTGTTCATATTTATCTAATAAATCTCGCCAAACTCTATGTCTCTAAGTTCACAATCCTATTATGGTAACTTAGTTAAGTCAAACCCAATAGTCAAAAAGTATCAATATACTTCAACACATCTCCCAAGATAGATGGGAGTACATTGCTTTGGTGAACCCACTCCTTGTCGATCTAGGGGTTAACGCACTGGACTCATTGGAAGGCATCTGATCAACTTAATATTAACTTTAGGGTTTTGTTAATTTTAAAATGATTATGATCCCATCATAAAGAGATTCCAAATTTTTTCCTTGAATAAAATACTTCAAATCAATATTCGTCAATAGTTTGATTTCCAGGTAGAGAGGGAGTCACAACGGTCTCACTTAAAACCCACAACCTTACAAGTTCAATGAACTCGCTTTTGACAAAATCGCCCTATGTCTGAAATAAAGAAAATTATATTTTATTCCATCTTTCATAAATAAGAGAATTTCATAATCGTTTGTTCATTTTAAAATCTTGAGTCGTTACAGATTTTATCTTGTTTAGAAAGCATGGAATGAGTGTCATATTTAATACATACATCCTTAATCTAATTAAGCATCTGTCGTTATAAACTACTGTACACATACATTCATCACTTGCACATATATGTAAAGTGTAATAAATAAATATGGTTGGTTATGGCTTTATCATATGTGATCTTCATCAAGCTAATAACAAAGATCTAGGTCAATCTAAGGTGAAAAATAAATACAAACTAACTATTACATATCTTCTTTCTTATATTGCTTCCTTGGATGGCCTCCATGTGGGATTACCTTTCCTTGATCTTCAAATCTTCATGTCTTCATGTATATTACATGAATGAAATATAAAAAATAATCTAATGTACTTACAAGAAGAACTCGAGTTACATTCGAGATTTAATAATTACATGATCAAACGACATACAAGCCGTATTTAAAAAAAACAAAACCATTACCCTAAGGTCATAAGCCATAACCATCCACCATGTTCAATTAACACATAAGTACATGTTAAAACACATAATCCGATCTTAACATACATGATCTAATCATAAAAACCAAATATGGCAAAAAATCAGAAAATTCAAAATTAAATCTGATAACATTAAATCATAGATTACAAGGCCTAAACGACGTCAAACGCCTTACAGATCAGTCGATGATAGCTTTATCTATCAGTTTCGTTCAGACGCTCGATTCCATATGAAATAGCGTATTCGTTCTCCAAAATCGAACACTAGATACAGATTTCAGCAAATCCGCTACATCTGATTCGGAATCGTATAAAAAACAATTCATATAATACGAACAAACAAAAAACATGTATATATCAATATATATATATATACAGATTATTTAATCATCATATGATTATACAACTCTCATGAATATTAAATATTCAAAACATAAACATACATACACATATAAGTTTCAACAGATAATGCACATTATACTTCAACGGCTAAATCCATCAACGGATAATGCACATTGTACTTCAACGGATAAATCCATCAACGGATATTGCACATTGTACTTTAACGGATAAATCACATTGTACTTCAACGGATTAATCCATTAACGGATAAATAGTTCTGTGTATCAACGGAAGACCAGTCTTGTACAGAAATCTCAATTTTCAGAACTACAGATCATATCTGAACAATTCTCTACCACTACTGCATCATATGTAGTTTCAGAAGCATGTATCATATACATACTAATCATTTCCCGTTTAACAGATCATGTCAATACACCATCTGGCCAACAATTTATATCACTATTTATAAACCATACATCAAGCATAATATACAAATCGGATACTGATCAGTCATGGCATATTGTATACATATTATCATCATAAAATTAGTAAACACATAAATGAATTAAACACTTTTTGAAAGTAACTCTGATGCCATTGAAGGGTTTTGAGCACATAAACGCAACGGAAAAAGTAATTAAAAATGTGAAAAACCAGAATTTTCTAAACCCACCGCGGGATCTATGCAAAAAAATATATATTTAATTCGTAGATAAGATTGTTTACCTTAAGAAGCTTTAAAAATTTGTTGAATAATGGAGATCCAAATATTGTTCAATAACCACGCATCATAATCTCACGATCTATGCTCTATCGGTATTCACACGAATGCTTGAACTCAGGGATTGGATGTGTACTAGCTTAAACTCGTTTCTTCTTGCTCAATCCATCTTCTCTCTTGGTGGCTAGGGTTTTTGTAAAAGTATTGCACACAAAATCAGCCACATACGAGATATTATATAGAGAGTAGAAAAAGAATTATAACTCCTAACTAATTAGGAGTTATTATTAATTTAAAATCCCTATTTTTATAATAATTAAGTCACACTTAATTATTTAACAATTGATTTTTATAATTGATATTGGTAAATTCGAATATCATTATTTATCTAATTAATTAAGTCATACATAATTAATATTATAAATAATTCAAACTACTTTAATTTAATTTAAATCCAATTTGAATTAAATAATCCTTCAAGCATTCTTTTTGTGTGACCCTAAAGGTTATTATTATGTTGGCAACGAATTTTAAATCTAGTATAAAATCATAAACAATGGGCGGCATCTAATAATACATCATTGCTACCCAAGTAATAATAATTGACTCGGTGATCGGTTAAACTTTCATGAATAATGTACAATTTAATATAATCCCTTTAACCAAATATTATAAATTAAATTAGAGGCATGTAATGTGTCATCATCATCATAGTTTAATCCAAGTTTCCTTGATCAATCAGCAGACTATCATATCAAATCAACATTTGAGCGTGGCCACGCATTTTATAGTCTAGCTCACACAAGAGGCCAATAATATCACTCTTAAAATAGGAGGGTTAAATCCCATCTAGATCATTCATATTTCTCATACGATTCATAATATACCCAATGTCCACTTTTATCATTACCTGGTCAAGGATAACTTTTAATGGAATCAGTGTATATTAATTCTTGTATAGAAATATAATGACTTCAAGTCTAAGGACCATTACATCATTATCACTGTGAGAATTACTTATGACTTAACATACATGTAGAATCTCACATCGGGTCTGTCCAGCACCATGTACATTTACATATGCCTGTGTTTTTTACTTTAGTATCACTATACCTATGATCAATGAGATATAAATATCAGTCAACAAACACACTAGTCTTAATGCCTTATTATTGTTCCTTAATTATAATACTCGACCATGGACCTTTAGAAATATTGATACTATTCTCATAATCTCATTTCTAAGTCACGTACTTGGAGATATACAATTTTATATCATATTCCAAGGACATTTATTAATCTAACTTTTATATCGCAGTAAATTAAGAATTAATAAATTATAAAGGGAATAATGGATAGAATATAAACATTAATAATCCAAATGTCTTAAACTAAAACATCATAGTGTTGTCTCTAGGGCACCAACACTAACAACTATGCCATTTCATGTTAACCAATCTGTGCTTGATAATTTTGCAAGTGTTAATGGTTTTCAAAGGCCCACTCTAATGACCAAGGTTGAATCTCAATCACCTAAGTCAATTGAGGAAAAGCCCAAGAAACCTA
This sequence comes from Apium graveolens, assembly GCF_009905375.1. Lineage (NCBI taxonomy): Eukaryota > Viridiplantae > Streptophyta > Magnoliopsida > Apiales > Apiaceae > Apium > Apium graveolens. The sequence continues at coordinate 231,101,455 of NC_133649.1, read as the reverse complement.
AAAAGAAGGCTAACAAGACTGGACCCAAGGAAACTTGGGTACCAAAATCAACTTGATTTGATTTTGATGTATGTAGGGAAACATAGAGAGTCTATGATATCTAGACAGTGGATGCTCAAGGCACATGACTGGAGACTCTACCTTGTTCACTAAGTTCAAGGAGAGAGTTGGCCCAAGTATAACTTTTGGAGATGATAGCAAAGGGTATACTGTGGGATATGGCTTGATTTCTAAGGAGAATGTCATCATTGAAGAAGTTGCTCTAGTGGATGAACTCAAATACAATCTTCTGAGTGTCAGCCAACTATGTGACAAGGGCAACTCTATAACCTTCAATTCAGAAGCATGTATTGTTACAAATAATAAGAACAACAAAATGGTTCTCACAGGAGTGAGAAAAGGAAATATGTACCTAGCTGACTTCAACTCATCCAATCCAGATTTTATTACTTGTCTTTTCAGCAAAACAAGTCAAGATGAAAGTTTGTTATGGCACAAGAAGCTGTCTAATTTGAACTTCAAGACTATGAATGAATTAGTCAGGAAAGACCTAGTAAGAGGCATTTCTCAAGTTAATTTCTCAAAAGATGGATTGTGTGATGCCTGTCAAAAGGGAAAACAAATCAAGGCATCATTCAAAAAGAATCTTGAATCTACAATTGAAGAACCACTGCAACTATTGCACATGGATTTGTTTGGACTAGTCAATGTATTGTCAATCTCAAAAAAAAAATATTGTTTAGTGATTGTAAATGATTTCTCAAAGTTCTCTTGGATCATGCATGAGTTTTCAATAGCAAGGAATCCACAACAAAATGGAGTGGTGGAAAGAATGAATAAATCTCTAATTGAAGCTGCGAGGACCATGCTATAAGAATCAAAGTTACCAACTTATTTTTGGGCTGAAGCTGTAAATACTGCATGCTACACTCATAATATTTCTTTGTTTAATCAAGCAAAATGCATAACTCCTTATCAATTGTTCAAGAACAGGAAACCAACACTAAACTTTCTTCATGTTTTTGGATGCAAATGCTAGATTCTAAGGAATCAAAATGAGCAACATGGAAAGTTTGATGCCAAAGCTGATGAAGGTATCTTTGTTGGATATGTTGTTGGGAAGTCATATAGAGTCTACAATCTAAGAACCAACATTTTTATGGAATCTGTACATGTTGTGTTTGATGATAAGAAGATTGAAGGAATGCATGATGAAGGTTTTCATGAAAGCCTCAAATTTGACAATGTTGAGATGAACTGTGATGAAATTGATAATGAAAGTGATCAAGAAACAATTTTTAAGGAATATGCAGAAAATTCAGCAACAAATGGAGCACATAATTCTACATCCATCAAAAGACAAAGTGCAGCATCCGTCGAAAGACAAAGTGCAGCATTCGTCGAAAGACAAAGTGCGGCACCCGTCGAAAGACATGGTGCATCATCTGTTGACAGACAAACTACATCATCCGTCAAAAGGAAAAAATCAACATCCGTTGAACCATTAATAGGAGTGGAAGGCCCTTTTAGATCACACACTGAAAGAACCCCACACTGAAAGTGATAACAGCTTCCTATCACAGGAAGAGCCAAAGAAGGTAGAAGAAGCTTTATTGGATCCTGATTGGGTTTTAGCTATGCAAGAAGAGCTAAACCAATCTGAAAGGAATAAAGTATGAAAACTGGTACCCAAACCTAAAGGCAAGAATTCGATTGACACCAAATGGATATTTAGAAACAAGATGGATGAAAATGGTATAGTCATAAGGAATAAAGCAAGATTGGTTGCTAAAGGCTATTGTCAACAGGAAGGGATAGATTTTGATGAAACTTTTGCTCTTGTTGGAAGACTTGAAGCTATCAGAATTTTTCTAGCCTATGCAGCCCATGCCAATTTCAAAGTCTATCAAATGGATGTAAATCGTGCCTTTCTAGATGGAGATTTAGAGAAGGAAGTCTATGTCATTCAGCCTCCTAGTTTTGAAGACCCCAACTTTTCAGAATATGTCTACTATCTTTCGAAAGCACTCTATGGATTGAAGCAAAATTCCTTCTAGAAAATCATTTCACAAGAGGCACTGTTAACAAAACTATTTACTTTAGAAATGTTAATGGCTCTAGCATACTTGTTCAAATTGATGTAGATGATATTATATTTGGCTCTACAGATGATAAACTTTGCAAAACGTTTTCCAAACTAATGCAAAGTAAATATGAGATGAACATGGTGGGAAAACTGACTTACTTTCTTGGTCTCCAAGTTAAGCAAGTTAGTGATTGAATATTCATTAGTCAAACCAAATACATTCATGATCTTTCAAAGAAATTTGACTTAATGGATTGCACATCTGCAAAAACTCCTATGGCCACTACCACTAAACTTGAAATAAACACAACTGAAAAGTCTGTGGATATTTTAAATTATAGAGGCATGGTAGGTTCACTTTTATATTTAACATCAAGTAGGCCAGATATAATATTTTCTACTTGTCTTTATGCCAGATTTCAGGCTGTTCCTAGAGAATCTCATCTAGTAGCTATTAAGAGAATTTTCAGATATCTCAAAGGAACACCAAAACTTGGCATTTGGTATCCTAGTGATTCTGGTTTTGATCTAATTGGTTATTCATATGCAGATTATGCAGGTTGTAAAATAGATAGAAAAGCACAACATGATGGATGTCATTGCTAGTGAGTCAATGAATGTCCATGATGTAGACAGGGAAGGACTATCTCAGCATCCTAAAGCTGTTATAGATTCCACTTCCCTTAATGCTGAGGCATTTACACACCCTGTTCCAGCTTATCAACTTCTAGCTGAACAGGGCAATGACAATACAGAAAGGATGCTGAATTTGGAGCATACCACACAGTCTATAATGAGAGATAATGTAACACCCCCAAATCCGGGGTCGGGGATCCGGGTTGTCACGAGTTCCATTTCCCTTAATAACACCCAATCTTAATAATTAATCAACTACTCTGTACTGTGACCCCACAATAAACACACACACCACACGTTATAGTCTCAGAGATGAACATCCAAAAAAAATCACAAGTCGTTTTATTCCACAATTATATGCCAATACACCTTAAAAGGGTTTCTGAATAAATTTACATTTTTTTGCCATTATTACAATTCATAAATATACATAAATCTGGTACATCAAAAGTTGAAGCCTAGCCTATTGGTAATTCCTACCTCATCTACATCGACATCAATGCCTATAGGAAACTGCGGAACGTTTCCTATCCGCTCGCGAATGGGAGCTTGGTCATGTTCATCTTTTCTATCTGTTGTTGTGTGATGAAAGAAGAAAGCAAGGGTGAGCAGCAAGCCCACCAAAATAATATGTATAATGATTTACAATATATGAGCCTTCTCATAGTACTCATGAAAGTCTTGGTCAAGAAGAAATGAACCAAGCTGATATCTTAACGCGACCAAGTCGCAAAATAATTCAGTATATATATATACATATACTTTTCAAAATCTTGGAAGTCCTCTTCCATGCATAATAAACACAGAGTTCCCGTTTATAACTGTATAAAATATCGTTGTAAGGTGATCTCATATATCTAACCTTGTCTCAACGTTTTTCCGAAAATCTTTGACATGCACAAGATAATCATTTACTAGATATAAGTTTAAAAGATGAAGTTACAAGATACTCCAATATACTTATATATTGTCCAAATACTACTTGAACTACCACCATTCAAGTTATAATTAGTTTCAAAAGTTCATCCCATAGATGAGACTACAAGATAATACTTGAATAGATTCAATCTTTGAAATATTATAGAATGAAATGAAGTTACGAGATACTTCATTAAGTCCCGATATATATATACACCTATATATATATCTCTCATACATTTCCTGAAAACCTCTATCATGTAAAGTATGAACAGAGTTGCAATATCCAATGAATTTTGGAAAGAAAAGAATTTTGGCATAAACCCGATATCTTGCTGATCAGGCAAAGATACCAATAAGTAACCTTTTCTACTAGTAGATGGATGAATCCCCCACCGGTCATTACCCTGGCCACATAAGGACCTTGTGCTGGACCGCCACCCGGCCTCTTACGCGTTGATGGACTGCCACCCAACCACTTACACTTTGATAGACCGTACCCCGGCCTGTCGCTTATGCCGACTCAATTAGATGGGCTTACTTCCCGAACGTTGGGTAAGTAATCAATTCATTTGTTTTCTCAAAACAGCAACCACGTTGCGAATGTAAAATGCACCACAGAGCTGGATCCCCCAGGTTTTGAGCGAGTATTTAAATCCCCTTTGAAAGGAAGATCTTAAATATAAAAGAATGAGTTTTGGGGTCCACTCTAACTTTAAAAATCATTTTGAAGACTCGAAAACATTTTTAAGAATGTTTGGAGTACTGCTGATTTATTAAAATAAATCAGTCCCGATATATTAGAAAATATCTGAATATTATTATTTAAATAATATTCCCATAAAGAATAATCTTTATAAAAATAATTGAAGTAGAAGTTTTAAAACTCATACTTGAAATGAATATTAATAACCAAAGATATACTTATACGAAAGTATGATCTTTATTTGAATAATCGAAAATAAGTTTGATTATCGAAACATTATTCTTTAATAAAATAAAGAATATTATTTAGTAAATAAGCGGAGTCATAAGTCCTCGAATGAATATTCAAAATAATATTCATTAAATAAAATAAGCGGAGTCATAAGTCCTCGAATGAATATTCCAAATAATACTCATTAAATAAAATAAGCGGAGTCATAAGTCCTCGAATGAATATTCCAAATAATACTCATTAAATAAAATAAGCGGAGTCATAAGTCCTCGAATAAATATTCCAAATAATATTCATTAATAAAGTTATCGAATAAAACTTATTCGATTAATAGTTTTGAAAACTATATCTATCTATATATATATATATATATATTATACTCGGGAACATCGACTCCCGGTTTAGAAAAATGCTTTCACCTTTGGGTCCCTATACTAAGGGTATATGCAAATTACCGCTATTCTCTAGCATAGGTATTATCAACTGAACCAACAGATATATATGGAAAGAATACGAAACAGGCATGCATATGTACCATATCACATGCTACAATATATCGCAAGAATTTGCTAATAACAAATATGCATTTATCGCAAGATCATGCATATACACATATACATCACAACAACAGTTATAACGGGTAGAAAACTTGCCTGAGTGCTCCCGGATAGGCTTAAGCTTAGAGTGGGTCCGATAACCTATGAATAACAACATAAGTCGGAATTAGACCCCGGTCGCTTAAGAAACTAGACTTTAACCATTTAGAGTCCTAATGTTTGCTTTCGCGCTTAACGATTCACTTAAGTCGCTCGAGTACCCTCGGCTCCACCATTTTTAATAATTTAACCATTACGAGTTTTAAGGAGATTCTTTCGCGAGAGTCTTACCAACTGCCTAACACACTTTACATTAATGTTTCATACTCCAATTAGCCCTTTTTGGTCATTAACATATGTTTCAAAGTAAGGCGAGGGGTAATGTTTTGTTCGCGAAACGTCGTTACTTAAAACGGCCGTTTCTCCTAAACCGTACATCGGAATCAAACGAACCACATATCAAAATGAAGCTCGTAACATGAACTATCCAAAAATGGCAATGGTCAAAACCTAGCAGTGAGTTCAAGGGTTCTGATGTTAAGAACAAAAACAGTCTACGGTAAATCGGACATTACGACGGCTATGTTTACGCGATTTTCCAATTTTATACCCTTCCAATTTAACCCATAATCAAGCCACAATCACATCCCAATCCAAACTCCATCCATACCACATCATAACAGCCCCAATCAATTCAATATTAACATTTATACTTATGCTTAAGCTTGAATTTAACTATACCTAAGTTCTTTTAACCAAAATAACAAGATTCACCATCCATTTCACTACCACTCCAACCCAAATTCTAAACCAACAAGCATTAAGCTACTCTATCACCATAACAACTAAAATCATCCTATTTAACAAAGTAAAGCTAGGGTTTGGAGATGATATACCTTCCTTGAAGTGGTGTGAGTAGCTAGGAAGCCTTAAGAAGCCTTGAGATGACTTAGGGATGCTTGGATCTTAAAGGAAAAACAAGAAAATCAAGTTAAAATTCTTGAAGTCACTATTCATTATCTTCTTCATTGATTTCTTGAAGAAGATTGTGAATGATTTGGAGGCTTGAACTCATAGAATAGCCATAACTATGCATAAGGAATACTAGGGAATTATCTTACCAATTTAGGAAGCCTTGAACTTGGATTTTGAAAATTCTTTCCTTTGAAATAGTAAAAAGCCGAGAGTAAAGCTTGGAGAAGATGAAATGTTTTGTGTTTTTGTTTTGATTTGTTTTGGTTGGTTGCTTATTTGATTTGTTTTAGGTTAATTACCAAATTAACCTTGGTTTTGTGTGGTTAATATTCCACCACATTTCCTTCCTTCTTATGTCATGCTTGCATCACTTTGTGATGTCATCATCCCTCCTTTGTCCTCTTTCTATTGGTTGGATAACATCATCCCCACTAATCTATTTGATTAGCTTCTAATTGTTTGCCTAATGACCGCTGATCTGTTATACGGTTCGCTTAACTTTCGTTTTCGTTTATCGTTTGAGGGATCATACCCGGGATCTTATTACTTAGGTTCCCTTAACCTTTCTCAATATATTATATTCCTTTTATGACCCTCTCTTATAATCCTTTAATTTAAATCCTTTTTATCTTGTTACCTTATACTCAATTCTTTCCGTATCTAGTGGATTTCCGGGAAAAATCAAAGTGTTCGGAATTGGATTCTGACGATCTTTACATACACTTATATACCATATAGAGTGCCAATAAAATCTCAGAATATCCATAAAAGAACCCCTACCTAGTGTGGCATGAAAAGTTTTCTCATTCAGCAAAAACACTATTCATAAGGGTTTCAAAAATTTTCCAAAAATTGGGGTTATTACAGTCTCCCCTCCTTAAAAGGATTCCGTCCCGGAATCAGATAGAAAATGAATAGGGATACTTTATTAACATTGCACTTTCTAACTCTCGAGTAAATTTTCCCACATTGTGGTTCTTCCATCAAACTCTGAATAGTTTGATAACCCTTCTCCTAAGCACTTGTTCCTTTTTACTCTATAACCCTTCCTGGTTGCTCCATATAGGTTACGTCGGGTTGCATGTCTATGCGCTCATATGCCCCTATTTATCTGGCATCCGAATTACACTTCCTTAACATTGATACGTGGAACACGTTATGACTTGCTACATGTTCAGGGGTAGGGCTAGCTCATATGCTAACTTCCCAATACTTCTTAATATATCCAAGGGTCCAACAATTGGTGGACTTAGCTTTCCTTTCTTTCCGAATCTCATTAACCCCTTCCAAGGGAATACCTATAACAACACTAGGTCCCCTATTTCATACTCTTTGTCCTTTCGTGTCAAATCAACATATTTATCATGTCCATCTTGGGCTACTACCAGCCGTCCTCTAATTAGATCTATCATATCCTTGGTCCTTTGGACCACTGCTGGTCCGAGCATCTTGCGCTCTACAACTTCATCCTAACATAAGGGAGATCGACATTGTCTTCCCTCAAGGATCTCATAAGGTGATATCTCAATACTGACATATGATCTATTGTCGTAAGAAAACTCAGTTTGTGTTAAGTGATCATTCCAATTTCTTTTAAGTCTATTGCACATACTCTCATTATAGCTTTTAGCATTAGAGCTTTTGCTTCTCAATACCCATTCTTTTCCAGTTCGTAATCGCTACTACCTTCCGTTCCTAATATTATACTGGTTATACTTTTGTTCGTTAGCATTATATAACCTTTTAATAACCACGTCAACCTTAGTATCATGAATGTGTTTCCATTCCGAATACCACCATAACTTTACTACTCCTTTTTCAGCTGTTTCTATTTTCCAAAATTTGATCAATCATATAGAAGTAAAGGAATTTGTTGAGAGATCACTATGATCATGAACACTTGTTCTATTGCATAGTTAGTACAGAAGGTGGCCAGCCTTTAGTACTTGACAAGCAATTAAACAATAGCTGGTATCCTACTAGGCTTCTATCACACAGATAGATAGTCATTCGACAATACCTCCCCTTCTGGAAGGGTTGTTCTTCTCAGCTTATACAAAATGAAAAGAAGAGAAAAGAACGAATTGAAGAGAATTGTATATATGAAAAAAAAAATATACTGCCACAAAATATCTGGCTTGGAACCTACCTCTGAACTATAGAGGTTTGTCATAGAAGAACAAAACATATATGTATTTATATCAACATCAAATATTATAGCATCGCATTTCACGTGCCTAAATATTTTTGCTATTCCGTCCATCATTCTATGGACCCATGCTCTTCCTCGAGCTTATACACAATCACCTTTGAAACTCCCTCGATATCGAAAATCGAACCTGGGATCTCATTCTAGACATCATCGTTACTAGAATTTTATGCTTACACCACAACCTTCCTCATGTAGTCATACGACTCTCTTTTCATAAGAGGGAATAAATATTCAATAGGTAGATACTCTACTTAATTAGTCTATCAATGATAACTTATACACTACCACGACCCGATTAGTGGTACTCAATCTCAACATCCATTCCAATACAACTCTCACGGTGGTAATCAGCTCATTACTCGCAGAATCATTGCTGCATTACTATGGTCCACCACTGACCTACTGTCATCATTCACTTTCCATGAAATCTTAATATCTAACCATACGGAGTCCATACATGTCGTATAGAATACTTCTAAGGAGTTAACATAACCACCAATCATAATTCATGAAGAACACTCCAAACTCTGACGTACTTTCATGACATGAAGTAGTAAAATTGCAGAAGAGTTTCAGTCAAAGCAACGATAGCAGGTTAATACCATTCTTAATCGTATGCCTTAAATAGAAGACTTAACTCAAGGGTTCATCTAGTCCTTTTTGAAACATGGTCCTGGCTTATCTCAAGATAGTATCTTCTGAGATAGATAGCCCACTCATGGCGATTACACGAATTAAACCTTTACCAACTACTATTACGGTTGGGTATTGCACAGTCATCAGAAGGAATGTCAATCTTCCAAACCATAATACAACCTTCACGGCTTTAACCATTATTACTGTATTCTTCTGGCACGAGCGCCGATAATTATCTTCTTACACTTAAAGTGTCGGCCACCTCTTTGGCCCTTCCTGATAGTAATATTTCCTTACAATCAATGTCATTTTAACCACCTTTACTAAATTTTCTACCTCATTTCCAATCGCTGCTTGAGTGAAGATGTTTTCCTTAAAATCAGATGAGTAAAAAAAAATCACCATTTTTCCATAAGTTATTGCCTCAGTCTTTAGAGGTTAATCACTGTCACGACTGACTCTCAATCATACTTAGTTAATCTTTTATCTTAGGACCTAACTGCCCTGAACAATTTTGACCTTTACTGGTTCAATCCATACTTTCTTGTGGTTTAACACGTGCCCCACTTGGCATTATTATAATTACGTCACATTTCCTTTATCAAAATTTCTATTCTTGAGAACTTTGAATATTACCTTTCTCCTTGTAAAACCTCTAAGGTTATCCTTGAATCGTTCCTCATGTATTTCCTAGATACAGGGCATATCAAGATACCATTTATTAATGCCAGAATCATTATCTATATACTTCTGAAAAATTTCTCCACTGATCCTTAAAGGTTGTTATTACCTTTATCCTTTCCAATTCATACTGTCAAAACTCATGATGTCCCTATTAAGGGCAAAATGCCAACCTTTATGCATTCCCCTAGGATTCATCACAAGTTATCGAGGTTCTATCCTTACTTCTACCTTTAAAAAGGTACATTCCATGGATAGATCAAGTCATATATCCTTGATAGATTATCTTATTCAGTTATTCCTACCTCGATAGTATATGCCTAATTTTCACAATAACACCTGCATTCAAAATGAGGACAATCGATATGGCCTCCAAAAGATAACAATGGTTATCCGCTTTTCTTGCCTAGTTTGGTAACGGTAACATGGATGTTCTGGAAGAATATTGGTCGTGTTCAACGCGAACTTCTTCTTAATAATTCCTTATTTACTTTTGTTGTTTATCTCAACAGTCATCTCAATATTGGGATATCTTTCATACCTGGCGTCTCCCTTTCTGGGTATCAATCCACCGGTCTTACACTTCATATCCTTGAAGGTCACTTCCTTCATCCAATTTTCCTAATTTCTTACTTCCTTGTCTCCTCAGTCTATCCGCGTCTCATTATTTATCCTTCGAATTATCTCAAGGTTTCCTCGAATCCTCCCAACTTACAGGGGATAAAATATATGTATCTCTTATGCCCTCAACCATCAATTTTAACTCATGGTGAATCACCCTCATCCTGACGAATGCATACTTTTCTATTTCTATTGCTACGAGTCTTTAGGGTTTCCTCATACCCAACTCCCTTATCATACCTCAAACTCTATTGCCTTTATATTCCTTTCCACTTCAGTTTCTTTTTATTTTCCTTTCTCTTATCCTTATTTCATGAACCAACACAATATAAACATTGATTTCAAACATCCCGTCATTCTGGATTCGTGTCCTCAGAACGAATCTTGATAACTTTTACAATTTAGATTCATAATTCATCATACTAGTCTGCCTTTGTTCTGGCTCTAAAGCTTTTACACTATCTCCATAACCTTGGGAAGTACTTTCTTGAAAACAATTGACTGAACTTAAATCAGTTTATTATAATCTCTTGCTTCGTGCCTTCCTTGGCCTTTCACCAGCGGGTGGTCTCTCTCTTAGGAGGGTAAGTGACAAAAACAGTCTTTTGTGATTCGTCAATCATTCAGAATCTCAAATGATTCCTATATTTCCTTTAGCCAGGCTCTTGCCTCGACTGGGTCAACCTGTTCCTTGGAACTCTGAGAGCTTAGCGATTTAAAGGTCATGAAAGAATTTCCTACCGCATTGTTTCCTCAAGGTGGTGGTTGGGGATAATAGTCTAAGTTCCGTCTAGACAGGTCCATAAATTTTCGTATAGGAGTACCGTCTCGGGTCTCCTTTCCTTACTCGACTTCTGTTTCCTTAGTCTGAACATTCCCACCTCCTCCCCATACTTGGGGTTATCTTATACGTTAAAATCCTCATTTTCCACTTCATTATGTTATGGGTTCCTTCTATCTTGATGGCGTCCTCCCTGAATATCACATTCAGGTTTTACCCTAAATCTTATCCCTTGAACTATGACTTTTATCTAAGATCTCATCTTTAAGTTCTTGAACATTTGGAACCCAAATTTTATAAGAATACCTCATTATTCCCTTATCATCTTTCTCGGTATTAATCTCTTATCTATTTGTTGGCTCTCTGCCTTCATTCATCACTTTTTCTGGCACAATAAGTTCTTTTCCAAAAATTCGGTCTGTATTGCAATCTCAAACAGCTTTTCGGTACCGGCTCCGGTTACCTTCACTTCTATTTCCATTTTCTCAAAATCTCTTATAAACTCTCCCAAAGACATTATTATCTTGAGTCTCTCCTTTTTACTAAGGGCATCAACCACCACATTGGCTTTCCCTGAATGATAAAGAATCTCCCAATCATAATTCTTGATTAGCTCTAACCACCTCATTTGGCGCATGTTGAGCTCTTTCTGCGTGAAAATGTACTAGAGCACTTATGGCTTAGGTAAATCTCGCACTTCTCTCCATACAAGTAGTGCCTCCAATCTTTAGGGCAAAACTATTGCCACGAGCCCAAGCTCATGGGTGGGGATATCGAATTTTATATTCCCTTAATTGTCTTGACGCGTTCGCGATTACCTTGCTGTGCTGTATAAGAAGCACCCTAATTCCTTATGCGAAGCGTCACTACACTTCACAAAATCTCATTTTCCATCCGGCAACGCCAACATAGGGAACGTCACCAACCTTTGCTTCGGTTCTTAAAAGTTGTTCCCGCATTTCTCTGTCCATTCGAACTTCTCAGTCTTACGAGTAAGCCGCGTTAAAGGGGCTACTATCTTTACAAACTTGAACGAACCTCTGGTAGTGACCGGCCAATCCTACCTCTGGGAGTTGCCCTAACTATGGTCATCAATTCCTCAGTGGTCCTTTATTCATTCTTGTCAGGATCCTTCACAGGATCCTCCTCAGCAACAATCCCTTCTAGGATAACATCCTCAACCGCTACATCCTCAATATCAACATCATCTGGTCCTGCGTTAGGACGCTCTATCGGATCCACAATCCGATCTCCAATTAGTAATAAAACATCATCGCGTTGTTACTCCTCAACCTCAGGGTTCGGAGTCCCGCTACCATATATGATAACGAACTACGCTTCTATCACGATATTTATAAGGGTTCCCATAAGGGTTTTAACTGTCAGTACTACGTTAGATAGCCCGACTATGAACTTGGCAAGAGTTCTTATTATCTTTGTGAACTTATTATCTTAACGTCACATCATCTCTGAGGTTTATAACGCTTAGCTCTGATACCACTTATGTAACACCCCCAAATCCGGGTTGTCACGAGTTCCATTTCCCTTAATAACACCCAATCTTAATAATTAATCAACTACTCTGTACTGTGACCCCACAATAAACACACACACCACACGTTATAGTCTCAGAGATGAACATCCAAAAAAAATCACAAGTCATTTTATTCCACAATTATATGCCAATACACCTTAAAAGGGGTTCTGAATAAATTTACATTTCTTTGCCATTATTACAATTCATAAATATACATAAATCTGGTACATCAAAAGTTGAAGCCTAGCCTATTGGTAATTCCTACCTCATCTACATCGACATCAATGCCTATAGGAAACTGCGGAACGTTTTCTATCCGCTCGCGAATTGGGAGCTTGGTCATGTTCATCTTTTCTATTTGTTGTTGTGTGATGAAAGAAGAAAGCAAGGGTGATCAGCAAGCCCACCAAAATAATATGTATAATGATTTACAATATATGAGCCTTCTCATAGTACTCATGAAAGTCTTGGTCAAGAAGAAATGAACCAAGCTGATATCTTAACGCGACCAAGTCGCAAAATAATTCAGTGTATATATATACATATACTTTTCAAAATCTTGGAAGTCCTCTTCCATGCATAATAAACACAGAGTTCCCGTTTATAACTGTATAAAATATCGTTGCAAGGTGATCTCATATATCTAACCTTGTCTCAACGTTTTTCTGAAAATCTTTGACATGCACAAGATAATCATTTACTAGATATAAGTTTAAAAGATGAAGTCACAAGATACTCCAATATACTTATATCTTTTCCAAATACTACTTGAACTACCACCGTTCAAGTTATAATTAGTTTCAAAAGTTCATCCCATAGATGAGACTACAAGATAATACTTGAATAGATTCAATCTTTGAAATGTTATTGAATGAAATGAAGTTACGAGATACTTCATTAAGTCCCGATATATATATACACCTATATATATCTCTCATACATTTCCTGAAAACCTCTGTCATGTAAAGTATGAACAGAGTTGCAATATCCAATGAATTTTGGAAAGAAAAGAATTTTGGCATAAACCCGATATCTTGCTGATCAGGCAAAGATACCAATAAGTAACGTTTTCTACTAGTAGATGGATGAATCCCCCACCGGTCATCACCCTGGCCACATAAGGACCTTGTGCTGGACCGCCACCCGGCCTCTTACGCGTTGATGGACTGCCACCCAGCCACTTACACTTTGATAGACCATACCCCGGCCTGTCGCTTATGCCGAATCAATTAGATGGGCTTACTTCCCGAACGTTGGGTAAGTAATCAATTCATTTGTTTTCTCAAAACAGCAACCACGTTGCAAATGTAAAATGCACCATAGAGCTGGATCCCCCAGGTTTTGAGCGAATATTTAAATCCCCTTTGAAAGGAAGATCTTAAATATAAAAGAATGAGTTTTGGGGTCCACTCTAACTTTAAAAATCATTTTGAAGACTCGAAAACATTTTTAAGAATGTTTGGAGTACTGCTGATTTATTAAAATAAATCAGTCCTGATATATTAGAAAATATCTGAATATTATTATTTAAATAATATTCCCATAAAGAATAATCTTTATAAAAATAATTGAAGTAGAAGTTTTAAAACTCATACTTGAAATGAATATTAATAACCAAAGATATACTTATACGAAAGTATGATCTTTATTTGAATAATCGAAAATAAGTTTGATTATCGAAACATTATTCTTTAATAAAATAAAGAATATTAATTAGTAAATAAGCGGAGTAATAAGTCCTTGAATGAATATTTAAAATAATATTCATTAAATAAAATAAGCGGAGTCATAAGTCCTCGAATGAATATTCCAAATAATACTCATTAAATAAAATAAGCGGAGTCATAAGTCCTCGAATGAATATTCCAAATAATACTCATTAAATAAAATAAGCGGAGTCATAAGTCCTCGAATGAATATTCCAAATAATATTCATTAATAAAGTTATCGAATAAAACTAATTCGATTAATAGTTTTGAAAACTATATCTATATATATATATATAAATATATATATATATATATATATTATACTCGGGAACATCGACTCCCGGTTTAGAAAAATGCTTTCACCTTTGGGTCCCTATACTAAGGGTATATGCAAATTACCGCTATTCTCTAGCATAGGTATTATCAACTGAACCAACAGATATATATGGTAAGAATACGAAATAGGCATGCATATGTACCATATCACATGCTACAATATATCGCAAGAATTTGCTAATAACAAATATGCATTTATCGCAAGATCATGCATATACACATATACATCACAACAACAGTTATAACGGGTAGAAAACTTGCCTGAGTGCTCCCGGATAGGCTTAAGCTTAGAGTGGGTCCGATAACCTATGAATAATAACATAAGTCGGAATTAGACCCCGGTCGCTTAAGAAACTAGACTTTAACCATTTAGAGTCCTAATGTTCGCTTTCGCGCTTAATGATTCACTTAAGTCGCTCGAGTACCCTCGACTCCACCATTTTTAATAATTTAACCATTACGAGTTTTAAGGAGATTCTTTCGCGAGAGTCTTTTCAACTGCCTAACACACTCTACATAAATGTTTCATACTCCAATTAGCCCTTTTTGGTCATTAACATATGTTTCAAAGTAAGGCGAGGGGTAATGTTTCGTTCATGAAACGTCGTTACTTAAAACGGCCGTTTCTCCTAAACCGTACATCGGAATCAAACGAACCATATATCAAAACGAAGCTCGTAACATGAACTATCTAAACATGGCAATGGTCAAAACCTAGCAGTGAGTTCAAGGGTTCTGATGTTAAGAACAAAAACAGTCTACGGTAAATCGGACATTACGACGGCTATGTTTACGCGATTTCCCAATTTTATACCCTTCCAATTCAACCCATAATCAAGCCACAATCACATCCCAATCCAAACTCCATCCATACCACATCATAACAGCCCCAATAAATTCAATATTAACATTTATACTTATGCTTAAGCTTGAATTTAACTATACCTAAGTTCTTTTAACCAAAACAACAAGATTCACCATCCATTTCACTACCACTCCAACCCAAATTCTAAACCAACAAGCATTAAGCTACTATATCACCATAACATCTAAAATCATCCTATTTAACAAAGTAAAGCTAGGGTTTGGAGATGATGTACCTTCCTTGAAGTGGTGTGAGTAGCTAGGAAGCCTTAAGAAGCCTTGAGATGACTTAGGGATGTTTGGATCTTAAAGGAAAAACAAGAAAATCAAGTTAAAATTCTTGAAGTCACTATTCATTGTCTTCTTCATTGATTTCTTGAAGAAGATTGTGAATGATCTGGAGGCTTAAACTCATAGAATAGCCATAACTATGCATAAGGAATAGTAGGGAATTATCTTACCAATTTAGGAAGCCTTGAACTTGGATTTTGAAAATTCTTTCCTTTGAAATAGTAAAAAGCCGAGAGTAAAGCTTGGAGAAGATGAAATGTTTTGTGTTTTTGTTTTGATTTGTTTTGGTTGGTTGCTTATTTGATTTGTTTTAGGTTAATTACCAAATTAACCTTGGTTTTGTGTGGTTAATATTCCACCACATTTCCTTCCTTCTTATGTCATGCTTGCATCACTTTGTGATGTCATCATCCCTCCTTTGTCCTCTTTCTATTGGTTGGATAATATCATCCCCACTAATCTCTTTGATTAGCTTCTAATTGTTTGCCTAATGATCGCTGATCTATTATACGGTTCGCTTAACTTTCGTTTTCGTTTATCGTTTGAGGGATCATACCCGGGATCTTATTACTTAGGTTCCCTTAACCTTTCTCAATATATTATATTCCTTTTATGACCCTCTCTTATAATCCTTTAATTTAAATCCTTTTTATCCTGTTACCTTATACTCAATTCTTTCCGTATCTAGTGGATTTCCGGGAAAAATCAAAGTGTTCGGAATTGGATTCTGACGATCTTTACATACACTTATATACCATATAGAGTGCCAATAAAATCTCAGAATATCCATAAAAGAACCCCTACCTAGTGTGGCAGGAAAAGTTTTCTCATTCAGCAAAAACACTATTCATAAGGGTTTCAAAAATATTCCAAAAATTGGGGTTATTACAGCTAAGGATGCCATCACAGCTTTGCCTTCTACAGCTGGTGATATGGACTATGAGACTGGTGGTTCACCTGATTTCTTTGGAGATGGGAGTGGGGATAGTGAAGATGAAACAATGAACATAGGGGGAGAAGTAGGCTCAAGTTCAAGGTCAGGTATGCCATCATCGGCATTCTCAGAGCACTGTGATGAGCATTACTTCAAGACAACCCTGATCTAGTTAATCAATCAGACAAACACTGCTCTTCAAACCACTACCAATGCTAGAACCAAGAAGCTCCTTCAGGCACATCTAGCCTCACTCCAACTTCAACAAATCCAGGGCTTCCAGCATGCTAGGGATGTGAACACCATAAAGGGTGATATTGAGGAGATGAAGAAGGCTCTTTCAGACAGGATAGAGTCTAAACTTCCAGAAGCTACAATGCTTGACATCAAGAGGCAATTAAGGAAAAATTCTGATCTGTCAACCAAGATAGATGCCTTGGACACAAAAATGTAAGCTATGGAAGCATCTTTAACTGCCATTCATCTCCATCAATTTCAAGGTCTATCAAATGGATGTCAAAAGTGCCTTTCTGAATGGAGATTTGGAGGAAGAAGTCTATGTTAGTCAACCTCCTGGCTTTGAAGATCCAAAATTTCCAGAACATGTCTATTATCTTTTTAAAGCACTTTATTGACTGAAGCAAGCACCTAGAGCCTGGTATGATATTTTATCAAAGTTGCTTTTGGAAAATCACTTCACAAGAGGTACTGTAGATAAAACTTTATTTTTCAGAAATGTTAATGGCTCTAGTATACTTGTTCAAATTTATGTAGATGATATTATTTTTGGCTCTACAGATGAGAAACTTTGCAAAAAGTTTACCAAATTGATGCAAAGTAAGTATGAAATAGTATGATGGGAGAACTAACTTACTTTCTTGGCTTACAAGTTAAGCAAGTTAGTGATGGAATATTCATTAGTCAAACTAAATATATTTTTGATCTTTTAAAGAAGTTTGATCTAATGGATTGCACATCTGCAAAAACTCCCATGGCCACTGCAACTAAGCTTGAATTAAACACTACTGAAAAGTGTGTGGATATTTCAAGTTATAGAGGCATGGTTGGCTCACTTCTGTACTTAACAGCTAGTAGGCCACATATAATATTTGCTACGTGTTTATGTCCTAGATTTCAGGCTGATCCTAGATAATCTCACTTAATAGCTATTAAAAGAATTTTCAGATATCTCAAGGGAACACCAAATCTTGGCATTTGGTACCCTAGAGATTCTGGTTTTGATCTAACTGGTTATTCAGATGCGGATTATACAGGTTGTAGAATTGATAGAAAAAGTACAACATGAACCTGTCAATTTCTAGGAAACAAGCTTGTGTCCTGGTTCAGTAAAAAGCAAAATTCAGTTTCTACTTCTACAGCTGAAGCTGAATATATTGCTGCTGGTAGTTGCTGTGCACAGATATTATGGATGAAAAATCAATTGCTAGACTATGGTTTGCAAGTTGAAAGGATTCCTATTTTCTGTGATAACACAAGTGCAATTGCCATCACTGAAAATCCAGTACAACATTCAAGGACAAAACACATAGATATCAAGTACCATTTTATAAGGGAACATGTAATGAATGGTACTGTGGAACTACATTTTGTTCCAAGTGAGAAGCGGCTTGCAGATATCTTTACCAAGCCATTGGATGAATCCACCTTCTCAAGGTTGGTAAGTGAGTTAGGTATGCTTAATTACTCTTAAATCTATCTGAGTTAATTTACAAGTTGAAATGCAGCCAGAAACTTAATTGATTTTTCAGTCTTGGATGAAATTTTGGCTAAGTCAAAATTTACATCTCGACGGATGATCTTTATCCATCGAGTTTGATCATCTGTCGATATATTATTTGCTAACAATAATCAATTATGTTTTTGGAATATTTTATGTCTCGACGGATAACAGTTTATCCTCATCCGTCGAATTGTCTTAATCTCAGCCGTTAATTCCCTGTACATTATCCATCGAGTATACTTACAGTTTGTAAGCATAACACGACGGATAATGGGTGGAATTTTTACAGTTTATTTTTTTTAACGGCTATTTTAGGCAATTTATATTTGTTACTTTATTTTACTTTATTATTTTTATCAGTTATTTTTGAGATAGTGTAAAAGCTTATTTCATTGCAATTGCTTTTCTTTTATCATTCTCAATTCAACTGCTCTAATTTCATTCTCTCTCAAAGCACTTACTCTCTCTCTCTCTTCAAGCTCTTATTCTCTAACAATGGCACATGTTGTAAAGATTATGTCTCAAACTGGGTTCATTTATGAGAAGAACAATTTCACCGCACTAGTGAACAAGGGTATTCAGCAATCTGGAAACTATCACAAGATGATGGACTTTGTGAAGAGTTGCAAGCTCAACTATGTCATGCTGGAATCACCCACAATCTTCTGTGAACTTGTTGAAGAGATATGGACCACTGCTACCTACAACTCTATAGATAAGACCATCACTCTAACCATCAAAGGTAAAGAATTATGTATCAATAGTGATGTGATAAAAGCATGTTTCAAAATTCCTGATAACAATGTGACTTCACCACACACTGACACTGATATAATCAATATGCTTAATTCCATGCACTATGCACTTCCTACTTCTAAACTGAGTGATATTAGGAGAATGGGTCTTAGGAAAGAGTGGAGTTTCTTGTGTGATGTAGTTACAAAGGTTTTCTCAGGAAAGATCAGTAATTTTGATTTAATGAATATTTCCATGCTTAACATGCTCTATATGCTAGTTACAGATAAATTCTACAATTTTAGTGACCTTGTCTTGTTTGAATTAGGTTTTAAATTAGGAGAGTTAAATAAAAGAGGTAAGAATGTGTATGATGCCAGATTTCTTATGTTATTAGCTAACCACCTCTGTGAAGAGATTGTGCTTGAGAACCCTAACAACAAACTAGATTGTTGGGTTCAAGATAGAAGGCTCATTGCAGATTTGAACAGGGCCAATCATCACAAGGATGTGCCAATGTTCTATTTTCCTATAATGCAAGCACATCAGGTAAGTGAGGTAAGTTCACCTATCCCTACAACTATTCCAACCTCCTCAATTTCTTTGAGTTCAAGTGTGGCTATGGTAACTGTGTCAATGACCAAACAGTTGCCTACCAAAGCTGCCAAACCTTCAATTATTTCAAAATCCAAATCAAAGAAAGCCCCCTCTGGTATCTCCCAAAAGATGCTAGTTGAAAAATCCACTAAAGCCAAAGAGGGGAGTGTGAAGGAGGGTAAGTTAGGTGAGGAAATGGGTGAACATAAAAGAATCCCCAAGAATAAGGTTGGAGAGTTGAGTGAGTCCCAGCCTAGCCACACTGCAGTTTCCCAACAAACTGCAGTGCTTAAAAAGGATAAAAGCTCATTTCTGACTGCATCCTCCCAAAAGGAAGTAGTTATTGAACAAAGCTCTCAACTAAGAGCGCATGCCAAGAGGGTTAGGGACACAAGCTCACCCTAAACTAATTCCAGAAAGAAGAAATCTAAAACCTTTGGGGATGCACAGGGTACACACATTGTGCAAACTGGTACTAAAGACACAATCACTGCACCTTCACAAATTCAGTTTGATGTGGCTCCAATAAATGTGGAGTCACAGCCAAAATCTCTAGTTATAGAAGCACCTCAAACACCAGACTCACCAACAAATTCTCTGGATGTAGATATGATAAACACTTCAATTCCCGATTCCCCTTCTTTAACTCTGTTGGGGAAGCCAAAATCTAGTTCAAGTGAGCATAATCTTTTAGATGATTTGTTGGCTCACTTGCCAATTCTTTCAGGAACTGTTGTGTCATCTGTGCTAAAATATCTTCAATCAGCATAGAGTCAACAATAGTTTCTATTCCCAGCTCATTCATTTCTACTCTCTCGACGGATAAGCCTAACAGCAATTATCCGTCGGATAGCAAAACCACTCACTCGATGGATATCACTCATCCGTTGAGTATCTCTGCACAACTTCAAACTTCAATTATTTCCAGTCCAGAAGATTTAGTGGTTGTACATTCACTCTTAGGATTAAGAGAGAAGAGTGTTCTGAGTGAGAGTCTGGGTTGTTTCCAGGAAAAAGGAGAGGAAATAAGTGAAAATCTGCAATCTATTTCTTCAGGATTGGCAAAAGAGAGTGAGAGGAGTCCCACCTTAGTAGGCGAAGGTGAGGGTGGGGAGCCAGGGTGAGACCCTGATGCAACAAAAGAGAGAAAATGAGAGAAATGCAGGTACTAGAGCAATAAGGATGGATGTCATTGCTAGTGAGTCAATGAATGTCCAGGATGCAGACTGGGAAGGACTATCTCAGCATCCTAAAGCTGTTATAGATTCCACTTCCCTTGATGCTGAGGCATTTACTCACCCTGTTCCAACTTATCAACTTCTAGTTGAACAGGGCAATGACAATGCAGAAAGGATGCTGAATTTGGTGCATACCACACAGTCTATAATGAGAGCTAAGGATGCCATCACAGCTTTGCCTTCTACAGCTGGTGATGTGGACTATGAGACTGGTGGTTCAGCTGATTTCTTTGGAGATGGGAGTTGGGATAGTGAAGATGAAGCAATGGACATAGGGGGAGAAGTAGGCTCAAGTTCAAGGTCAGGTATGCCATCATGGGCATTCTCAAAGCACTGTGATAAGCATTACTTCAAGACAACCCTGATCCAGTTAATCAATCAGACAAATACTACTCTTCAAACCACTACCAATGCTAGCACCAAGAAGCTCTTTCAGGCACATCTAGCCTCCCTACAACTTCAACAAATCCAGGGCTTCCAGCATGCTAGGGATGTGAACACCATGAAGGGTGATATTGAGGAGATGAAGAAAGCTCTTTCAGACATGATAGAGTCTAAACTTCCAGAAGCTACAATCTTGACATCAACAGGCAATTAAGGAAAAATTCTGATCTGTCAACCAAGATAGATGCCTTGGACACAAGAATGTCAGCCATGGAAGCATCTTTAACTGCCATTCATCTCCATCAAGCCCAACAGACTGATCTACTTCAAAAACTGGTGGCTGCTCAAACCCCCTCCTCTACTCAACTTGATGATAACAAAAAGGGGGAGAAATGATCAAGTGAGAGGGAGAGGCTTCAAATTCAAATCAGTAAAGCAATTGTACCTTCAATTACTATCTCAAAGCCATCAGTTACAGATAGTATAGATCTTATCAATGCAGCAGCAGCCAACTTAAGAGCAACTGATAAGGAAAAGTTGAGTTTAGTCAACTGGGATAAGATTGAAAAGGAAATACAGAAGAAGTTTGAACTTGTCAAGGAGCCAGTTAAGTCAGCCATCCATCACTCTCAAGTCAAGCAAATTAGTGTGAATGAAATGAGCATGGACTATCTGGAAAGAGGACAGTCTTCCTACATCAAATCTCCAAAGGCTGAAATAATTCTTAAACCAAGGGTAAACTACTCAAAATCATCATTGAAGAACCCTTTGGACACTGTGTATGAGACACTTAAGTCTGATGAGAAGAAGCTTCTGTCAAGGTCAATTGCTTTATACAAAGATCCAGCTGATTCAGTTTCCAAAAGGAGAATTGCCAAGATTTTCAAAAATGGGAAAGAAATTTGTGTGGTGGCTGAGCATCTTCAATTTGCTCAAGCAAAGAGAGAAGAAAAGGCTAGATTGAAGCAATAAAAGAAGCAAGCTGCTCTGGATGCTAAAAAGACTAAACAAAAGACAGAGCAGATTGCTATCTTGGCCAAGCTACATGCTGTAAATTCATCACAACAAATTCCTTCTCAACCATCTGAAGCTATTGAATCAAAGAAGCAAGTTGAACAACAGAAGAAATCTCCAAGAAAGAAGAAATTGGCTAAAAGAACTAAAAGGAAACTGGATATTGTTGAAAAGGAATTGGAAGATCAATTTCCTAAGGAATCCACACCATCTACAACTCAAGCATCAAAGCCCTCTATGGTATTTGAAGATATCAGGGCGATGGATCCCTACAGGAATATTCATGGTGAACCTATTGTTCCGGAGAACATACCAATTCCTGACTTCAATCTACCAATCCTTAGCAAGCCAAAAAGAACAAAGTCAAGAGCAGTCAAGAAAGTGAAGCTGTCACCTCCCAAATCCAAATCTCAAGTCAAAGCTCAATCTAAAGTCACTTGATGAGTCGATGGATAATCTTTAAAATTACCATTTCATTATCCGTTGAACATGAATATCGGTTGAATTTAAGCATCCGTTGAAAGTCAAATATATTTCTGGGTACTTTATCCCTCGATGGATAATGGTACATTTTTATCTATTAATTTGCTTTAATCATAACCGTTAATTCTATACCTTATCCGTTAAATTTACTTATAGTATGTATGTATATGTCGATGGATAATCTTTAGAATTTCTACAATTTAATTTTCTATTTTAAATGACTATTTTTGGAAATTTTCATTGGGTACTTTATTGTAATTTGTAATTCTTATTTATCTATTTCTGAGAAAGTATAAAAGCCCCTTTCGACTTTTCATTCCACTTTTTACCTTTCTCTTCATTTTCAAAGCAATTTGTTGTGTATATGTTATGTACTTGATGATTTCATGAACAAAACACCTTAGTAGATTTTACTTAGTGAAATAATGTAGCACTCGACGGATAAGATTTATAGTCCTGACGGATGACTCATTATAGTCCCGACGGATGATGACTTATTATCCATCGAGTGAGTAACTTATGTAACAATAAGTCTGTAGTACATTTCTGCATTCACCATTGTATAGATTCTGTAAGTAGTATTCAAGTCATGTTGACTTTAACTAGATATGCAGAATAGGTTGATTAATTGTACATAGATGATGTCTTGTAATTCTGCATAAATGAAATAAAGTCAAGTGCCAGTTTGCTACCCGACGGATAACTTACAATGAAGTCGACAGATGATCAAATAGACAACCCGACGAATGTTCAATAACTTGACGGATGATCATGAACCCGACGGATAATGAATTCAAATATCTGTTGATAGTGACAACACAGTCACATGCGTCGAGTGGATGCAAATAGAATGTGGTAGCCTATTCAACTGGATTTTCGAGAACAAAGAAGCATTTCCATTTCCATGCTATTATGAAGATATTCAAAGATGCTGGAATAGAGTAATGAAGTAGCATTGTAATAGACTAGATAGTTTTTATTTTATTATCTTGTCTTATTACTTTGTAATCTTCGTGATATATAAACCAAGTAGTAGCAACTAAGACACTATCGATCTAAGCAAGAAAGCAGAGAAACATTTGTAAGCAGGATTCTTAGCATTTCTCTGTAGTCTTAGAAGTTCAATTGTTGTAAGCAGCTGTGAGCATTTTCGCACACAGGGTTCTCTCGATATATAATATATATCTCTGGTGGAATCATTCAAATCCACCAGAAAGTTAATAAAGACTCTTATTTTTAATTACTTGTGTTTTGATTCACTTAAATTTTTATTCCGCATTGTGCTAATCAATACACTTATATTTATATTTGAGTTAGAACATTTTATTTCAAGAAAAAGTTTCAAAAATTCCATTCAACCTCCCTTCTGTAATTCTTGTCATATTGTTAAGGGACTAACACTATTTTACTCTCTTCATCTCCAAAACCCTCTTTCTATGTAACTGCTTACTAATCAAAAATGGCACCAATAGTCAAGGTGATGTCTCAATCTGGGTTTATCTATGAAAAGAACAACTTTGTAGCTCTAGTGGAAAAGAGTGTTGCTAACTCTGAAGATTTCCACAAAATGACGGACTTCATTAGCAACTGCAAATTGAAGTATGCCATGCTCGAGTGTCCAATGATTTACTGTGAAGTTGTGGAGAAAATATGGACTATAACTGTGTTCAATTCCAAAGACAAGACTATTACCTTGTCATTTAAAGGTAATGACTTCTGTGTCAACTGTGATAAAATTCAAGCTTGTCTTCATTTGCCTGAAAATAACACTCTTATTCTACACACGGACACAGATGTGAGCAACATGCTTAAATCTATGGGCTGCTCTCTTGATTCCACCAGTTTAGGTGGAATTAGGAGAATGGGCCTTAGAAAAGAATGGATCTTTCTCTATAACTCATTCATAAAAGTGTTCTCTGGTAAAATTAGTAATTTTGATGCAGTTACTTCAACAATGATTAACATGCTTTTTATGCTTCTGAATTAAAAATATTTTAATTTCAGTAATTATTTCATGATAGAATTAGGGTATAAGTTAGGAGATATCAAGAAAAGGTCCGAGAATGTATATTATGTTAGGTTTCTTATGATGCTAGCAAATCATGTTTCTGAAGACCTCTTGATTGAGAACTCAAACAACAAGCTTGCTCGTTGGGTCCAAGAAAAGAGGGTACTTGCTGACTTGAACAGGAACAACCTCCATAGTGATGTGCCTCTCAACTACTTTCCAATCATGGAGGCACCTCATGTAAGTGAGGTAAATGTTTCTAACTCAACCCTTCCTCAACCTCAAATTTCTTTGACTCCTACTGTGGCTATGGCATCAGTGACTATAACAAAACAGATGCCTACCCAAGCCACAAAACCTAGAACTTTAAAATCCAAATCAAAGAAACCACACTCTAGTTCCTCTCAAAAGAAACTAGTTTTAAAAACTACCACAACACATGAGGGGAGTGTGAAGGATAGTGAGAAAGGTGAGGGACAAGGTGATCATCAAAGAAGCCCTAAGGATAAGGTGAGAGAGGATAGTGTATCCCAGCCTAGCCAAACCACAGTCTCCCAACAGGATGTGGTGCTTAACAAGGATATTAGCACATTTCTAGTTGCATCCTCCCAAAAGGTGGCAACTATTGAAAATAGCTCTTCTCCAAGAGCACAGAACAAGAGAGGTAGGGACACCACAAACCAAACTCAAACCTATATCAGAAAGAAGAAGTTAAACCTTTGGGGGAGTCACAGGGCACACACACTTTGCCAACTACAGTCAAAGACTCAGTTCATGCACCATCTCAAAGTCATATTGATGTAGCTCTAATAAATGTGGAGTCACAACCAAATTCTCTCACAATTGAAACACCCCAAACACACAATTTTCCCACAAACTCACTAGATGTGGATATGATAAACACATCAATTCCTAATTACCCATCTTTTGAAACTCATGGAGGAGCCAAAATCGAAAGCAAGTGAGCATCATCTTATTATGGATTTATTGGCTCACTTACCCTTTCTTTCTGAAACTACTAATAAGTCTGTGCATACAAATTTTAAATCAACCACCACAGACTCAACTGTAGTTTCAACTCCTAACTCTTTCACTTCTACCTCTTCGATGGATATTTCTCATCCACTGATCAGTGATTGTCCTTTGACGGATAAGCCTAATAGCAGTCATCCATTGATACTCACAACTCTTATTTCGACGGATATCTCTTATCCATTGAAAGTCTCTATACAATCTGATATTTCTAAAATTGTGGCATGCGTAGACGACTTAGTAGTTATACAATCACTTCTAGGATTGAGGGAATGGAGTGATATGAGTGAGAGGTTGGGTTGCTCCTAGGTTAAAGGAGAGGAAAAGAGTGAACAAATGCATGCTATTTCTTCCAGCATGGCAAAAGAAAGTCAGAGGAGTCCCACCTTAGATGGTGAAGATGAGAGTGTGAGCGTGGGAAGCCAAGGGGAGCCCTTGAAGAAAAAAGAGAGAGAACATGAGAGAAAAGCAGGTACAGAAGAATAATGGGAGGAACCCATTGCAAGTGAGTAAAAAGATGTCAATAATGCAGACAAAGAGAGACTATTTCAGCAAGAATATTAAGCTGTTATAGATTTTGTCTCTTTTGATGCTGAGGCATTTACTCACCCTGTTCCAACATATCAACTCTTAACTGAACATGGCAATGAAGATACAGAGATTACTCTAATTTGGAACACACTAAAGTCTTTATGCTACGGGAAAAGGATGCAATCAAATCTCTTCCATCTACAGTTGGTGATGTTTTTGAGTATAATTCTGGTGATTCTATTGGAGATTATTCTCATAGAAGAGATGCTGATGAAACTGCATGAACATATGGGGAGATGCAGAACCTAGCTCATCTACAAACACTCCAGCCTAGATGTTCACCAAATATTGCAGTGATCATCACTTCAAATCAACATTGTTCAAACTCATTCAAAAGCCTCAAACAGCCATCCAAGTCACCACCAATGCCAGTACCAAAAGTCTTCTACAAGCCCATCTTGAATCTCTGCAACTACACAAAATTCAGACTCTCAAACAAATTCAAGATGTGGATGAAATCAAGAACACTGTTGAGCAAGTTAAAAAGGACCTCAATGAAAGAATGGAGTACAAACTTCTTGAGTCGACAATGAGAGACATTCACCAGAAACTCAGGAAGGAAACTTGCTTAAATAGAAAGGTTGAGGAATTGGATTCAAGACTGACAAATGTGGAGAATTCAATTACCAAGATACTGTTAATCAAGTAACTCAAACACATCTGCTTCAACAACTGGTGGCTGCTCAAACTTTCAACCCTGCTTTACTTGATGATAACAAAAAAGGGGAGAAGGATGTGCATGTACAAGTCAGTAAGGTACTAGTTCCAGCTATTACCTTCACAAAGCCACCAATATTAGACAACATTGATTTGATCAAATTAGCAGCAGCTAAACTAAAACTAAAAGAACAAAGACAAAATATAGATCAAAGAATTTCAGAGATTTTGTTTCAACTATAACTCAAGTCAAATATGTGAAACACTTCACAAAGTTGAAGCCAATTACCCTAGAAGAAATGCAGCTGGGAAAAGGAGCTAAGGGTGAAACCTCAACAAAGAATGAGTCAACAACTTTGTGGTGTTGAAGCCTAAACAAGAAAGTGTCACAATATCAACAAAGCACCCAATGTTAGTTGACTATTCTCCTCCTAGGCCAGATGAAGACAAGCTGTTAAGTGCATCTATTGAAAGCTTCAAAACCACCAAAGATGCCATGCTTAAAACAAGAATTGCAAGAATATACAGATATGGCAAGATGATTTGTGTGATGACTGGGCACCCTCAGTTTAGAGAAGCTAAATATGAGGAAAATAGAAGATTAGGAGCTCATAAAAGAAGGAAGAAGCAGGCCACTAAAGGAGTGAAAAGAAAATTGGAAATGCCTGCAACTCCAACTGAAACGGAGAAAACCTCATCTATAGAGAAACAAGAAACAAGGAAGTCAGGAAAAGGGTATTGGAAGGTTAGATAAAAAAGGAAGCATCTTTGGAAGCTAAAATAATTCAGTCTACCACTACAAGTCAAACAACTGTGCCTACAATGGAGCAAGTTGAGTTCAAGGTCCATCCTGATGTGAATTTTCATGATGAGCCAATCATTCCCAAGGATGAACCAATAGACTGAGACAACTTACCTATTCTTGAGGTAAATATTCCAATTTCAACTACATCAAAAAGAAAGAAGCAAACGACAAGAAAACAAGTCAAGCCTGTCTTATCCCAATCTAAAGACTTATCCAAACCCAAGCCAACAGTCAACAATGGAGATCAACTCTTTATATGTGATATAAAAGAATTCTCAGACATCAACCTTTACTTGGATGAGCTAGATGAAGTAAGAGAAATTGATGCCCATAAAAGACTCCTAGAAAGATTGGTGTTCAGGTACAGGGGTGGAAAGTAAATCACATGGCCTCTACATAAGATTCTCAATGAAGGCTACATTGTCATAGTGAAAGTATTCTCTACAACGAAGAAAGATTTTGGATTCGCCAAGGTGGCCAAAACAGAAGTACTCAACAAAATTCAACAAATAAGACAAAGCTGGAGAGATCCAAATGCACTACCAAGAATCTTATCTATTCCTTACACTGGAAGTAGAGTGCATTTGAGACCATATTGGTTGATGGAGTTCAAGGATGAAATAAATACCAGAATATTCTTTAGACTTAAAGACCAGCTGAAAATATCAAGCAATGATACTCTCAAAGAAATGTAAGAGATGCTGGATCTAAATAATGAAGATGAATCTGAGTTCTACAAACAACTCCAACACCAAATAGAAGAAAATAATGAGAAACTGGGAAAGAAGTAATCAAGGAAAAATAATTAATTTGCTCAAACTAGAGGAGCACCTTGAAAATGGCTTGTGAGATTTCTGTGAACTTTTTTTATGTAATTTTCACTATAGTATAACACTTTATCATTTTTATCTACTATTGATTGTTTATCTTGTGAAATGTGTTTTGTTATCATCAAGTCCTCCTAAATTTATGCCTATAATTCTAGTAGACATAAATTGGGGGAGATTGTTAGGAATATGTCGTAGGCTTGATAATAATTCACCAACACACCTTAGTAGAGTTAATTAAGTGATTTTGTAACTATTAATGGATAACCATACTTGTTCATCCGTTGATAGAGTAGCTTATATTTCAATAAGTTTTTGTAGCAAATTTCTGTATACTGTAATAACTTAGAAGTTTAGAAGTTGTGGAATATTCTAAGTCATGTTGACTACTAGAAATATATGCAAAATAGGCTGGCTAATTATAAATATTAGATGCCTTGTAATTTTGCATAAGTGAAACAGTATCAACTGCTAAGAAGATACTTTCAACAGATAAACTACAAAGCTTCGACGGATGAATCAAGACACTTTCAACGGATGATCCATTAGAACTCAACGGATAACTCATGTGGAGTATCAACAGATAACATTGAAGTCTCAACGGATACCAATTCAAATAGCAGTTGAAAGTGACTTGACAGTCACATGGGTTGATTTTATACAAAAGGAATGTGGCAGCCTATTTACAGGTTTGAGAGAACAAATGAGCATTTCCATTTCCATCCTTACTTGAAGAAATACAAAGATGATGGACATAGAGATGAAGCAACATGTGAATAGACTTAGATATTTGTTTTTTCTGTTTGTCTTTTTTATGTCTAACTTGGTAATATATATAAACCAAATATATTTTGCAAAGAGATTTTATTATTTCAAAAAGGAACCAAAATTACATTCCACCCCCTATGTAATTCTATTGTTAGATTGTTAGGGTATAACATGCTTTAATTACATCCACCAAAATGGTGTAGTTGAAAAAAGAACAGAACCCTAGTTAAAGCTGAAAGGACAATGTTGCATAATGCCAAGTCGCCAGCCAATTTTTGGGAAGAATCTGTTAACACGACATGCTGTAATAACTCGAATTTTTGGGACTTTGTAAAACGCTTAATGAATAGTATCCCTCACAAATGGGGAAAACGTTTTAGTCCACACTATGTTGTGTATGAGAAATTGAGTTTCAGAGTTGATAACGTGATTATACGTATCAAATGAGTGTATGTAAACACTATTTTATTAGTTTTCGAAGAAAACAAACTTTGAAAAATGACCGTATCTATGAACCATCAAGGATTACGGGAATCACAATATAATTAGAAATTTAAAATCCTATAAATTCAAATCCAAGAACGATACTTCAATCATTAAACGACGTATAAGAAAGGACTTATACCGCTAACCGTTTATGAGAATTTATTATAAAAATAAATAAGCGACCGAGCAAACGCGTAAACGAATAAATAAACGTATCGAACCAAGCTAACTAAACTAGCTAACTATGGTACAAAACTAACCATGGTTAAGTTACCAAATAGTAACCTAAACTAGATAGCATGATGACCTACAAGCTAGTAATAGTAAAACTAGAACCTAAACTACAGAGATTAGCTTATAAACCTAGGAAGCTAGCCATATGCATAGATTTCCTAGTACTAGAATATATACAAAATCCTATAACACAATCGTACACAAGAATCATTTCAAGAAAGTACAAAACTCTTTCTCTCCCTCCCCACTTCTTCCATTTGGCTTCAACAAAGGAAAAGAAGAATTCAATTTCAAAAACCCCACTTCTAGCCATGGAAAAAATCCGCCATTAATTCCTAAACTTCATACATCCTAAACTAAGGTAAAATAATTTTTGAACTCATTTCATTGAGGTTTGATGGGTGAAATAAATTCAAAAAAAGTGATAATGAATAGTATGAATATTAACTTTTCTTTGGTTTCTTGATTTTAATAGTATGAATATTAACTTTAATGAAACCCAACCAAGTATCCCCAAGACTCCACCATCATCAAGAAAACATCTCAAGCTTTCAAGAAAGGTATAAATGTTTGACCAATCTTTATTTAAGGTTTAAGTTTCAAGAACCTTTGAAATCCTAGTTATAAACTTAGTTTTAGTGGTTGATTTGTTGTAATCTTGATGTTTAGTTAATTAGTTCTAAGGTTGATGATTGTTGCCTCAAGAACATGATGTTCTTGAGAGGAGTTAGTGTAGGGATGATGATTTTTGGTGGTAGTATAATGATTTAAGACGTAAACGAAACTCGGATCGTAATCGTTACCTCGTTAAAACAAACAAAACTCAACATTAAGTTTCTGCAGAATTTTTTGAATGTATAAAATATAGTTTCTTGAAAAGTAACAAATGATTATGATATAAAATGTTATAAGGATCGTTTAGGCGCTTTAATCACTTGATTCCAATTTACGGATCAAATGTTATGACTATTTTAGTAAAAGTGATTCAAGCGGCAAAAACTGCTACAAATTACGAACTTTAAAAATAGAAATGATCGACTTAAAAATTTCAAAGATTATGAAATTTTTACAGAGAGTAATAAATAGAGTCCATTAAATTATATAAAAAGTTCAAGTGAAAATAAGGATTTTTCAATTTTATAATAATATCGGAACCGAGACCGCGCGATTAGAAAACTGTTAAAAATAATAAGTGGAGCCGACGATGAAAATGTAAACGGACATAAAGGATTTCTAAAAGAAAGCGACCGTGATATGAATGATTACTTAAAGGAATAATAAGAGTAAAATGAGTTGCGAGAATGATTAATAAGTAGCACGTATGTACGAGTCGCCATAAATAAGAGCGAAATCTAACGAAACGATATGTGTTTATGATTATAGATTTCCGAGCAGACCCTAGAGCATCCTCCACCTCAAAGTACCCAGGCAAGTTTACGAGCCCAACTCCATATACTATTGTTTTGTGAAAGGATTGTTTTACTATCTTTTTCATAAATGTCATGCTTGTCATGATACTAAGTATTTGAGTTTTCGCATAAATAGCGATTGTGTTACGATGTATATATGTCGTAGAATATTTTAACACCACCATGAGCGTGATGTATGATTATAAGATCGAGAGTCGGTCGGAGTTTTAAAACGAAAACCTGGGAATCAATCCGGAGATGTTTTGAACCATTAAAAGTTCGTACTTTTTTTATTCCAAGGGACTCGATGTCCACTTGCGAAGTATTAAATACCTCGAATTTATTTAAAACGATTTTCAAAGATCGTATTCCCTCAACTATATTTTATTACTGAAATAATGAATATTATTTCAGTTATTCATTTAATATAAGAGGAGTATTCTCCAACGATTATTATTATTTCAAACTCAGTTAAGTATATTATTAAGGATTACTTTAATTATTCCAACATAAATTAGTTGAGGAATGTTATTTCAATTATTCTTTTAAAATATATAATTCTTCGAGGTTTAATTATTTAATAACTATTATCTAATCATTAAATATTTATTTAATAATTTAAAATGATTTAAAAATAATAAGACCTACTTTTAAAATACTTTCTGAATTTCAGAATTTCATTCGAATACTCTCAAATCGTCGAAAAATATTATTTCGAATTACTTTAAATATTTTGACTATAGATTCAAAAGAACCCCCCCTTATATATTTATCTGTTGACAACGGTCAACTCACATCCTTAGTACTTCCTCCAAAAATTCTCGGAAGTACATATATATATACATATCAAGGTGTACCTATCAACTAGAAATACACTTGGGGAACAATATAAGTTCCAGATATATGATGGGATTCTTACAAGGACAAGGAGGGGTAGACTCCAGTACTTCGTGGACTGGGTAGACTACCAAATTACTACCACATGAGAAGGTATATTATATACCAATGAACATGTGGAGTATGCGTACCTGAGAGGGATGGACGCAAAACCGTGTCTTGAGAGGGATAGACGCGAAGTGTGTACCTGAGAGGGATGGACTCAGAAAAGGCCCGAATGCGGCCAGGGTGATAACTGATAACAAAAGAGAATCGACCTTCTACTAGTAGAAAAGGTTACTATTACCGTTATACGACTGATCATTGTATCTCGGGGGCTCCAGTGAATGTCCAAAATTCTTCCAATTGGAATTGTGATGTAATACCGTAATCCAAGCCTAAGTGCTGGGTTTACTATTAAGGTATTCGCAGGATAATAAGTCCATAAAAGAATTATTTTGGAAAGAAGGTGTGTATCACCGAGGAAAAACTATTTTTGAATAAACATATCTATCGTATATGGAATTATACATGAATTTATCATATAGTCTTTTCAAACTGTACATTATTATGCTGGGGATTATAGCTCACACTTGTTTCCTTAAATTGACACAACACAACAGTGAATCAAGATGCCTATCATGAAACTCACGGCCAGGAAATGGGTAGGAAACAGTCAGCTGTTCCGTAGGATGTTTGGTGATGTACCTCAGGTAGACCGAATAAGCTGGATTGGTTTTCAGTTATTTTTTGCCCGGCTTATTTACAAGTATGACTTATGTAAGATAATAAATAAGAAACATATATTTGACCGACGGACTAACCTTACTTAAAGGTTATTTCCGCGGTAAGACTTAATCACTTTTGGGATTGTAATAATTATCACCTTTTGGATTGATATACTCTAGTAATGAATGGTTCATTTCCAAGACATTAACCTATAAGTGTGTGTGTGTTGATAAATATGGGGTCGTAAAGGTCTGAGTATTTATATATTGTGGTACGACATAAGTGTTATACAGGATTCAAGATGGCGTGGCCTCCTAGATCCCTGACCCCGAATTTTGGGGCGCCACATAAATGGTGTCAGAGCCTAAGATTATCAAATCTTGGAAATGATAGAATATAAAATACATAGACATAAGAATAATAATAATCAATTAGAACTCAAGTCAAATTCGCCGTCAGGCTACATGGGTAGGCTTGACATTTTTACCCTCAAGGGAATTCCGACTCTAAGTTAGTAACACCTTGCCTATTGTGTCAAGTACCAATGGAACCTATGGGGGAGGTTGACCCTGTTGATGATGTTATGGACCCTGAGCGTGACCCCACTCCCGAGCCGAAGGACCCACCTATTGATGACTCGGATGATGACCCTACTCAGGATCCCCCAGAGGAGGAGATTGACTTCCCTGCCCCATAACTAATGATATTGAGATGCCCCAGGGCGATGGCGTAGACTGGACAGACATAGAGATGTACCCTCTCCCGACCGTTCACCCTCCTACACCTCACCCAGGGATGCTGAGCCCTTTGCCCTACACAGATGAGGACGAGGATGACGAGATGGATACACAGATCTATGAGGTTTACGACATATCCTCTTGTGACCCAGACTCACCTCTACCACCCCTAGCGACCATACATATAGCAGTGCATGACTGGATAGTGGCTTAGCTTAATACTGATATCACCACGGCATTTGCCCACATTGTGGAGCTACGACAAGCACTGACCGCCGAGAGAGCCATCGGGCTAGGATACCCAAGGGACTTTAGAGTTGCTTCCCCGGCCATAGCTCGCAGGGAGATTGATGGGATTGAGCTCCCTACCCGAGTACAGATGAGGATGACAGCGATGGGAGGATACATCCCGGTAGTTGATGCAGAGCTGATGTTGGCGGGAGCAATGAGGAGGGTTCGAGACCTCACACGCAGTGACAGTGACTGAGAGGCGAGCGGCTACTTATGGACCTTGTAAAGGGCTGGGTGACTTGTCACCAATTTTGTTAGGATAACTAATAGTAGATAGCATTCCTAGCCCTTCAGGGTACCCGATGTATGTATTTGTAGTTCAGTATTCAGGAACAAGTAGTTGATATATTATATTCAGGACCATGTATGAAATCGGATGGTTGTTTTGTCCCCAAAATATAATCTGGGAGACCCTATGATATATATCTAGCAGTTATTAAAAAATTGATGTCCATATTATTGCACTTGTTAAAGACATGCTAGATAACAAATGACATTCTTACCTACGAATAAATTAATCCAAATGTAAAAACAATTTGCAACTGTATTAACATATTTTCATTATCAGAACGATGCGACCCCGTAGAAGAGGAACCAGGGCACGGCCCGTAGAATCTGTTAAACAACAACGAAATGGACCTGACCACATGGTGAATGAGGAAAATGAAGAAGACCTAGACTATAATGAGTATGATGAAGAAGAGTATGTAGAAGAAGAAGCTGAGGATACCCATAAGGCAGGGAACCCCATGAATGAATTTATGGAACTTTTAAGGGCCAATCTAAACCAACAGACCATTCCACTACAACCGCATATTTCCCAACAGACTGCGGCCACTACCTTCAGGGCATTCAAATCCCACAAACCCCCAGAGTTTCTAGGATTTGTCGACCCCGTCGAGGCACGGGCCTGGCTCAAGGAAATAGAAAAGTCCTTCGAAATATTAGGTGTGAAAGAACGACACAAGACCATTTTCGCCTCTTACATGCTTATGGGGGAAGCTAACTACTGGTGGCAGTCCAAACGAAATCTCGAGACTGATGTTGTGATTCCATGGGATAGATTTACCCGATTGTTCTTAGACAAGTATTTCCCTAGGTTCATGGAGATTCAAATGGAGATTAAATTTCTAGATCTGAAAGAAGATAAGATGATTGTGGCAGAGTATGAGGCCAAGTTTACTGAGTTGTCACGATTTATACCTGAGTTTATGAATACCGAAGAGAAGAAAGTGGGAAGGTTTCAACTTGGTCTTAAACAGTAGATCCAGAACCGAGTAGCAGTACTAAAACTGAAAAATTATGCCACCTTAGTGCAGAAAGCCTCGATTGTTGAAGCAGGTAGTGAACAAAGTTTGAAGGAAAAGGAAAATAGGAAAAGAAAGATAGGAAGTCAAGGAGGAGGAGGAACCGGGAACAGGAGCCTTCCAAACAGGTTTGTCAGGGGAGTGGTGTCCCAACCTGCGAGAGGCCCCAGATTTAGGAAGGCCCCAAGTGAGAGCATGGGCCAGGGTGGTAGACAATCTAGGGAAACATTTTATAGCGAACCCCGCGTCCCGATACCTAAATGTCAAACATGCAGAAAGAAACACTTTGGAGTGTGTACCTTGGCAAGAGCCCCTCTGAAATGCTACAAGTATGACCAAACCGGACACCTTGCCAACACCTGTACCCAACCCAAAGTGACGTGTTTCTAATGTGGGAAGGTAGGGCATATGAGGAAGGATTTCCCGACATTAAGGCCCCCATCCTCGGGGATGAGCAGAGCTGCATCCAACCGGCCCCCAGCCGCTAGGACTTTCAACATGATCGTTCAGGACGCTGTCCGGAACACTGATGTGATAGCAGGTAACCTTTGTTAAATTATGAACGTGCAAATGTTTTATTTGATTCTGGAGTGACCAAGTCTTTTGTATCTCAAGATTTTTCTAAGAAGTTAAAACTTAATGTCATACCCTTATGTGAGGTATTACAAGTAGAGATAACAAACCGGAAAAATAAGTCCTGTAAATCAAGTACACCCTAAATGCAAGTTGAAACTAGAAAGGAAGGTCTTGGAGATTGACTTAATCCCATTTGAGTTAGGAGAATTCGAGATAATCCTAGGAATGGACTGGTTATCCAGTAATGGAGCGCAGATAGATTGTG
The DNA here is from genome assembly GCF_009905375.1 of Apium graveolens. Lineage (NCBI taxonomy): Eukaryota > Viridiplantae > Streptophyta > Magnoliopsida > Apiales > Apiaceae > Apium > Apium graveolens. The sequence continues at coordinate 231,064,915 of NC_133649.1, read as the reverse complement.
AGCGAAATAGGGTAAAGATAAGAGTTCAAAATGGAAAGGAAATAGTGTTCAAAGGTCAATGACAGACCCAAAAATTTATGACCATGCTTCAGGCGAAGAGATTGTTAAAGAAAGGTAACGAGGCCTACTTGGCTTATGTGATGGATACTAAGAAGGAAGTTCCCAACATACAGGATATACCCGTAGTGAATGAATTCAAAGATGTGTTTCCAGAGAACTTACCAGGATTGCCACCCGACAGAGAAATATAATTTGCTATATAACTAGAACCAGGGACGATACCAGTGTCCAAGGCCCCTTATAGGCTAGCCCCAGTTGAGATGAAGGAACTAGCTTCTCACTGCGGGAGTTATTAGATAATGGGATGATAAGACCCAGTGTGTCATCGTGGGGAGTACCATGACTGTTCGTAAAGAAAAAGGATGGTAGTATGAGATCATGCATTGACTACCGGGATTTGAATAAGATGACTATCAAGAATAGGTACCCTCTCCCTAGGATTGATGACCTATTCGACCAGCTCAAAGGTGTTATACCCTTTTCCAAAATAGATTTGAGAACAGGATACCACCAGTTAAAAATCAAAACTGGGGATATACCAAAGACTGCCTTTCGCACTAGGTATGGATATAATGAGTTCTTAGTCATGTCGTTTGGGCTAGCCAATGCACCCACAGCCTTTATGGATTTGATGAACAGAGTGTTCAAGAAGTACCTAGATATATGTGTGATAGTTTTCATAGATGATATTCTAATCTACTAAAGGACAGAGCAAGAACATGCATAACATTTGAGAATAGTCTTAGAAATCTTGAGGAATGAAAAATTGTACACCAAGTTCTCAAAATGCGAGTTTTGGTTAAAGGAAGTTCAATTCTTAGGACATGTGGTGAGTAGCAAAAGAGTTTTAGTTGACCCCGCCAAGGTAGAGGCGGTATCCAATTAGGAAAGATCAACTACCCCAACCGAGGTTAGGAGTTTTGTGGGTTTAACAGGATATTATCGAAGATTCGTGCAAGACTTTGCCAAGATAGTCGACCCATTGACTAGACTTACCCGGAAAACTGAAAAGTTTGTGTGGCTAGAGAAATGTGAGGAAAGCTTTCAGGAACTAAAAAGGAGGCTGGTGTCAGTGCCAGTGCTCGCTCTTCCCGATGGAAAGGGAGAGTTTGTGATATACAGCGATGCCTCGCACAAACGACTAGGATGTGTGCTTATACAGCACAGAAAGGTTATTGTGTATCCCTCTCGGCAGTTGAAGGAATATGAGATCAGATACCCAACCCACGATCTAGAATTAGCAGCCATAGTGTTTGCCCTAAAAATTTGGAGGCACTACTTGTATGGTGAGAAATGCGAGATTTACACAGACCATAAGAGCCTCAAATATATTTTTACTCAGAAAGAATTGAACATGAGAAAGAGGAGATGGTTAGAGCTGATTAAGGACTACGACTGTGAAATTTTGTATCACCCGGGTAAAGCCAATGTGGCGACTGACGCCCTCAATAGAAAGGAGAAACTCAAAATGATAATGACAGCTGAAGAATTAGTTAAGGAATTTGAAAAGATGGAGATTGACGTGAGAATAACTGGTAAAGGATCAGAAGGATTATTCGAGATTAAGCTAGTGTCAGAACTGACTGAAAAGATACGAGTGTGTCAGGAAAAGAAGATGAATGAAGAAAGAGAAATATTAACCAGTGAGGAAGTCAGATGCGAGAAAGATGCGAAAGGGATCATGAGGTATGCATCCTGGATTTGGATTCCAAATGTGCAAGAACTAAAAGATGAGCTGCTGCACGAAGAGAACAGCTCCAGATATTCGATCCACCCAGGAAGTACGAAAATGTACCACGACCTTAAAAATATTATTGTTGGCCTAATATGAAGAGAGAAGTAGCGGAGTGGGTTAGCAAGTGCTTGACATGCCAGAGAGTGAAGGCTGAACATCAGCGATTGAGTGGACTATTACGGCCGCTGGAAATTCCGGAATGGAAATGGGAGCATATAACCATGAATTTTGTGGCAGGCCTACCAAGAACGAAAACCAATCACGATGCCATATAGGTTATCATAGATAGACGAACCAAGTCCGCGCACTTGCTGCCAATCAACGAAAGGTACACCGTAGACAAGCTAGTGGATATTTACTTGAAGGAAATTGTAGTAAGATACAGTGTTCATGTTGCTATAGTGTCAGATAGGGACCCAAGGTTTAACTCCCGATTTTGGAAGAGCTTCCAGGAGTGTGTAGGCACCAGACTAAATATGAGTACCGCATACCACCCCCAAACTGATGGGCAAAGCGAAAGGACTATTCAGACCCTAGATATATGCTGCAATTATGTGCCATCGACTTTAAAGGGAATTGGAATGACCACTTACTCCTGATCGAATTTCCCTACAACAATAGCTATCACGCTAGCATGGGAATGCCTCCGTATGAAGCTCTTTACAGAAGAAGATTCCGCTCTCCCTTATGTTGGGATGAGGTTGGAGAACATAAAATGATAGGACCCGAGTTAGTCCAGTAAACCAGAGAGATAGTGGGACTTATTAGGAAGAGACTGGTAGCAGCTCAAGACAGATAAAAGAAGTATGCCGACCATACCAGGAAAGATAGAGAATATGAAGTAGGAGATTCAGTGCTATTAAAGGTATCTCCATGGAAATTAGTGATGAGATTTGGAAAGAAAGGGATACTGAGTCCCAGATTCATAGGTACTTTTGAATTTTTGGGTAGAATAGGACCTCTAGCTTACGAGCTCACCTTGCCTCCTAATCTGCAACAAGTGCACAACGTGTTCCACGTGTCGATGCTAAGGAAATACCATGCCGATATGTGACATGTGATAGAGTACGAGCAAGTAGATTTATAACCAGACTTGACCTACGTTGAACAACCAGTAAGGGTAATGGACCAGAAAGAACAAGTGCTGAGGAACAAGACTGTCAAGCTGGTTAGAATCTTGTGGAGAAATCAGAATGTTGAAGAGTCAACTTGAGAAATAGAAGACGCAATGAGGAATAGATATCCCCGCCTGTTTTCTAATTGATTCCGGGACAAAATCCTTTTTAGAGGGGAACAGGGGAAGACTGTAATAACTCGAATTTTTGAGATTTTATAAAATGCTTAATGAATAGTAACCCTGAAAAACGGGGAAAACTTTTTAGCCCACACTACGTTGTGCATGAGAAATTGAGTTTCGGAGTCGATAACGTGATTATACGTACCAAATGAGTGTATGTAAACGCTATTAGTTTTTGAATAAAGTGAACTTTGAGAAATGACCATATCTACGAACCATCAAGGATTACGGGAATCACAATATAATTACAAATTTAAAATCCTACAAATTCAAATCCAAGAACGATACTTCAAATGTAAAAGGACGTCTAAGAAATGATTTACACCGCGAACCGTTTACGAGAATTTATTACAAAAACGAATATGTGATCGAGCAAATGCGTAAACGAATAAATAAACGCATCAAACCAAGCTAACTAAACTAGCTAACTATGGTAAGAAACTAACCATGGTTAAGTTACCAAACAGTAACCTAAACTAGATAGCATGATGACCTACAAGCTAGTATTAGTAAAACTAGAACCTAAACTAGATAGATTAGCTTGGATACCTTGCAAGCTAGACAAGATATGCATAGATTTCCTAGTACTAGAATATATACAAAATCATATAACACGATCTTATAGAAGAAGCATTTCAAGAAAGCACAAAACTCTCTCTCTCTCTCTCCCTCCCTGCTTCTTTCATTCGGCTTTAACAAAGAAAATGAAGAATTCAATTTCAAAAACCCCACTTCTAGCCATGGAAAAAATCCACCATTAATTCCCAAGCTTCATACATCCTAAACTAAGGTAAGATAAATTTTTTAGCTCATTTTATTGAGGTTTGATGGGTGAAATAAATTCAAGAAAAATGATAATGAATAGTATGAATAGTAACTTTTCTTTGGTTTCTTAATTTTAATGGTTGATTAAGGTTCCAAAACCCCAACCAAGTATCCCCAAGACTCCACCATCATCATGAACACATCTCAAGCTTTCAAGAAAGGTATACATCTTTGACCAATCTTTATTTAAGGTTTAAGTTTCAAGAACCTTTGAAATCCTAGTTATAAACTTAGTTTTAGTGGTTGATTTGTTGTAATCTTGATGTTTATAATTTGTTCTAAGATTGATGATTGTTGCCTCAAAAACATGATGTTCTTGAGAGTAGTTAGTGTTGGGATGATGATTTGATGATTTTTGGTGGTGGTATAATGATTTAAGACGTAAACGAAAATCGGATCATAATCGTAACCTTGTTAAAATAAACAAAACTCAATATTAAGTTTCCGCAGAAGTTTCCGAATGTATAAACTGTAGTTTCTTGAATAGTAACAATTTATTATGATATAAAATGTCATAAGGATCGTTTAGGCGCTTGAACCACTTGATTCCGATTTACGGATCAAAAGTTATGACTGTTTTAGGAAAAGTGATTTACACGACAAAAACTGCTACGAATTACGAATTTTGGAAATATAAATGATCGACTTAAAACTATTCAAAGATCATGAAATTTTTACAGAGAGTAAAAATAGAGTCCATTAACCGTTATAAAATTTTCAAGTGAAAATAAGGATTTTTCAATTTTATAAAAATATCGGAAGCGAGATCGCGCGATTAGAAAACCGTTAGAAATCTTAAGCGGAGCTGACGATGGAAATGTAAACGGACATAAAGGATTTCGAAAAGAAAGCGACCGTGACATGAATGAGTACTTAAAGGAATAATAAGAGTAAAATGAGTTTCAAGAATGATGAATAAGTAGCGCGTATGTACGAGTCACCATAAATAAGAGCGGGATCTAACGAAACGATATGTGTTTATAATCATAGATTTCCGAGCGGACCCTAGAGCATCCTCCGCCTCAAAGTACCCAGGAAAGTTTACGAACTCAAGTCCATATACTGTTGTGTTGTGAAAGGATTGTTTTACTATCTTTTGCATAAATGTCCTGCTTGCCATGATACTAAGTATTTGAGTTTTCGCATAAATAGCGATTGTGTTACGATGTATATATGTCATAGAATATTTTAATGCCATCATGAGCATGATTTATGATTATAAGACCGAGAGTCGGTCGGAGTTTTAAAATGAAAACCCGGAAATCATTCCGAAGATGTTTTGGACCATTAAAAGTCCGTACTTATTTTATTCCAAGGGACTCGATGTCCACTTGTGAAGTAATAAATACCTCGAATTTATTTAAAACGATTTTCAAAGATCGTATTCCCTCAAGTATATTTTACTATTCGAATAATGAATATTATTTCAGTTATTCATTTAATATAAGAGGAGTATTCTCCAACAATTATTACATCAAACTCAATTAATTATATTATTAAGTATTACTTTAATTATTCCAACATAAATTAGTTGAGGAATGTTATTTCAAATATTCATTTAAAATATATAATTCTTCGAGGTTTAATTATTTAATAATTATTATCTAATCATTAAATATTTATTTAGTAATTTAAAATGATTTAAAAATCATAAGAACTACTTTTAAAATACTTTCTGAATTTCAGAAAGTCATTCGAATACTTTCAAATCGTCAAAAAATATTATATCGAATTACTTTAAATATTTTGATTATAGTTTCAAAAAAACTCTCCGTTATATATTTATCTGTTGACAACGGTCAACTCACATCCTTAGTACTTCCTCCGAAAATTCTCGGAAGTACATATATATATATACATATCAAGGTGTACCTATCAATAAGAAATATGCTTGGGGAACAATATAAGTTCCAGATATATAATGGGATTCTTACAAGGACAAGGAGGGGTAGACTCCAGTACTTCATGGACTGGGGAGACTACCAATTTACTACCACATGAGAAGGTATATTATATACCAATGAGCATGTGGAGTATGCGTACCTGAGAGGGATGGACACAAAACCATGTCTTGAGAGGGATATACGCAAAGTGTGTACCTGAGAGGGATGGACACAGAAAAGGCCTGAATGCGCCCAGGGTGATAACCGATAAAAAAAGGGAATCGTCCTTCTACTAGTATAAAAGGTTACTATTACCGTTATACGACTGATCATCATATCTCGGGGGCTCCAGTGAATGTCATAAATTCTTCCAATTGGAATTGTGAGGTAATACCGTAACCCAAGCCTAGGTGTTGTGTTTAACATTAAGGTATTCGCAGGATAATAAGTCCGCAAAAGAATTGTTTTTGAAAGAAGGTGTGTATCACCGAGGAAAAACTATTTTTGAATAAACATATATATCGTATATTGAACTATACATGAATTTATCATACAGTCTTTTTATATTGTACATTATTATGCTGGCCATTATATCTCACACTTGTTTTCTTAAATTGATACAACACAACAGTGAATCAAGATGCCTATATGAAACTCACGGCCATGAAACAGGTAGGAAAAGGTCAGCTATTCCGTAGGATGTTTGGTGTTGTACCTCATGTAGACCGAATAAGCTGGATCGGTTTTCAGTTATTTTTAGTCCGGCTTATTTACAAGTATGACTTATGTAAGATAATAAATAAGAAACGTATAATTGGCTGACAGACTAACATCACTTAAAAGTTATTTCCGCGGTAAGACTTAATCACTTTTAGGATTGTAATAATTATCACCTTATGGATTTATATACTCTAGTAATGAATGGTTCGTTTTCAAGACAACAACTTATAAGTGTGTGTGTGTGTGTTTGTGTTGATAAGTGTGGGGTGATAAATGTGAGTATTTATATATTATGGTGTGAGATAAGTGTTATACAGGATTCAAGATGGCATGGCCTCCTAGATCCCTGACCCCGAATTTTGGGGCGTCACACATGCTATACTCAAAATAGATATTTGGTGAAAAAAGCTAGTGGAAAATCACCTTACTCAATCATGTCAAAAAAGAAGCCTACGGTTAAACATCTTCATGTATTTGGAAGCAAGTGCTTTGTGTTAAAAGATAACTCTGATTATGTTAGAAAATTTGACTCCAAAGTATTTGAAGCTATTTTTCTTGGATATTGATTAGAAAGAATTGCTTATAGAGTTTATGTGCTGGAGCATAAAAGATAATGAAGAGCACATATGTGACATTTGATGATGGCAAGTATCCAGACTTGGAATGTCTTAATCAAAATGAAGCTGAAGCTTTAAAATTTGATAATCTCAACCTTGATAGTGATTCTGAAGAAGAATTTGAAAATAATGCAGACAATAGAGTTAAAGAAGAAACAAGTGAACCAGTGAATTCTGAAAATAAGAATTCATTTCAAAAAAGAAGCTCACCTGATTTTGATAGAACAAAGTCAAGGGGAGAAAGGGATGATGGTTCTGCAAGTCATGCCATAAAGAAAAAAATGTAGAAAATTCTAGTAATCATAATCATTACGCCATAAAATGGGATATGATTTACATAGAGGATACTATAATTGGTGATCCTAATATTGGTGTGGGGACTAGAAGTGCCACTTTAAGTGAATGCCTATATGCATGCTTTCTGTCTCAAATTGAGCCTAAGAAAACTGAAGAAGCTCTACTTGATCCTGATTGGATAACTACTATGCAAGTAGAGTTAAATCAATTTGAAGGAAATAATGTTTGGGAATTGGTTCCTGCACCAAGAAATAGAATCATCATTAGCATACAATTGGTGTACATGAACGAAATGGATGAAAATGGTGTTGTAACTAGAAACAAAGCTAGACTAGTTACCAAAGGCTATTCACAAGAAAAAGAATTGACTATGATGAAAACTTTGCTCCAGTTGCAATACTTAAAACAATGAGGATCTTTCTTGCATTTTCTGCACATTCCAATTTCAAGACGTATCAAATGGATGTGAAAAATGCATTCCTTAATGATGAGCTAGAAGAAGATGTATATGTGCAACAGCCTCCTGGCTTTGAAGATCTAGAATTTCCAGATTTGTTTACAAAGTTTTAAAGACTCTCTATGAATTGAAGTAAGTACCAAGAGCATGGTATGACACTCTGTCAGAATTTCTAATAAAGAATGGATTCACTAGAGGAAAAATTGGTAAAACTCTATTCTATAAGCAACATGGTGTTGACATTATCCTAGTTCAAATCTATGTGAATGATATCATATTTGGTTCTACTAATGAAAAGTCGTGTCAAAGATTTTCAAGACTCATGCAAAGTGAATATGAGATGAGCATGATGAGAGAACTAAGTATGTCAAAGTTCTTCTAGAGAAATTTGTAATGGTGGATTGCTCACCTGCATCTACTCCTATGTCTACAACTCCCAAATTGGATGAAGATAAGAAAGAAAAAAGTGAAGATATTTCAAGCTATAGGGGACTGATTGGATCTTTACTTTACTTGATTACAAGTAGACCAGACATCATGTTTGCTACATGTTTGTTTTCAAGATTTCAATCTAATCCTTAAGAATCACATCTAATGGATGTCAATTCAGATATTTCAAGGGAACACTTAAATTGGGATTGTGGTATCCTAAGGGAACTAGTTTCGAAGCTGTTGGATACACAGACACAGATTTTGCTGGATGCAGGGTAGACAAAAAGAGTACTAGTGGAAGCTGTCAATTCCTTGGTCAAAGATTTGTATCATGGAAAAGTAAAAAACATAATTTTTTGTCAAATTCCACAGCTGAGGCTGAATACATAGCTGCTCAAAGTTGTTGTACTCAAGTGCTTTGGATTATAAATTAACTAATGGATTATGACCCAGTGTTACAAAATATTCTAATCATGTGTGACAATACTAGTGTAATATGTATTGTTTCTAATCCAGTTAATCATTCTAGAACTGGGCACATTGATGTAAGGTACCATTTTATTAGAGAACATGCTGCAAATGGTACTATTGAGCTGGTTTATTTTCCAACAGAAAAATAGTTAGCTGAAATTTTCACTAAACCTATGGATGAAGCAACTTTCACTAGATTTGTAAGTGAAATTGGTATCTTAAATTCTTCATCCTAAAGGTAACATGTTGCATGAGATTAATTCTTAAGAAATCAAAATTAATTTGATTTAATTAGGAAATAACTGTAATATGATTAATATGATTTATAAATATTTCAGAATTCTTTGTATATTTATTCGTCAAAAATAAATCCAACCTGGAATTTTTCTAATTCTGAGAAAAACTATCCAAATATTAGTTCATGTTATTAGTGTGTGAAATTAATATAAGACAGGTTCCAAAAGAATAAAAGTATGTAGATAATTGAGTTCTCAATAAGTCTAAATGACATCGTGATAGAGTTCTCGATAAGTCTTTTTCATGAGTTATCGATAGACTTCTTGACAAGTAATGTAGAGATCTCGATATACTTATCTATATGGAGTTCTCTATAGTTCAGATTTTAGACTTCTCGATAACTCATAACTAAAACAATTTAATTCAATAAATTATTTCAGTAAAACAATTTTAATATAAAATCAATTCTAATTTTATGTTGAAATTTTTAATATAAATTATAATAATTCAATCTAAAAGAACAAATTGGGCATTTGTACATCTCGATAAGTCACTATCTAGTTCTTGATAAAACTAAAGAAAGTGACATCTCAACATGAGATCTTTATAAGTCATGTGACTTCTCTACAAGAATTTACAACCGTTCATTCTTCTCTTGTCGATAAGTCACGTCTCTGCCCTATAGATACCCAAACATCTCGACATAACCTCTCTTTACGCTTTTGAGATCTCAATTGACCTAAAAACTGTAATTTTTCACCACTCTCAAACTTTTCAAGCTTTCTCTCCTTAGAAAACTCTTACCCACTAAAATCCAATCTCTCAAATGGCTACAAACAATGTAAGAGCTATTATCCCTAAAGTTGGAACCAACTACCTTAAATTTGTTGACCCGTCTCAGGCACCAGAAAACTTCAAGTATTTTGTGAAGTTTTTGGTTGACTCATATCTATCAGGAGCACTAACAGCCAACCTAGTTCTTTACTTGGATGTTCTCAATGAGTTCTGGAACACTGTAGTCTTTCAAACCAATATCAATGATAATCAAACAGTTTCCATGAAGGTAAATTGCACAATTTGGGGTATGGTTGTTGAGTTTAATGCAAGTAACATCAACAAAGCCCTGGGCATTTCTACTGATAATATGGTTGAAGCACCTACTCATCAGGAATTGGCTGAATTAATGGAATTCATTAATTATAGTGATAAGATTGTCCTAGCAAGACTGAACAAGAAGTACTTGAGAAGGGGGTGGTCTTTTGTCTTTGACTTCATAATCAGGGCATTTACATGCAGAAAAATGGTGTTGGTGTACCAAGGGCTAGTGTACTCCTTGGCAACAACAAGAATTTGGATGTTGAAAGCTTAATTCTTGAGAATGTCAGCATCAGGCTTACCATGCCCTTGGTAAGTAGAGGCACCAAAATTTTCTTCCCAAGGTTTATTATGTCTACCTAATATCATAAAGTAAATGACATACATTTGCTAGAAGGTATAGATGTTAACCAAATAGGCATTTGTAAACAAGTGTCCAAAATTCTATTTGGCTCACTAAATACAAAGAATCGGGTAAAGGTAAGTCTCAAAATCACTGACTTCATGTTGGAAAAATTTAGAACTTACCCTTATCCAATTCCCGATAGGAGAAGCAGTGTTATAACTAGTACATCTATGGCCTATGGTCCTGTAGAAGAACCTAAACATGACAACCCCCAGGGGCCTCCCATAGATGAAACCATTTCTTCTCAAACATTAACTAATAGCAAACCAACTACTTCATCATATCGAAAGGGTGGATGTAACGTCCGGGAAATATTATGTAATTATTTTATCAATAAATAATTATTATGTGAATTTTGGTGAATTATTTCTATTAATATTTGTATGTTTATTTCGGATAAAATTTAGATACTTTAATCTTTAATTATCCAGAATGAAATATAGATAGCTTTGGTATTTTCTGGTAATTTTTGGATTGCTATGTGATTTTATGAGAATTTATAGAATTAATAATGATTATTTTACGTAATTATAAAATTACTTTTTAGAATCAGAAATCGTCCCACTTCAACAGTTTTTACGTTTTTACAACTCGAATCTCTTCCGAAAGTTCCTTCCTAACTTAATCTGATAATTCTGAACACTTTTCGTGTTTTGACTTTTTCGATCCGGGATACAGTTTGACCCGTACGAGTCCCGACGTGAAATTTTTGATACGCTAATCATTTTATAGATCGATAAAAATCCGTATTCCCGAAAGGTGAAGTATTATTACCCTATTTTTATATAAAATATTTTATAAGAGGCTCCGTTTTGATAATTATCCAAATTTGATATTAAAATTGTATCGTTATATAGTTACTTAGAGGCTAAGTAACCTATTTTCGGATCTGATATGTAAATGTAATTATCGAATTATTAAATAAATAAAATATGTGATGGGTTTGTTAGCTGTGTGCTACCTTATTGTTAATTTTGGGTAATTGTTGGATACGAACCTTATTTGTATAATTAATTATTGAATTGTATGGTATTATTTTGTTTTTAAAATAAATTTATTGAATATTTATTCTTATAAATGCTAAAATTATCTCTAAAATTATTTTTTATTGCTTCATAATTCTATTTTTTATTTTTGGAAATTTATAAAATTTAGAAACCAACATTTTATTTGTTATTTATCTTTAAATGATTTTCTGATTTCATTTAATTATAAAATCCGTATTTAAGTCTAGAATGCTTCAAAAATCATGAAAATTTTATTTTATTAACTTTTAAATATTTCGAGAATTTTAAATTATTTTCGAGAATTTTCAGACTTTTATTTAACCGCATTTTTGTTCGTTAAATTATGAAATACGGATATGTGGCGCATTTTAGAAACTGTTTTAAAACTTTAGAAATTTTCATTTTAAATTACTTCGGGGATTTTAAGAATATTTTGGCAAATTTTGAAACTATCTGTATTCGTAAATTTTCCATCTATTTGCTAAATGCGGTGCCAGGAATAGAAATAACGCTGCAAACACGATAAAATCCCCAAATTTTATCCCTTTCCTCCTTCTTATCCCTCCAGCCACACTCTCTCTCCTTTTTATCTCTCTTCGTCGACTTCTCACTCCCCAATCTCTCTCTCTTTCTCTCTCTCTCTCTCTCTCTGTCGTCTCTCCCTCCCTCCTCTCTCGATTTTCTCTATCCCTCCCTCTCTAATTTCTTCACCTCTCTCTTCCTCCTCTCTTTCATCATTTTTCCCCATTTTTCTTTCGCCAGCTATTTTCGGCCGCCGCTGCTTCGCCTTCCCGGTAAGCTGCCGCCGGACTTTACTTTGGCTTGGTGGTTTATTTATGTGTATATATGTCTGTGTGTATATGTAACTAGTGTGTATATGTAACTAGTGTGTGTGTAAATCGTGTATGTGTGTGTGTTCAGTGTGTTGTGTGCGTGGTTGTGAATTGTGTGTGCTGCTGTGTGGGCGGCGCGTGTGGTGGTGTTCGTTTGCCTATGTTCTGTTTCTGGTTGTGCTGCGCGTATGCGCGTGTTGCTGTGCTGGTTTCGGAAATTTTTATCTATTTAATTATTTTATTTCTTTGCAGAAAATTATTGAATAAATATTCGTGAAATAAAAATGAATTCCGTGCGGGAAATTATATAATTAATCGGCGAAATACGCGTTGGAAACCCGAATTAATCGGGTACCCGCGAATTTTACCGCCGTCGGCGATGAGCCTCGGCAAGCCGACGGTGGGCGATGATGATTTGTATCTGAGTCCTACGTTTATTAATTAAATAAAATTAGTCTGTAAAAATTAATTTCGAAACGATAAGAAAAATAAAATACGAATAACAATAATTAAAGATTGAAATTATATCGGTGGTTGGGACTTGCGAATTTGGAATTGGATTGGTTGTTGTGTTGTGAATTTGACGTCGGATTGATTCGACGGGCAGGCCGATAAACAAAGGAGACGCTGCCCGATTTTCAGGAAATTAATTCCGAAAATACGGGAACGTAACTTATAATTATCGGAGACGTCGAACGAAAGTATATAATAATGTTATACGAATCTAGTTATGTGTGGTAATAAAATATTTTATAATCACCCTACTATTTTCAAACCAACGAGTATATGTATTTTCCGAAAACAAACACTGAACTGAGTTTCGAAGATGTGAACCATAATTGCTATGTGTATTTCAATAATACATATAAATATGAGTTGGGTTATGAAATCATATGGGTAGAAGAGGATAGTGGTGTTATGTTAAGCGAAACGATTATCTTAATTAGGGTATTTCAACCCTGTAGGTCCTAGTCGGAAGACTTGAGGAGTGACGTTGGACTGAGAATGATATACTGGTTAGATGTTGAGCTCAATAAAGTTCCAATCGAAGGACTTGAGCGCTGAGATCGTATCTTGAATAGGATAGTAGTCTAACGATAAAGATAAATATTTCAGGCAATCCAAAAGTCAACCGATAATAGTGGTTAAAGCTTAGCGAGGCAAGTATTCCAGAACTTTCTTTTAAAATACTGTAAATATTTCTTCATTCCTATTCTATGTTCAGAATAGTTAACTATGTTATATTTTGCTGCAATTACTCTTATTATGCAAGTTCTTTTTCATTCTTGTTCCTATATTATCGATTGCTCTCTTGAGCAAATACCCATTCTTTCGGGTTATTTGCGAATCCCGGATTGGGATGTTTTGAAATCAAAATGATTTGACATCAAAACACTCTACGGGCTGGATGTTTACTGTAATGGCCAGTGATGAGCTGGATCCTATGGGCCGGGGATGGACCGGACCCTTGGGCGATAGCGCCTAGGTACCTGAATGGATCTATACGGTTGGGTATAGATCTACACTGTATCCTGACTGATCAGCAGGATATAAGTGTGAACTAGTGTCCTTTCTAATTTATTATTGATCGCCAGTAACGGTATTCTCTCTCTCAAAAAGTTTATGATTCCAAAACCAGACAAAACCCTAATTCTGGAGAAGAATCTGGGGATCGCTTGTCACTTTTGAATTTATAATTAAAGGCTGGTGACAGCCAATATTTATTCGCTCAACTCTTTCAAATAAATAGATTTGTTTAAAATTGCTTTAAGATTTGTCCAGGAATTTTCCTTTGATACTAATGCTTGAAACTCAAATTATATACTTGCTGGGCATTTTTGGCTCACTCTTGCTTTGTAATTCTTATTTCTTCCAGAAGCAGATAATGATAACAGTGGATAGCTTTTGATAGACAGCAGAAGTTGGAGAGATCTCCACTGCGAGAGGACGAAGATGTTAAAAAAATGAGACAAGAACATTAGTATAAAGGTATTTACACTGGTATGGTAGTTGTTGTGAATTGTAGAAGGTTAGATTCTTGTTTCATACCATAACCTGTAAACGATCCGGATTCAAGGGGTTAATTGAATATTCTTTTATTTTATGTAAAGTTTGTTTAGTGACACCAAATCTTGACCCTGGATTTGGGTTGTTACAGTGGAGCCAGTAAAAAGAAGAGAAAATAAGTAACCATGAATGTCATACCTGAGAATGATGAGAGTGAAAGAGATTCAAGTGAGGAAGTGAGTCACCTGGTCAAGAATCCAAGGAAACAAAAGAAGATACAGACGACGACTCATTTGACTACCTCTGCATTTTCTCAAAAAGATGCAGTTGTAAACATGGGAATTAAATAGACTCTAGTGACAGCTTCTCAACAAGATGTCACTATTGAACCAATCATCCTCCCAGGTGTAATTTGTACTAAGTCTACACTCCCTCTTGAGCACTCTCACGAGCATCAAATAAGTAATTTGGCTAAAACACACTTGAGTAAGAGCACATCACTTGAAACTCCCTCTTTTACTCAGGGGGAGTTGCCAACACTCAACACCAATATCACAAATCTTATCTCCCAAATTTCTTCTTCATACAATGAAGAGCTTGAATCCACTTTTCAAGCTCTGCCAAAGTCAAGTGACACAGTTCTTGAAACTGTGCTCACCACTCAAAACCAACCTTTAGATGGTGAGAGGCTACATGCTGAGGTAGACCTTGATGACACTATCATAAATATAGGAGTTTTATTATTTTTTTACTGAAGACCATGTGGTTCATGTTTCTAATGCACCTTCATATTCATAATAGTCTTCACAGACTGTAAGATTTGATGGTAGTACTCTTGAGGGGGAGCTACTCAAATCATCTCCAATTCAATTAGAGGTTTCTCATGAAGAAACAACTCCCCTCAAAACCTTAGCTGAAATTTCCTTGACAATTGAAGCTAGGAGTCCAACTGCCAATGATCCATTAAATGAGGAGGTGAGTACTCCAGCACATTCAAGTGCCTGTTTTTTGCAAGAAGAACAAGGGTTTGAGGCTTTGGTAGATGACAGTAATCTGGTCAACTCCCTCCAATTCAAGTTGAGGTTCACTTCTCAAGTGAACAACACTTTGTCAAAACCACAATTTTAACTATGAGTTCAATTGTGACTCCAGTCACAGGTACCACCCTCCACACCATCCCATCCACCTCAACCATAGGCCAACTAAACATAAACCTACCCTCCACATCTACTCAGGCTGCTGCACATCTCATGACTCAATGGCTTCAAGATACTTAAGCTCAACCATAGACAGTAGATGCCACGCTAGTGGATCAAATTGAAGGGTTCGCAAATATAGCACAACAGCAACTCACCTCGGATATGTCTAATCAAGTCTATCAAGCTATTTTGCTAAACTACAGAGCGAAAGTTGAGGATCAACAAGCTAAAATAGCAGATAAAGCTGAGCAAGATGGAAATGCTGATTCTTGGCTCTCCAAGACATTCATAATTAACATGGAGGAGGCACTTTCAAGACTCAGAGATGATTACATCACAATTCTGGGCAACAATGCTAAAGTGCTCATTCCATAGGAAGTCTATGATGCCATTACAGAGGTCTACAAAGCTTAACTCAAAGATTTCAATTTCATTGTAAAAGCACTAGCACAGACTCTGGATGGTCATCAAAGTGAAGTCAAGAAAATAGTTATCAGAGAATTGATGAACTCATGACTACTCTCACTGAAATTAAAACCAAGTTCATCAAGATTTCTGATAAACTTGCTAAGTTGAATCTCTCAATTGTAGAAAAAAAGCATCAAGAAGCTCAGGGACTCATTTATTGCTTTTCATAATTTGATCCAACAACAAATCTCCAATAACAATGAAACAAAGGTCAAGTTGGATCAACTACACAAGGAAATATAGAACCTTTAGCCTTGATGATGGAGGAATTCAGAAAGGTGGTGCAGGATACATTTGGTACACCTATCTCTACAACATCTAAAACATCTACAACTCTTCCTTCCAAAACTCCATCACTTAGAGTTCAAGATCTATAAAGTCAAATCATTGAACTTCAAGAATCCAATGCATCCCTAACATCTCAAGTATCTCAGCTCACAACTCTGGTCCAAAGTCAGCAGTAAGACATCAAGTTCCTGATAGAATCCCAAAAATATTTTCAAATGTAGGTTGGTGTGTCTTTGGGAGCTATCATGGGTGCTTTAAAAGCCTCTTCGGGAAACTACTCTAATAATAGGGGCCCAGATTCCTCAAACTGTCACCTTTCCTGCTACCAAGCCTAAGGGGTAGATGATGGAGCCCAAGTTAAAATCAAGCCAAAATGAGGATGATGTTGGGATCAAAAGATTACCCGTGGCAGCTGAAGGCCCCTGTCTTGACAAGGAGTTTGTCGATTTCCGTGAATGCCTGAGAGTCTCACCTAACTTTAATTATTTCTTTTACAAAAAGGCTGTGAACAACAATATCAATTTCCTGAGAGTGGTACCGGTCACAAGATAAAATTTCAAAGAAAAGAGAATTGTGGTGAATGTAAATGACTCTGGTGTTGATTGGTGCATGCAGGTCTCTCTCTCATTTCTTAAATTTAAAAAGAGACTCAGAACTGGACATATTCATCAATAGAGTCAAGGTGATGAGTCCAGATGATACTTTTTTTGCTACATGAATAAAAATCAGGTCATATAGAAGCTTTCCCTAAGCCTATCCGCAATCTAGCAAATGAGTTGCTTACATATGCCCCAACACCAGGAAATGCAGACACTTCCAATAACGAAAATACTGTGTCATGTCTAACAAGAAGTTGATGATGACAATTGAGACAGAGTTGAAGACAAAGAAGAACAAGACACATGAAGATGTTGAGATGATGTAAGTATTTTCCATGTACTTGAAAAATGAAAACATCATTCTACCAAAAATCCAGATAATTGAAAAAGATGATGACTTGGATGATGATGAGCAAAAGAAAGACGACCACAAATCTTTTGGCTCAAATCCAAGTCAATCAAGAAGGGGTAGTGAGAGCCATAAGGAAGCAAATGATCGCAAGGGTGATCAGAAGAAAGGAAAGGATGCAGACAAAAGAAAGATAGGAAAGATGGTAAAGATTCCAAGAAAACACCAATAACCCAAAAATTCAAGACTCTACCAACCTCAACCCAAACCTCTAACCAAACACAAACTTAATACATCCAAACCTCAAAGCCTAAATACCTATACAAATCTACAACCAACTCTCTACTCAAAATACTTTTCACAACCAACAAAAACTTTTTAAAGAAAAAAAATCAAACCTCTTTCATTCAAACCTCCAACTAAAATTCATTTCAAATCTACTGAGAGAAAAACAAAGATAAAAGAAGTTGATGCTAGTGCTCTTGGGAACTGTTTCAATCAGAATGATTTTCTACCTATCTCATAAATATAATAGATGATGACTACAACAAACTGCTACCTGAAGAAATAGTCAAAGTCTATGTAGAATCTTTGAGAAAAGTAATAATATATTTTAAGGATGGCACATTTAACTTGCTCAATAGAAAAATTATTGAAAACTACTCAATATTAGAGCTTGAAAGAGTGATCAGTTTGATGAATGGTAAGGATGCTTTTACCAAGATGAGGAAAGATAAATTAGCTGGAAGGTTAAGAGAGAGAGAGAGAGAGAGAGAGAGAGAGAGAGAGAGAGAGAAAGATGAAAGATATGCTAGAGAAAAGGTTGATAGGGAAGAAAGTGAGATGAAATATGCCAAGGAGATTGAAATGTTTGAGCAAAGGTCCAATGAGCTGAAGGCTAAAGAGTTTAGTAGAGTTTCTCCTGATGGTGTGTTTTTAAATGTCAAGACTCATAAATTGTCAAGGTATAGAATAAAATATCTTAACAGTTACTCCCTAAATGAATGGATGAAGCTGGTGGAATCCCTAAAAGGAACTGAGATAAATAAAGAAGTGTCTAGTCAAACTAAAGAATATGATTAGAAAACTACCATGTTATGAGAAATTCGGCTAATTATGTAAATTTAACTCTAAATGTAACTGCAAGAATGTATAAAATTTGTACTTTATGATTTTGTCAGTCTTTTATATTTTAATTTTAGCTTGGGGTTAGTCTTGTTATTAGGCATGAATTTATGATAAGTAATCTTCTCACAGATTGGGAGAGATTTTTTATGTGCAAAAAACATGCATGTACATAACAAAACTGTAAGAACCCGAATTTTTGGGACATTGTAAAACAACGAATGAATAGTAATCCTGACAATCGAGGCAAACTTTTTTAGCCCGCGCTATAATAGGAAATGTAACTTAAGTTTTCGAGTTGATAATGTGGTTATACGTACTAAATGAGTCTATGTAAAAGTAGTCGTTAGTTTTCGAGGAAAATTAATATTTCAAAGTGACCTTATTTTTACGGACTATCATAGGAATACAAAAATCACATTACGATCAAGGATTTAAAATCCTACGAATAAAACCTAAGTACAAGATTACAAGATATAAGGATTTATAAGAAAATATTACCCTGTGAATCACTTACGAAGATTTACCACGATTATGAGAACGCGACCAAGTGAATACGTAAGTGAATGAGTAAATGTAATAAACCCATGCAACTTCCCATTCAAGACATGCAAAACTATTCAAATTAATTAGCATAAAATAGAATCAAGTAATGATAATCAAATAGTAAGAATAATAGTAAGTTGATGGAATGAATAGTAGAAAAGATGGCCATGTACTAGCACTAGCTTGTAGGTTTTGACAATAAACCATGCTTCGTGTATCATACAAGTATCATATATATCTATATGGCATAAAAATCAACCAACACTTATCAAACCACCAAACAAGCAAGCAAACACAAAAAAAACTCTTTCTTTCCCTTTTGAAAAACTCCCATGCGGCTTTAAAAAAAAAGAAAACCAAATTCCAAAATCAAGGTTGAATTTGAGTTTTGCTTAGGTAAATAAAAAGATGAAAATGATGATGAATAGTAGTCAAATAGTAACGTAAGTGGTTTTGTTGATTTTCTTGGAGGATCTAGGATCTTTCAGCATACCCAAGAGCATACCAAGTATCATCCATCCAAGGAGAGCCTTCCAAGAACCCAAGAAAGGTATAAAACCTTCTTTAAAACTTTAGTTGAGTATTAAACTTTTAAGAAAATCATGGATCTTGAACATAGATGTAGTTTTGGTGTTGTAGTGTTGATTTAATGATTGTGGTTGTATTAGATGATAAGGATGATGTTGGTAACTATGAAACGTTGAGGTCTTGAGTTAAATAAGTAGTTAAAAGTGGGATTGTTGATTGTTTAATGACATGTAGTGATTTAGTATTAAAACGAACCATGGATCGTAAATGTAACGCCGTTATAATACCCGTTCGCGATGATTAGTTTTCTGCAAAGTTACAGATTATATAAAATATGTTTTCTTGAAAAGTAAGACTTGAAAATGATAGATCTTGTCGTAAGGATCGTTTAGGCACTTAAGTCGCTTGATTTTGATTTACGGTTCAAAAGTTGGATCTGTTTAAGTAAAATCGATTTTCGTGGCAAAAACTGCTACGGATTATGAACTTTTCCAGTATAAATGATCGGATTAAAATTATTCAAAATCATGAAAATTTTACAGATATTGGGAAATGGAATAAATAAACTGCCATAAAAATTTGAAGTGAAAATTGATATTTTGATTTTATAAAAATGTCAGAGCCGAGGTCGTGCGAGTAGAATTCCATTAAGAATCTCTTGAGGAGATGACTTATAAAATGAATAAGTATAATGGACGATAAAGATTGAGAATCTGAATCGAGGTTAATGACTACTCGTACTTTAATAAAATGATGAGGACGGGATGATTCGCATTATTGATTTTTAGAATGTTACGTATCTAACAAGCACGTTATATACGAATAAGAACTAACAGAATGATAATGTTCTTGATTATAGATTACCAGAAAAGCTCGAGAGCACCTTCTGTGGCGCCCTCCAAACCCGGGTCAGAAGTTTGGGGTCCACACCCACACCTTATTTATAACCTGCTTATAACAATAATAAAGATAATAATAATATACAGTGACCCTACTTACCAACTACCACAGATCGCAACAGGCTAAAGTATGCACACAAGCCACACATCTACTTATATTACATACCGTTCAAATCCTAATCATTCAAACTCAAACTGAGTATTAAACTTTATTACAAACTTTTACAGACTTAAATTATTCCAAAAGAAGCCTACTAGCTCAGCTTTCTCAATCTGAACCCCTAGCTCTCGCGCTGGACTGGGGATCCCCGTTACCAACTGGTTCCTTTTTAGCTGGAAAGAATATAAACAACATTGCACAAATGAGCTAACTAGCTCAGCAAGTCACAATGACAAAACTGAGAATAATGATCATCAATAGAACATGATTATGATATCAAGTGAACAATGGATTATGATTTAAAATTGGATATTATACTTTTAATTTAAAAACCAAGGTTAGGCTGCTGATCAGTCACGCACTAACCCTGAGCAAGGCACACAACATTGCTCTAACTACTGGATCCAAGGCACACATTGGCCTAACTTGACCATTATATGGTCTGACCACGAATCTGGTCCACAATTTTATAAAAACAATCCAATTCTAACATAATAACTGAATAAGCAATAATAAACAATAACCAGAATCATTAACAATAATGAGTGTTTAACAATGAAAGGATTTCAATCCTTGTAAGGATCAATAAAGTAATTTCAAAGCTTGGATGCTGGGTAATGAAAGGATTGGATAACAAAGGAATCAATGTTTCAAGGTTTCAAGGATTTGGTCTTTCAAAGCATAAGATATCATGGATTGAGTATATAAGTAATTCAGTTCAGCGTTTGGTATTTAGTTTGTATGTATTTATGGAGAAATATCGTATACTTGAGGTTCGTTTTTGGGTATACAACAATCAATGGTCTAGAAAGAATCAGGTTATGGCTCAAGATCAATAACTGGAATCAGGGTTTAGGTTTCTGTGCTTCAAAGCACTTGCAATATCACAGGATTATCAAGTACCACAATATCTTGAGAAAGTTTAGAACACTTTCCTGGTACTAGCTAGCTATTCTGCTCTCGCTTCCAATCACAATCGTCTTATTCCTCAACTACATGTTTTCCTTTCCTACACCTTGCCTCTTCTGCTCACATATCATAAACATCTATCAATAATCGACTCATAGAGTTCTATTCAACACATACTTCTATCTACCCTTCATTTTACCCAAATCCGATTAACGGATTGAAAGTTATGCAATAATCAAGTAAACACTGAATATATAGACTGATAGTCAATCAACAAGTCACATATAGCACATAATACATCACGTAATCAATGATATATTATTTATAAAGAAGTCTCGGGTCATAAATAGGTTTTTTGGTATTTAAAATGATTTTTAAAACATTTTTCGGAATTAAAACGGGTCGTTGGATCAATTTCGGGTTAATAAACAGGGTTCGGTTGGCCAATTCTGGCTCCGAAACAATTTTATACTAATTATCGAGCCTTTGAAATAATTTAGAATAATATTTTAAAGCTCGGAACTATTTTTCGGAATTTTTAAATCATTTTTAAGTAATTATATCTAATTAAATAATTAATTAAAATCAATTAATAATTAATTAAATCAATTAATCAATTAATTTTTAAATTAATTGACCAATTAATTGATTAAAAATTAACTAAAATTAATTAACTAATTAATTCAGATTTATTTCTGAATTAAAAATAATTTTCGGAATTAAAATACTAATTTTTTTAGAATTTTCAGAAATTAAAAACGAATTTTTATAATAAAAATAAATAGGAAATATGATTTTTAAACATTTTTAAAACAGGAATCCAATTTTTGCAAAGTCTGGAAACCTGGGGGACCAAACTTCATCGTTTTCAAAAGTATAGGGACCAAACTGCAATTTTGCAGTTCCAGCCGCTGGAAAATGTCGGGGGTGGTCGGAGAATTCACCTCCGGCATCCTCCCACCACCATCACCTCCAGAATTAAACTACACAACACCAGGAACCTATATCTGCAATCAAAATTCATCAATAACCCCAGACTTGGCTGGAATTTGATCAAGAAACTCGCCGATTTCCGGCGGGTTCGACGTAAACTTCAAAACACAATTCCCTTCTCTACAGACCTAGTTGATTCATGAAACTTGTACGACTAGATTGCAAATTTCACAGAGAATACAATACACTATACCACAACATCAATCTATTTCAGAATAAGAAACCCCCAAATTTCAATTAAGAACATTCATACGGGTTATAAACCCTAATTATAAAATTCGAAAATCAAACTCAAATTTGAACATGTTGTTGAACTCCAAATCAGACGTATAATATATCAAAATCATCAGGAAAACAAGCTCTACAACATGCAGTCATCAAATCATACAAACAATCATCCGAACAAAAAAATCATATTTTTAATAAATTTAATTCGAAAATAAATAAATTTCCAGAAAATAAACCTTTGATTCTGCAGTGAAACAAAGCTCAGAATCTGATAGAACACTTCAAATCCTTCGTTTTGGTTACTCAAGCTTTGAAAACAGAGATCAGTAACGCCTTCGTTTTGCTGTTTGATTCTTAGAACAGTTTTTGTAATTAGGGTTTTTCCTTGAAAATTATAGAATTAACTATCTGCAAATGATTTTGATACGAAATAAAATACGGTAAAAGGCTATTTATAATTACGGAAAATTAGTATCCCGTTGGATCATTCCGGATATAAAACGGTACGTTTATTTATAAAAACTGATCCAAACGGTATCGGTTTTCGGGATAATTATCCAAATTAGTACAATTTGTACTGCGGTCTTGGTCTCAGCGCCTGATTACACGTAATACGAAGGGATAATTGGGATAGTTTAATAAAAAGCTCCCGTTTATCGAAAATACGGGTTTTATTGATTTACCGAAACGAATATTGTATCGAAAATATTGCGCCGGGACCCGCGTAGAACAAACCGTACGCCGGATCGAAAAAGTCGAAACATGGAATATGCTCGGAATATTACAATTAGGTTAGGAAGGAGTTCTCGGAAGAGTTTCGACTTCCAAAAACGTAACAACGGATGACGTCGATTGGTTCCCGTTTTTATAAAATAGATTTTAAATACTCAGAAAAAGATTTTATAAATTTCATATGATCCTTATAAATCCATAAATCAACATAAAAATAATTAGGAAGATATGACAATTAACTATATTTTATTTTGGACATATAACAATTAAAATACTCAATTAATATTATTTTTGAATATCCAAGTACAGATAACACTTAACAATTAACTCACAGAATAGATACTGAATACACATAATAATTATTTAAGAGCAAAAAGAATCACACGATATATCCCGGATATTACATGCTTTCCCCCTTAAAAGGATTTTATCCTCAGAATCTCCTAAGAAAACAAATGAGGGTACTTTTCTCTCATATCACTTTCTAACTCCCAGGTTGACTCTTCAACCTTTGGGTTTCTCCACAATATTCTTACTAACTTTACCACTTTATTTCTCAATACTTTCTCTCTCTCCTCTAGAATCTTTATCAGACTCTCTACATATGACAAATCTGCCTGAAGCTCTATTGGCTCATATTCTATTACATGCCTGGAGTCTGGATTATATTTCTTGAGCATCGATACGTGAAAAACATTGTGAATGCGCTCCATGTGCGGGGGTAACGCCAACTCATAAGCTACTTTGCCAACGTGCTTTAAAATCTCAAAAGGTCTGACATATCTTGGGCTTAGCTTTCCTTTCTTTCCAAACCTCGTTAGTCCTTTCCATGGTGATACTTTCAGTAATACCAAGCTTCCTTCTTCAAATTCCATGTCTTTCCTTGACTGATCTGCATATTTCCTCTGACGATCTTGTGCGGCTATCAATCTCTTCTGGATAATTTCAATAATTTCCTTTGTTTGTTGTACCAATTCAGGTCCAAGTATCTTGCGTTCTCCTACTTCGTCCCAATATATTGGAGATCTACATTTGCGTCCATAAAGGGCTTCATAGGGTGGCATCCCAATGCTGGTATGATAACTGTTGTTGTAAGCAAACTCTACCAGAGGTAAATGTTCGTCCCAACTTCCTTTGAAATCAATAGCACAAACACGTAACATGTCCTCGATTGTCTGGATCATTCTTTCACTTTGGCCATCCGTCTGGGGGTGATAGGCCGTACTCATATTCAGTCTTATTCCCAAACATTCTTGAAAACTCTTCCAAAATATTGAATTAAACCTTGGATCTCGATCAGATACAATAGATACAGGAACTCCATGACGAACTACAATTTCTTTCAAGTACATATGAACCAACTTATCGAGCGAAAATCTTTCATTTATAGGCAGAAAATGAGCTGACTTAGTAAGTCTATCCACTATAACCCAAATGGCAACATGATTAGCCCTTGTCCTTGGTAATCCAACTATGAAATCCATGGCAATATGTTCCCATTTCCATTCTGGAATCTCCAATGGCTGTAACAATCCACTTGGTCTCTGATGCTCTGCTTTAACTCTCTGACAGGTATAACATTTGCTAATCCATTCCACGATTTCCCTCTTCATGTCTGGCCACCAATAATTCTTCTTTAAATCTCTGTACATTTTGGTACTCCCTGGATGGATGGAATACTTTGAATTATGTGCCTCCTATAAAATTTCATTTTTCAGCTCCGTCACTGGTGGAATCCAAATTCTAGATGAGAACCTCAAAATACCTTGATCATCCTTTTGCGTGCATAACTCTTCACCTACCAAACGATTTATATATTGATCCATTACATCTTCCTGACATTTCTTTATTTTCTCAAATAATTCTGGTTGAAAAGTCATATTGTATACTTTTGCTTCTTCAGGCTTGCAAACTCTAATTTCCAATTCCAATTTCTGAAATTCCTTATATATATCTTCAGGTACTAATAACACATTCAACCTTTCCTTCCGACTCAATGCGTCTGCTACCACGTTCGCTTTACCGGGATGATACTTAATCGAGTAATCATAGTCTTTGATCAACTCTAACCATCTCTTTTGTCTCATATTAAGTTCCTTCTGTGTGAATATGTACTTTAAGCTTTTGTGATCAGTGAAAATCTCGCACTTTTCTCCATACAAATAATGTCTCCAAATCTTCAAAGCGAAAACTATGGCTGCTAGCTCCAAATCATGAGTAGGATACTTCTGTTCGTGTGGTTTCAATTGCCTTGACGCATACGCAATCACCTTTTCGTGCTGCATTAGAACACATCCTAATCCTTTATGAGAAGCATCACTATAAATTACAAAATTCCCTTGATCATCTGGAAGTGACAAAACAGGTGCCGTGATCAATCGTCGCTTCAACTCCTGAAAACTTTCCTCGCATTTGTCGTTCCATATAAACTTCTCATTCTTTCGTGTAAGCTTTGTTAATGGTGTGGCAATCCTCGAGAAATTTTGAACAAATCGACGATAATATCCCGCCAATCCTAAGAAACTTCTTACCTCAGTGGGTGTTTTCGGTCTCTCCCAATTCGTAATTGCCTCGATCTTTGCCGGGTCCACTTTGATCCCTTTATTACTAACTATGTGCCCTAAGAACTAAACTTCCTGTAGCCAAAACTCACACTTCGAGAATTTAGCATATAACTTCTTTTTCCTTAAAATCTCCAAAGCTGTTCTCACATGTTCCGCATGATCCTCTTCCGTCTTTGAATAGATTAAAATATCATCTATAAACACAATAACAAACTTATCCAAATACTCCTTGAAAATTCTGTTCATCAGGTGCATAAACGCTGCCGGGGCGTTGGTCAATCCAAAAGACATCACTAAAAACTTGTAATGTCCATACCTTGTTCTGAAAGCTGTCTTTGGTATATCTTCTGGCTTGATCTTTAGTTGATGACATCCTGATCTTAAATTAATTTTGGAGAAATACTTGGCTCCCTTCAACTGGTCGAACAGATCGTCAATTCTGGGTAACGGATACTTGTTCTTGATTGTCAGCTTGTTGAGCTCCCTATAGTCAATACACAGTCTCATGCTTCCATCTTTCTTCTTGACAAATAATACCGGGGCTCCCCACGGGGATACACTAGGTCTGATTACTCCTTTCTCTAACAGCTCTTGCAATTGCTTCGCTAGCTCTTTCATCTCAACAGGCGCCATTATGTACGGGGCCTTGGATACTGGTTCTGTTCCAGGTGCTAAGTCGATCGCAAATTCAGTTTCTCTATCTGGAGGAAGTCCTGGTAACTCGTCGGGAAATACGTCTGGAAATTCATTCACAACTGGAATATCTTCAAGTTTTGTTGGTTCTGGACTTCTGTCAATCACATATGCCATGAAATGCTCACATCCTTGTCGTAGTAACTTCTTGGCTTGAATCATCATTAAAAACTTCTTTACTTGTTTTTGACCCTTGAATGTTATTATCCTTTCGTCAGGCATCTTCACCATTACCTTCTTATTTTGACAATCTATCTGGGCATCGTGCTTAGATAACCAATCCATCCCTAATATAACGTCAAATTCTCCTAACTTAAATGGTATCAAATCTACATAAAACTTACTACCAGAAATCTCAATCTCACAATTCCCACAAACTTGATTAACAGATACACGTTCTTGATTTGTTAATTCCACAGTCATTATTTCATTTAAACACTCAACTGGACAATTTAACTTACTAACAAAATCTTGTGAAACAAACGATCGAGTTGCTCCCGAATCTATTAACACTTTGGCACATAAAGAATTCACATTAAGCATACCTGCCACGACATCGGTATCTTGGATCGCATCCTTCACCGACATGTCAAAAACTCTAGCTCTTGGAGTCTCATTCACTGCTGGGGTAGATCCCATAATCCTTAATGTATTACTGACTGGGGCTGGTGTCTTGTAATTCCTGGCCATATGTCCTGGCTTCCCACATTTAAAACACGTATATCCAATGGCGGGAACCTTTACTGCTGGATTCTGGATAGGCTGATCCTTGTTTGCTGGCTCTCTTACTGGCTGATTTTGGCACTCCCTCGAATAGTGCCCTTTCTGGTTACATTTAAAACATACCACATTCAACTTATTACAAACTCCTCCATGCTTCTTTCCACATACTTGACAGTCTGGAAAAGTTAGTCTCAACTGATTTGACTGATTTGTATTAACTGGACGGTTGATCTGGCCTCCGTCTCCTACATTCTGTTTTCTGAAATTAAAATTTCTCCCTGGCTGAAACTTGCCCTTCTTAAAATTTGAAAACTTCCCTGGTCGTGACTAACCCTCACTTCCCTCAACCTTCCTTTTCTTGCTTTCTTTCTCCTTCTGGAACATCTCACTCTCTGGCTCTGCGATCATAGCCTTTTGTACTACTCCTGCATAGGTATCTAATTCAAAAATGGCGACCTTCCCTCTGATCCAGGGTTTCAAACCTTGCTGGAATCTCTTAGCCTTCTTCCTGTCAGTATCCACATACGACGGTACATACCTTGACAATTCCTCAAATTTACCCTCATAATCTGTTACCCACATGTTCCCTTGCTTTAAAATTAAAAACTTCAGCTCCATTTGATCCTGAACAAACTGAGGAAAATACTTTTCTAAAAACAATTCCTTAAACCTTTCCCAAGTAATAACATCTATACCTTCCAATGTCTTCACCATCTCCCACCAATAGGTGGCTTCATTCTTCAGATAGTAACTTGCAAACTCAACTTTCTGTTCCTCCTTTACTTTCACTAAGGCAAATGCCTTCTCTATTTCCTTTAACCACACATTTGCTTTAATTGGCTCTAAGGAACCCTTGAATTCTGGTGGGTTTACTGCCTGAAAAGTTTTGAAAGTTACCTGGGGGTTGGTCTGTCTTTGTTGTTGTTGTGCCAGATGAACTGTTTGTTGGGCCAAGATTTGAAGAATCTGGGCTATTACTGGGTCTATGGGTCCTGGGTTCACATTTGGGTTTGTATCATCTTGGTTGTTATTGTTGTTGGTTCCTTCATTCTGGGTGTTGGTGCGGGTATTTCTTCTGGGAGGCATTTTCTGTAAAGAATCAAACAACTTATTCAGCTTTTGAATCAAATCTTTGTATAAAAGAAAAGTTTTGTAAAACAGAGGTATCTCTTTTTGAAAACAGTTATAACTAAGTAAATTGCATGCTTCTTTACAGAATATAAACAGTCATGGAAAACATGGTACATGGTATCACAGGGGTATAACTGGTGCAATAGATAAGGTAAGGTAAAACAGGTGCAATAAAATAAATGACAGTACTGGAAAGGAAAAAGGTACTGATGTATATAGATCAAAAGTTTTAGGTAGTACAAGCGTAAAGACGCTTCGGAAGTAAAAGCAAAATGGTACAACAACCTACTCACTAGTCATCATAGCTAGTCTATAAAGACAACTCAAAAGTCTACTGATACACACTACACACTACTGTACATACTATATAACCATCACAGTACTGCTCAATATCTCTATTTCTGGATCTCTGACTCAACTCCAAGGAAACTCTGGTCCTGCCAGCCTCTCAAAGTCCTCCATCACCTCAGTAGCCCAACCCATCAGTGCATCAGGGCCTCTGCCAGGTAATGTAGCTCCATGTAGCCTAGCCTCAAGAACCCTCGTGTCACATGAATCTCCTCTCGAAGCTCCCTCACACCACGATCAACATCTGTAGTCCTGATAAAATGTTGTAGCTCTCTAATCCGGGCCAACAAGGAATCACGCTCCAGTAGAAGAGCCTCATACCGGTAATAAGGAACTGGGAGCAATGTAGACTGGAATGGGGCACTCGCAACTGAATGCCCAGTGGAATCTGAATCAGCTGGTGGGGGTCCTCTGATAGGTGGCCTCATGCCTGGTGGTGGAATAGCCTGCAGTGGTACGAGCTGCAATACAGGTGGAGGTAGTATAGCCAACACTGGTGGAACAACAGGACGTGGATCCGAAGACGGCACTCCAACTAAAGGCTCTGAGTGATCAGCTGATACGGGAATAAAAGAGTCGGCCATCGCTGCTATCTGAAATCATATCGCAATATCAGAATCTCAACCCATAACGCGAATTACACTAGTACCTGATATACCGAAGCACTCAACCTCTCGATGTTCTATCTTTCTATTCTTTACTTCTAATCCTAGCCTTCTACCCATTCCCGTCAACCTAGGCTTGTGTCAGTGACTTATAATCCTGTAGCTCTGATACCAAACCTGTGGCGCCCTCCAAACCCGGGTCAGAAGTTTGGTGTCCACACACACACCTTATTTATAACCTGCATATAACAATAATAAAGATAATAATAATATGCAGTGACCCTACTTACCAACTACCACGGATCGCAACAGGCTAAAGTATGCACACAAGCCACACATCTACTTATATTACATACCGTTCAAATCCCAATCATTCAAACTCAAACTGAGTATTAAACTTTATTACAAACTTTAACAGACTTAAATTATTCCAAAAGAAGCCTACTAGCTCAGCTTTCTCAATCTGAACCCCTAGCTCTCGCGCTGGACTGGGGATCCTCGTTACCAACTGGTTCCTTTTTAGCTGGAAAGAATATAAACAACATTGCACAAATGAGCTAACTAGCTCAGCAAGTCATAATGACAAAACTGAGAATAATGATCATCAATAGAACATGATTATGATATCAAGTGAACAATGGATTATGATTTAGAATTGGATATTATACTTTTAATTTAAAAATCAAGGTTAGGTTGCTGATCAGTCACGCACTAACCCCGAGCAAGGCACACAGCATTGCTCTAACTACTGGATCCAAGGCACACATTGGCCTAACTTGACCATTATATGGTCTGACCACGAATCTGGTCCACAATTTTATAAAAACAATCCAATTCTAACATAATAACTGAATAAGCTATAATAAACAATAACCAGAATCATTAACAACAATGAGTGTTTAACAATGAAAGGGTTTCAATCCTTGTAAGGATCAATAAAGTAATTTCAAAGCTTGGATGCTGGGTAATGAAAGGATTGGATAACAAAGGAATCAATATTTCAGGGTTTCAAGGATTTGGTCTTTCAAAGCATAAGATATCATGGATTGAGTATATAAGTAATTCAGTTCAGCGTTTGGTATTTAGTTTGTATGTATTTGTGGAGAAATATCGTATACTTGAGGTTCATGTTTGGGTATACAACAATCATTGGTCTAGAAAGAATCAGGTTACGGCTCAAGATCAATAACTGGAATCAGGGTTTAGATTTCTATGCTTCAAAGCACTTGCAATATCACAGGATTATCAAGTACCACAATATCTTGAGAAAGTTCAGAACACTTGCCTGGTACTAGCTTACTATTCTGCTCTCGCTTCCAATCACAATCTTCTTATTCCTCAACTACATGTTTTCCTTTCCTACGCCTTGCCTCTTCTGCTCACATATCATAAACATCTATCAATAATTGACTCATAGAGTTCTATTCAACACATACTTCTATCTACCCTTCGTTTTACCCAAATCCGATTAACGGATTGAAAGTTATGCAATAATCAAGTAAACACTGAATATATAGACTGATAGTCAATCAACAAGTCACATATAGCACATAATACATCACGTAATCAATGATATATTATTTATAAAGAAGTCTTGGGTCATAAATAGGCTTTTTGGTATTTAAAATGATTTTTAAAACATTTTTCGGAATTAAAACGGGTCGTTGGATCAATTTCGGGTTAATAAACAGGGTTCGGTTGGCCAATTCTGGCTCCGAAACAATTTTATACTAATTATCGAGCCTTTGAAATAATTTAGAATAATATTTTAAAGCTCGGAACTATTTTTCAGAATTTTTAAATCATTTTTAAGTAATTATATCTAATTAAATAATTAATTAGAATCAATTAATAATTAATTAAATCAATTAATTAATTAATGTCCAAATTAATTGACCAATTAATTGATTAAAAATTAACTGAAATTAATTAACTAATTAATTCAGATTTATTTCTGAATTAAAAATAATTTTCAGAATTAAAATACTAATTTTTTTAGAATTTTCAGAAATTAAAAATGAATTTTTATAATAAAAATAAATAGGAAATATGATTTTTAAATATTTTTAAAACAGGAATCCATTTTTTGCAAAGTCTGGAAACCTGGGGGACCAAACTTCATCGTTTTCAAAAGTACAGGGACCAAACTGCAATTTGGAGTTCCAGTCGCCGGAAAATGTCGGGGGTGGCCGGAGAATTCACCTCCGGCATCCTCCCACAACACCAGGAACCTATATCTGCAATCAAAATTCATCAATAACCCCAGACTTGGCCGGAATTTGATCAAGAAACTCGCCGGTTTCCGGCGGGTTCGACGTAAACTTCAAAACACAACTCCCTTCTCTACAGACCTAGTTGATTCATGAAACTTGTACGACTAGATTGCAAATTTCACAGAGAATACAATACACTATACCACAACATCAATCTATTTCAGAATAAAAAACCCCCAAATTTCAATTAAGAACATTCATACGGGTTATAAACCCTAATTTTAAAATTCGAAAATCAAACTCAAATTTGAACATGTTATTGAACTCCAAATCAGACGTATAATATATCAAAATCATCAGGAAAACAAGCTCTACAACATGAAGTAATCAAATCATACAAACAATCATTCGAATAAAAATTCATATTTTTAATAAATTTAATTCGAAAATAAATAAATTTCTAGAAAATAAACCTTTGATTCTGCAGTGAAACAAAGGTCAGAATCTGATAGAACACTTCAAATCCTTCATTTTGGTTACTCAAGATTTGAAAACAGAGATCGGTAACGCCTTCGTTTTGCTGTTTGATTCTTAGAACAGTTTTTGTAATTAGGGTTTTTCTCTGAAAATTATAGAATTAACTATCTGCAAATGATTTTGATACGAAATAAAATACGGTAAAAGGCTATTTATAATTACGGAAAATTAGTATCCCGTTGGATCATTCCGGATATAAAATGGTACGTTTATTTATAAAAACTGATCCAAACGGTATCGGTTTTCGGGATAATTATCCAAATCAGTACAATTTGTACTGCGGTCTTGGTCTCAGCGCCTGGTTACACGTACTACGAAATGATAATTGGGATAGTTCAATAAAAAGCTCCCGTTTATCGAAAATACGGGTTTTATTGATTTACCGAAACGAATATTGAATCGAAAATATTGCGTCGGGACCCACGCAGAACAAACTGTACGCCGGATCGAAAAAGTCGAAACATGGAATATGCTCGGAATATTACAATTAGGTTAGGAAGGAGTTCTCGGAAGAGTTTCGGGTTCCAAAAACGTAACAACGGATGACGTCGATTGGTTCCCGTTTTTATAAAATAGATTTTAAATACTCGGAAAAAGATTTTATAAATTTCATATGATCCTTATAAATCCATAAATCAACATAAAAATAATTAGGAAGATATGACAATTATCTATATTTTATTTTGGACATATAACAATTAAAATACTCAATTAATATTATTTTTGAATATCCAAGTACAGATAACACTTAACAATTAACTCACAGAATAGATACTGAATACACATAATAATTATTTAAGAGAAAAAAGAATCACACGATATATCCCGGATATTACACCTTCCACCTCAAAAATCCCAGGAAAGTTTACAAACCCTACTGAGATTTACTGTTATGTTATGAAAATGATTAACTGCTTTTATGCATGATCACATGATTTCAGTTATGAAGTTTTTGTAAGTCGAGGTTGATTGAGATATAATATATATCGTATTATATAATACCGCTAGCGAGTAGTGTTGTGTATAAATTATAGACCGAGAGTCGATTATTATGTATTATTTAAAACCCGAAAGTGTTCCGGAGATGTTTTGGACGAGTAAAGTCCGTATCTATTCTGAAGACTCTTGTAGTACGAGTACTAGGGAGACTACCAAAGGTATCGCATGCGAAGGTACTATGTGTACTTAGGAACCTGTGAAGTGTGTGTATACCCAAAATGGGAAACATAGTCCGAATGAGGCCAGGGTGATAACCGAGATACGGGCGTGTCATCCTTCTACTAATACAAAAGGTTACAGATTTTCTGCCATACGACTGATCATCGTATACGGTGGCTCCGGTGAATGTCCTGTTCTTCCAATTGAAACTGATATGCAATAACGTAACTCAAGCCTAGATGATGGGTGTGATTTCCCGGATTTACAGCAATTAATATTATTATTCCTTAAATATGTTATGTCATTTTCTGATTTAGAAGGAACAAAATTGTGGATATTTTATTCATGTTTGATGTGTTCGTTTCATTAAATGGTAATGTGCTAATTGGTAGTTGGTCCCAATCAGCTTGTTATTATTGTGAAAGTATTTAATTACTTTTATAATTTAATTTTTTTATCTAAAAGCTGATTGTTTTATCGATATCTAAAAGTTGATATCTTCAAAATGTAATTACTTTTACTTTTTTACTCGCCTCAATATTTTTTTGTGTCAGAAATATTATTTGGTATTTTAACCGTGTTCACCCGGGCATATGTTGAGGTTTAACAAACATTTAAAAATAATATTTACAGCTATTTTGTTATGTGTTAAATGAATAATAATATGTTTAATATTATTTAAAATATGTTTGGCCATGATTTGTCATGCGATGGATTTGCACGTGGTCATGTAAGGACCGGAGTATTTTTCGGATACTCAATATTTGTTTAAAAAGCATTTGCATAAAATTACCCGCAATCTGGATGCGTGTTAAAGTATGTTCTTATGGAGATGCTTGTTTATCTCGTTTTGCGGGCTATATGTATTTTCGGGGTTTTCTGTTAATTTAGGAAATATTTTGGTTTCTCAAAAATAACAGACTGGGACCCCACCAGGACGTCAAAGGCCACAAAATTCATATTTATATTTTTATAAAATCAGGCATATTTCAAAGATCCATTATTTTTGCATTTTTGGATTATTCATAATTTTTGGGGAATTTTGACATAAAATTTATATTTATTCGATTAAAAATTATTTCCCATTATTATTATTTTTGGGCCTAATTATTTTAATTAAGGAATTAAAATACCCTTAATTGATTTTTGGGGTATTTATTTTTCAGAAAGTATAAATAGTTGAATTTCTATTTTAGTTTTGATAAATATCTAAAAAATCAGTTTTTTATTTTTTATTTTTCAGAAAAATAGAAAAATCCTCTAAATTGTTCTTGGAGGTTTTAATCCATTCTTGATCTTAATCTTGTGATATATGGAGGTCAGTTGCTCCATTTTTGACGAGCTAGTGGTCGAATTGAAGCTATCTTCGAGCCCGTTCTTTTGATACTAGAATAATCAACTAAGGTTGAGTAATTCTTAAAAAACGATGTTGTTCATTTTGATCGAATTTGTGTTCTTCATTTTTGATCATTTTTATTGTTGTTGACGTTATAGTTAGCTTTACAATGATGATTTGAGTTGATTTGTGCTATTAAATCATGTGTATTAGTTCGAGATTGATTAAGACGAATTTCAATTTTCCGGATTATAAATGTTGTGGGTATTGATTTGATTATCTGAATCGATTTTAAATGTTATTATCTTTGTTTTGATATATAAATCGCAAGTTTTGGTTGAGTTTTGACTAGTTTTGTGATTTTTCCGGATTCCTTGAGTTCTTCACCGGATTTGATGGTGATTTTGGCCGGATTTTAAGTTACGAGGTTGATATGAGATGGTTGTTGTGTTATTGTTGTTGTTGGGTTGATTTCGGACTGAAACCCCGTTAATTGGAGTCGATTTAGACCCTAATCGGGGCTGTTTTGCTTTGACCGAAGATGACCGGATTCTTTACAGATTTCGACGAGTTCTTGAGGAACTCCAGTCATCTTTCTTCTCTTTTATCCTCTTTGATCCAAAAAACCCAACGCCTGAAAAAGTGTTTTTTGAATTTTTATTTTAACAAAAATTCAAAAATATATCTTTTAAATTCAAAATCAACATAGTTAATTATTTTAAATAATTAAATAAATTATTTAATTCCAGAAAATTAGTTTCTTTTATTATTTTCGGAAATCCAAATTTGATTTAATTATTTATAATTTATTTTGATTAATTATTTTATTCATTTAATTGATCATTTCATTCATTTAATCGATTAATTTCATTTATAAATAGTTAAATAAAATTTAATTATTTATAATTAAACAAAATAATTATAAACATTATTTTGAACTTGTTAAAAATATATTTGAGTATTTAAAAATCAATCGATATTATTATTAATTGATTTTTTCTTATTTTATTCATAATAAATAGACCGTTCATCCGTTTAATACGAAACGAACGCATCTAGATTCAGAAAAATATTTTGCTTTCATTTAAAAGTACTTTTGAGGCCCAAATCCCTTTTTTTTCGAAAGGTCGCTTGTTTTGCAAGTCAGTTATGAGTCGCGTATTTATTGAAATGTCTTATTTTGACTCGATTTTAGTTTTAAACATACCGAGTCGAATCTTTTAACGAACCAAGTCATATTTTATATAAATTATGTGATACGTGGATTATGTGTGTACATGTTATGTGAATTACATGCGTACGTGGGTTAAAAGTCTTGTGTCTGACTATTTTCTTTATATGTCGGTTATCGTTAGGATAAACGATAGAGTTTTGACGCAAAGTTCGTCGAGTAATTATCGTATAGACGATTAAAGTTTTATCTTATAATTATAGATACGAGTTGTTCAAGACAATCAAGACCCAGAAAGTGGGATCTAGAGTAAAGTTGATAGTAATGCATGTCGGGCTTCTAGCAATCACATGAGCAACATATCAGTGAATTATTGAAATAGAAGACAATAATGTCATGGGACGTCAGAACGAGATAGTCGTGTTATTGCGAGTGTGCTTAACTGTTAAAACCCAAAGGCAAGTACCCCTGTCCTATTCCAATTTCAGAATAGACAATTGTTATATACATGAGAATGATATTGATGTTAAGTAAATCCTTTTAATGAAGTAATTTTGAATACTCTTAGATTGTTTGAGTCAGATAATTCTAATAATTATTCTACTAGAATATTGATCATATTCTTGATGGATAATGAATAACTATGCTATCTCAGTTTACTCTATACAGTGGAACGTGATATTGATATTTAGCGAATAACTAATCTTACTAGTTATTTCGCCACCAGTTGTTGAGATTACTCCGGGCCATGAGAAATAGGGAGTAGATTATGATAGGATATCGATTGATTCGATTCCTTTATAAAAGAAAAATATTTTTGATTAGATGATGCGTAAGTGACCCGGGCGGACGGTCCAATATTAGGGCTTTGTGTTAACTGAAATATGTTAATACAATTTTGTTCTTGGCCACAATGTGCCTTTTTATTTAAGTATATATATATGTTATACTGAACTTGCTGAGCATTTCTTTCACTCATACTTGCCTGTTTTTAAATTTACCTTCCAGTTAGGATAAGCTTGCTCTGTTAAACTGCATAATTCGAGAAAAGCAAAGGAAGAAGCTTTTGTAAGGTGGTTGGTCCAGGATTTTGCGGACTAGTGTAATTTCTATTGTGTAACGTTGTTTGTGTGTATATGAATTGAGTTATTATATTTGGGCCTAGTATAATTTCTTTCGAAGTTATAGTAGCATGTTTAATTCGGAGTTTTTAATTTGTTGAAAAAGATGTTTTAAAAGAAGTAAAAAAATTATTTGTGGAATTTGGATTTCTTATATCTAGAACTGTAACCGAAAAAGATCTTGGTATAGTTTTGGGTCGCAGATGTTATATTTCAACTGTTGGCATTTGTTTATTGATTAAACAACTTATTTTGGATTAGGGTTTCATCGTGACGACCAAATCTTTCGACCCCCGATTTGGGGGCGTTACACTGGTTTACTATAAAGGTACTCGCAGACTAAATAAATCAATAGAAAATATCGTTTCGAAAAGAGGTGTGTATCGCCAAGAAAATTACTTCGAATAAATACTTATCCTTATACGGATTAATATAACTTTTTTAACAGTCTTTTTGCACTGTTGACTATATGAATGATACTCATGAGTATATGAATGAGACTCATGAGTATATGAATGAGACTCATGAGTATTTTGGGTTAAAATATTTTGTAAAGTTTTTGAGTTTTTTTGAGTTTTCTGAGTTTTTAATTGTGTAAAATATGATTGTCAATGTGATTGTGTAAATGATCTGCCCTGCTCTTATAATTTTAGTTGTAATTTGCTTGTTATATTTTTAATCATGGATGAAATTTTAGTTGTAATTTTGAATTGGATGGATTTTTGTAATTAGTGAAGACACAGTCAAGTCTGTGCCTAGTGATTTTTGTAATTTTGAGTTGAATGCATTACAGCTGTTAATGAGTTGGATCCATGCCTTGTATGCGATTGATCAGAGGTAGTCAAGGACTCTCATAGTGATTTTCTTGAGTATATGTGGACTGTGGAGTATGTCCTGCTCATGCTCTGGTTTGCCTGGTTCCAGAACAAGCCTTCCCTAATCTATCTTTGACCATATAGACTTTAGAGTTTATAAGTTATTATGTTATGAGTACCTTATATGATTCTTTGTTTAGGTAAATATTATAAGTTAATATATGTTTAGGCCTGTAATTGTATATGTTTAGGTTAATATCAATACTATTAATTTATTTAAATAATTAGTATTAAACAAAGTTATAAACTATAAATTTGTTATGTGAGTTTGCAGTTGTATGTATTTCTGATAGTCGTATCCAATGCTACTCGTTAAACCATAAACCAAACATGTAGGCTATATGGCTAATAGTATACCTATTTATAGTAGGTAGGTATGACGGACAATGTTAATACTTGGTTGAATCATCCCAAGTATACCAAAGATTATATCGATAGAGTGAAATTGTTTGTGAGGAAAGCGATGGCTAATTACGCTACTGGAGATGAAATAAAGTGCTCTTGTCATAAGTGTGAAAATCGCTTGTGGTGGTCTTCCGGCGATGTTGAGAGTCACCTGATCTGCAACGGACCAGAAATGTCATTCGTTAAGTGAATTTATGATGTTACTTTATTGGTAGACATAACCGATAATATGAATTTCGAAACAAATCACGGATTCGGAGATAATCTTGACGAGATGTTAGATGTGACACATGACAACATGGGACCAAATGCAGATGCCTCAAAATTTTATCGACTTGTCAATGATGGAAAACAACCCCTCTACCCTAATTGCAAGAATTTCTCGCGATTAAGTTTTTTAGTTAGGTTGTACCATTGGAAGTGTTTAAACGGAGTAACCGAGTCTGCATTCGGAGAGCTATTACAGTTGTTAAAAGAGGCTGTTCCCGGTATTAATGTGTCTGCCTCTTTTAATTCCGCTAAAAATATTATAAAGGATCTAGGTCTTGACTACAAGAAGATAGATGCATGTTCGAATGACTGCATCTTGTACAGTATCGGTCCCAGAGCATGAATATGCTAAAATCCGGGCCGAAATTGAGATAGAGATGGATTGATTTTGTTGATGAATGTTTGGTAAACTTTGAATTGGGGAAGTTCTATTTTCAAACATTATATTGCCTTTTTTCTCATAAAGTGTTGGCAAAGAGTCCTATAAAGTGTAGTTATTGATATAAATTGTTCATATTCTCTATTGGTGAATACCAAAAAAAATGTAGGTATATATTTAAAAGTGTAGGTAAAAGCTTAAAAGGTCCACATAAAAGTGTAACTATAGATAACAAGTTGTAGCCATTGATAACTTTTTTTTTCAAAATTTAGTGTTCCAATAGATAATATAGTGTTACCATAGCCTTATGATTACACCAAATATGATGTAACAAATACCATAATTGTGTTACCATAGATCTATAGTTACACCAAATTTTATGTTACCAAAACAATAGAAGTGTAGGCATAGATGTCATATGGTTATAGTTTTTCCGATGTTACCAAAAATCGTAAAAGTGTTACCATAGACCCCAATGGTAGCACCGATATTAGTTACAATCCTATTTTTCGAAAAAGTGTTACCATAGCCATTTTTTAACTTTCAGCAAGGCTTCTTGACCTTTATTCACACTTTTTTTGGTGTTACAATAGGCTGTTTATGGTATAGTGAATATAGCTCACACTTGTTTTCTTAAAATGTCATAACACACAGATAACCAACATGCCTATAAGAGACATAGTCACTTGCAACTGTGAGGAGAAGTCCTTGTCACATTACTTCAGGGTAGCTAGAGCATTTATATAGGTTTCGGAAAATTATAAAATTATTATAACTTTAAGTAAAGGTTACGAATAATAATTTGAGATCCTGTAAAGGACATTTGAGTTGTAATAAAAGAAGAATCATTTTGTATATCGTTTCTAAGACCATAACTTGTGTGTGTAAGATGTTGGGAGTCTGTAATATGAATTGTTTGTTGGATTATTAAAGTAATACAGGTTTTGGATGATCGAATGATCGCGTGACGACCCAGATTCCTGACCCCAAATTTTGGGGCGTTACAAAGTCCAAGTCACTTTGACAACCCTAATAATTAGTTGTATGATAATCTTATTATATTCTGTATTTGTATTTCTTGAGTCAGTAAAAATGTTAAGGAGATTAGACTGGAGAATTTTTTTATGAACACCCATCAAGCTAAGGAATAAACTCTGGAAGAAGATCAATCCTGATCATGCCTCTAAGAGAAGTGTAGAAGCTTTAAGTTGAATAATGTTGTTCTTGGAAAAATGTTCTAAGTTAGATATCGACAAGTCAAAATCTACTTGTAGAGAACTGGAGATATCAAAAAGTCAAAATTCTATGTAGAGAACTGGAGATATCGACAAGTCAAAATCTTCTTTTAGAGAACTAGAGATATCGACAAGTCAAAAGTCTATGTAGAGAACTGGAGATATCGACAATCTAATCTACTTGTAGAGAATTAGAGATCTCGACAAGTCATAATACTTATTGAGAAGTAGAGATATAGATAAGTCATTTTACTTATTGATACGTGACTTCTCTTAACAGTAAAAGAGATTTCGACAAAAACTTCGGAATTCAAAATATAGACAACTTGAAGATCCAATATTATCAGCCAACAAATAATTCTATCACTGAATTGGAAAGACTACAAATGCAGCTGAGAGAATACAAGATCAAGGGACAAGATGAACTGGACAAAGGAGGGTCACAGACCTAGTATATTCTACACATATATGCTGCAATGGAAATAAAAATAGACAAATGAGTTTTAAAAATTGTGTTAGTCTATTTTAGTGCAAGTTCTGTAAACCGTGCATGTTAATCTATAAAACATTTCACGGGTCCTTTGTTTAGTTGTAACAAAATAGATCTAGAAAATCTTGTATTCTCTCAAGAGAAGTAGCTGAGTTCTTATTTTCAGGAACACAGATTTGTAGCACAAAAAAAATTGATTTAATATAAATCAAGTGAGTTTTTGATTAATTACTTGTGTCTTTACGGTTAGTATTTTATCACTAGAAATTTAGCATTAGCTGTTAAGTTCCAAAAGTCACAAACACTTTAAAACAATCAAGAAAAGCAAGAAAACACATTCACACACATATAACCCCTCTATATTGCACGTCATATCTAACAACCACATTACTCAAAAAAATAATATTCAAAAAAGTAATTAATAGGGAATAAAAGTAATCCTAACTACGTAATAAATAAGCACATTAATTATGTCTGATCTGGTCAAAACACAAATCCTAGTTATTAAGGCCCAACATTTAGTATGTCATTAATTGGGCTCAAAGGGCCTATAAACCAAGGGTTTATTATTAAAATTCGTAGGCCTAGTGTCAGCCCAGGTTGTGATTAAGAAAATAAGTTCAAATCAATATGAAACCCTCAAAAGAGTAGTGCTCAAGCCACATGATCCTATAAGGAAGCAAATCCCTATATTTTAGGAATCCAAAGTCTATTCGAAATCTGATACTTGCCCACCAAGTATTCTAACCCTAATCCAATTCAAGGCATCCTATGCCTATATAAGGGGCCTCACCCCATAAATCAGAACTACGTTTTTTGACTTGATCCTTAGCACACAGCAAGGTACGTAGGCATCTTGTGAAGGCAGATTGAGTTGCGAAACACGAGAGCAGTCAAATAGATCCTTTAAGCTCACGAACCCTAGTAATAAATATACCCTAGTTTTTATCCATAACATTTGGTTCCATATATAGGAAAACATAACAACCATGGTGAACACGTGGAGCATAAACAACGCCCCTGAAGAAACACCAGCTGGGAAGACCCAAATAATCTCATCGGTGGTGTAGATACCCCCTCACTCAACCTATGCCTCCACTCAAGATGGGATCTCAGCCAGGGGATCTGAAGTCTAGCCATAAGGGACGAGTCCCTCGGCTCCTTAAGGGATGAATCCCCAATTTCAGCAGCTATATGCACCTGTGAATCCTTTACCCGTTGGGTATGAGTACTCAAAGATCGTGGCCATTAACCCCCTTATGGGATGCCCCTATAACCCGAGGTTGGAGGAAGTGGACACTCTAACCGGAGTGAATCAAAAGGGCGAGGACCCCAATACATATGTGGTTTGACTCCTATCCCAGAGGGTCGAGAGTTCTCTGGACCCTATTCTGATAGAGACTCCGAATCATCGGACGATGAGATCGCTCCATGTATGAGGTGTGCTGGTAAAGAGCCAATGCCTAGTACCAACCGACGATGGAGGAGAACTCAAGGGACAAATCCCCAAGATGTTCTAGAGAGGATTAGGGCTCATGAAGCTGAGATCCAAAGGCTGAAGCACAATTTAGAGATACACTTGACATCGACCTCCATTAACGGCAAGACAAAGGGATCCTCCTCCTGTTACAGACCTGAAGGGTCCAACACCAATAAGGAGGGCTCCAGCCCCAAGAGCTGATCCTAGTGATCTGATGACTCAAGGAGATCCTGATGACCCGACTCCACCATTCACTAAAGAGATAATGATTCCCACATCTCAAAGGAGTTTAAAATGCCCACTATCAAAGCGTATGATGGTAATTGATACCCGGCTAACCACGTCAGAACTTTCTCTAACGCCCTGTTGCTACAACCCATTAATGATGATATCAAGTGTCAGGCCTTCCTCCAAACTATATGGGGTATGGCTCAAAGGTGGTACAGCCATCTACCCTCAAACTCTATTTGATATTTTAAAGATTTGAGAAAAGCTTTTATCAAGCAATTTATTAGTGGCAGAGTACATTAGAAAAGTTCAGCATCCCTCATAGGTGTTGTGCAAGGAGAGAATGAGTCCCTAAGAGATTATCTAAATCGTTTCATAAAGGAAGCCTTGAAGGTCCCAGATCTTGACGATAAGGTAGCTATGATAGAACTGTAGCAAGGGACTAGATACGAATTCTTCAAGATGTCATTAGCTAAGCGCCCCCTGAAAGCATGTTCCAGCTCCAAGATAGGGCCGGAAAGTATATCAAGGTGGAGGAAAGTATAAAGAAGATGGTGGTGAACAACGAGCCTGCTAGTGACAAGAAGCGAAAGACGATCAAGAATACAATACCAAGGACATGTATCCTAGAGTTGAGAAGGACGTTGACTCAACCCCAGAGAAGGGAAGGCCTGGACAAAAGTTTACCGAATATGCTAGGCTGAATGATCTAGGAGCCAGATCTTGATGGAAATAAAAAACGATAGGGATGTTCATTGGCCTAAACCCCTGAAGGCTGATCTCACAAAGCTAGATAAAAGCAATTATTGTTGATTCCATAAGGACGCTGGTCATGAAAGCGATGAGTGCCGACAACTGAAGGATGAAATCAAATTCCTAATCTAAAAAGGGAGATTGAGTAAGTATACTAGGGACGGATAGAAACATAATAGTGGAAGAAGGAACTTTGATGATCATAGGAGGGACCAAGATGATCAGGGGGAAAATCCTCAGTCCCGAGGATGGGTGATAAATATAATCTTTGGAGGGCCAACTTTTACAGGTTTATCTAAGAACTTAAGGAAAGCTTATGCGAGAGATGTCATGCATATAGTAGGGGAAGCTCCGAAAAGGGCTAGGACAGGAGTATCAATGGTATTTGATGATTTTGTCCTGTAAGGGGTCAAGTTTCCCCATGATGATCCCCTAGACAAAACACCCATAATAGGGAACAGTCCGGTGAAGAGAGTTTTGGTAGAAAATGGAGCGTTGGTAGACATCTTACTCTATGATACTTTCATTAGAATGGGCTATAGTGATTCCCAATTAACCCCAATTGATATGCCAATATATAGTTTCACTGGAGTCGAATGCTCCGTGGAAGGGATAATTAAGTTGCCCCTGACAATGGGACAGGGGCCAAGACAGGCTACGCAGATACTGAACTTTGTGGTATTAAAGGTTGGATCAACATATAATGCGATCATG
Organism: Apium graveolens; assembly: GCF_009905375.1. Lineage (NCBI taxonomy): Eukaryota > Viridiplantae > Streptophyta > Magnoliopsida > Apiales > Apiaceae > Apium > Apium graveolens. The sequence continues at coordinate 231,021,084 of NC_133649.1, read as the reverse complement.
GCAAGGACATGAATACATGCCGTCAAGGCGGTCCCCTCATCCCACCATTCAGTGATCAAGTTCCCGATGAGAGATGGAACATGAGAAGAAAGGGAAGACCAGAAGATGGCCATAAGCTGTTACGTAACCTCGCTAAGGGCAGATGGAGTAGGGGGAAGGTCCTCCCTTTTGAAGACCAGGATATTCATGAGAATGATGAGAAACAAGGAAAACCGGAAGAAGAATATTAATATGTTTGCATGGTCGGCAACAGAAATGCATGGTATGGACCCGAAACTGATCACCCACAAGTTGAACGTGGATCCTAATTAGAAGACCATGAAGCAAAAGAAAAGGAGTTTTGCCCCTGAAAAGCAGGAAGCTATCATGCAAAAAGTGGAGAAGCTCTTAGAGGCTGGTTTCATTGAGAGATACAGTTTCTAGAATGGTTAGCAAATACTGTAATGGTAAGAAAAGCTAATGGAAAGTGGAGAATATGTGTGGATTTCACTAAACTGAATGATGCATGCATGAAAGACTGTTTCCCTCTCCAAATAATAGACACCCTGATAGATACTACGACGGGGTACGAGATGCTGAGTTTCATGGATGGATTCAACGGTTACAATCAGATTAAGATGCATAAGGATAACATCCCAAAGGTATCATTCATCACTTACTTTGGTGTTTTTTGTTATCTTGTTATGACATTTGGTCTCAAGAATGCCGGAGCTACCTATTAAAGGTTGGTAAATAAGATCTTTAAAGATATTATTGGGAAAACTATGGAAGTATATGTAGATGACATGTTAGTTAAGAGTCTTATAAAGAATGATCATATATCCCATTTGAGGGAAGCTTTTGAGGTCTTGAGATACCATGAAATGATATTAAACCCTACAAAGTGTGCTTTCGGAGTTAGATCTTGAATTTTTTTAGGATTGATGGTCTCTAAAAGGGGAATTGAGGCGAAACCGGACAAGATAAAGGCCATCTTAGACGTGGAACCTCCACGTTTTGTAAAGGATGTCCAGAAACTCACTAGAAGAGTTGCAACTTTGGGTCAATTCATCTCCAAGTCTGTGGACAAGTGTTTGCCCTTTTTCAAGGATTTGAAGAAAATGAAAGATTTTGCATGGACTGATGAAAGCCAAGAGGCATTCGAGGATTTGAAGAAATACATCGTTCAAGCATCGTTGTTGGCCAAACCAGTTCTTATTGAAACTTTGTACTTATATTTGGCTGTTTCGGAAATTGCCTTGAGCGCCGTATTGGTTAAGGAGGAACTTAAAGTCCAGAAACCTATATATTATGTCAGTAAGATTCTACATGGAGCTGAGTTGAATTATTCGACTATTGAAAAGTTTGATTTAGCCTTGGTGATGTCCTCAAGGAAGTTGCGTCCTTACTTCCAAGCTCATAAGATTAAGGTACTAACAAATCAGCCTTTGAGAAATATGATTCACAGTCCTAAAGCCATTGAAACGCTGATTAAATGGGCCACAGAGCTGGGGGATTTGACATAAAGTATAATCCATGAACGAAGATAAAAGCCCGGGCCTTGGCTGACTTCGTGGTTAATGCACCATCCCCAACCAAGAAGTTGGGGACAGGAAGATACTGTACCTTGGGGCATGGTGGGAAAATAGGAGAATGAAGGAGAACAAATCAAGGACAAGGAATTTCGGGTTCTCAATTTTGATGTAGCATCAAAAACATTTCGAGTGAAGCAGGGCTAGTTTTAAAAACCCCGGTGGGTTCTTAATTGAATATGCTATGAAGTTAGATTTTCTAACTACAAATAATAAAGCTGAGTATGAATCTCTGATAGATGGCCTTGGCCTAGCAGGAATATTGAGGGTCAAAAACTTGAAAGTTTTTGGAGATTCGAAACTTGTCATATACCAGGTCAACGGAGAGTTCGAAGCAAGTGATGAAATAATGACGAAGTATGTACGCGTGGTGAGAGCTATGATGACTCAATTCAATGAGTGTCATGTTGAGCATATTTCAAGAGAGAAAAATGCTAAGGCCGATGTGTTATCCAAGTTCTCCTCATCGGAGGTAGAAGAAAGTTCTGGGAGCCTGTACTTTTGTATTTTGAAAACATGCAACATTGATGTTAAGCTTGTTGCCCCTATAGGGCTTGGAAAATCATGCATAGATCTCATTAAGGCCCATATCCAAACTGGCTGGCTCCCGACTAATATGACGGAAACACGAAAGTTGGTTGTGCGAGCACTGAGGTACTCTTTAAATGATGAATTTTATACAAGAGATCTTATATGGTTCCTAACCTGAGATGCCTTAGGCCCATTGAGGCGGGTTTGGCCCTTGAAGAAGTACATGAAGGTATTTGTGGAAAACACTTGGGGGCAGAGCCCTTGCACACAAGATAACTTGTTTAGGCTTCTATTGGCTGAAAATGATGGCTGATCAACAAGGCTACCTGACAGATAACTAGCATGTACCCGACAGATGATCAATTCAAATATCTGTTGACAGTGATAACACAGTCACATGCGTCGAATGTTTGTAAAAGGAATGTGGAAGCCTGTTTAGCAGGGTTTTGAGAACAAAGATGCATTACCATTTTCATGCTATTATGATGATATTCAAAGATGCTGGAATAGAGTAGTGAAGCAGCATGGAGTTAGACTTGATAGGTTTTGTTTTATTATCTTGTCTTATTACTATGTAAACTTGGTGATATATAAACCAAGTGTAGCAAGTAGAACAACTAACAAGAATAAGTAAACACATTCTCAGAGAAACATTTGTAACCTGAATCCTGTAGCATTTCTCTGTAAGTTTAGTTATTCATATTTATAAGCAGTTGTGAGCTATTCAAACTTCACAGGGTTCTCACTCGATATATATATATATATATATATGGTGGATACATTCAAATCCACCAAAAAGTTTTAAAGACCTGAGTTTTTATTACTTTGTGTTTGATTTACTTAACTCTTTATTCCGTACTTTGCAAATCAAACAGTTAGATATAAATTGAGTTAGAACCATTTTTCATAAATCTCAAAAAGAAGTCAGAATTACATTCAACCCCCCCTTCTGTAATTCTTGTTGTATTATTAGGGAACAACAATCACGACAAGAGCAACACCATTTATGTTCGCATATGGGGCAGAATTAGTCATTCTCGTGGAGATAGCACACTCATCTCTGAGAATCCAAGCATATAATGGTGACGAAAATGAGGAGGGACAAAGGTTAGCCCTGGATTTAATAGATGAAGTTCTGGACGAAGCACATGCAAAGATTGTGGAATATCAGAAAAAGCTTATTTTTATTACAACCTGAGGGTAAAAGAAAGGTTTTTTAAGCAAGAAGATCTAGTCTTAAAGAAGGTTGAAGCATCAGGAGTTGGACAAAAAGGAAAGCTAGCCCCAAACTGGGAAGGGCCGTACAAAGTTAACAGCGTTCAAGGACAAGGATCTTACAAGTTGGAGACTATGGATGGAGAAGAAGTGCCAAGGACCTCGTATGCTCAAAACCTGAAGATTTATTATACATAGTTCGTTGGAAAGGAAGTGTTTACTTGTTAAAAAGGCAAAAAGGTTCAAAAGCACCATGAAGCTTTGCTTTCTTAGGATTTTATATTTCAGTTCAATAGGATTTGTATTTTAGCTTATGACTATCAGGGTCGAACCCATCTTATGTAAGGTTTTGAAAGACCAAATTATATTCTTCAAGGTACGATTTTCTCACTTTTGAAAGACCGAGTTATATTCTTGAGTTCAAGTTATGTTAAATTTTGGAAAACCAAGTTATATTCTTGAGTTGAAGTTATGTTAAACTTTGGAAAACCAAGTTATATTCTTGAGTTGAAGTAATGCTTCATTTAATTAGAAAAATTATGCTTTGTTCAACAAAAATAACCTATAGCAAGCGGAAGAAAAAACTCAGAAATTTGTTATAAACTTCAAAAGTACTTTACATAACAAAGGAAAAAAATGCAAAAGAAGGAAACCAAGCATTTGACTTAGGGGGCTCAGACTCCTCACCAGAGTCGCTCCCAAAACCGTCTTCGGAGCCACCCTTAGAGGTTTCCTTAGAGGTTTCCTGAGTTGGCCCCTCGGAGGTTTTCTCGGAAGAGGAAACCAAGCATTTGACTTAGGGGGCTCAGACTCCTCACCAGAGTCGCTCCTAGAACCGTCATCGGACCCACCCTCAGAGGTTTCCTCAGAAGTTTCCTGAGTTGGCCCCTCGGAGGTTTTCTCGGAAGTCTCCATGGAGGTTTCCGCTGAAGTCTCCTCAGAATTGTCTTCAGAAGCCCTTTGAGGTGCTTACTCAAGAGGCTCTACAACCCTGGCCTTCTTCACGAAAGGCTCAACTTCTTCTTCGGAATATAAATCTTCTTCACTGGAACTAGATTCAACCTCCTTCCTCTTTTGGTCTTGGCTCTAAAATGGCGCTTTAGACCTAGAGGCCCTTGGATCAGGAGAAAGGATTGATTGATCATCTTCGCGAATAAGATCCACGACCCTTTCGGTGACACCTCCAAGTTTAGGAATTTTGAGGGGGCAAGGGAAGGATTCCGCCTCGAGTATCTCCGGGTATTCGGCTTGAATAGCCTCAACCGCGCATCCAAGCCCTCCTTATAGCTCATGAGATAAGTGAGGGCATCATTCTCCTCCATCAAATATTTTAAACTCCTACGTATCCATCCAGGCGTCAAACCTTTTTTCTTTTTCGTCATCGAGAACGACGATCTTGGCCCGAGCAGTTTCTAGATTAGAAGTCGAGGAGGCAAGATGGGCCTTAAGACGTTCAATTGTCTCATTGGCCTCCTCGAGCTTCTTGGTCGTGTCGTCATAACCAACCTTCCATGCCTTAGCTTGGTGAAGCGCCCCTTGAAAATGGGTGTTTTCCTAAAAGTCAAGGACAGATAGAAAAATTAATTTGGTCCAAGACAAGGAAACTAAATAAGTAGGAAAAATTAATAAAAACAAGTTACTGTTGCCAAGGATTGAGCGCCAAACAGCTCATTAGCTTCCAAGTTCTGTTAAAGGACAAATTCTTTGCAGTCCACCAAGAAAATAGACTAAAGCGACCACTCCTTGGCGTGCTTCATGTTTCAGATTATAGTGTCTTTTCCCCGGATTCCCCATGCCGACTGAAAGAAAGCCCCTGGAAACTGTTTGGTCCGAAAGGGCTGACTGGGGCCTTCCTCGTCCCCTTCTCCCTCCTGAAGTAGAAATTCAGGGAAGCGATCTTCTAGGCGCGGGTCTTTAAAAAATTTTCCCGCCCGCTTCATCCTTGTGGTTTCCAAATATTTGGGCTTGGTCACCCCCACTATTTTTTCAGCCACTACATGAACGGTTAAATAACAGTTGAAAACAAAAAAAATGTTAAGCTAGTTATGAAAAATAAAGAAGGCGATAGTTATAAATTATTTTTCATAGGGACGAGAGAAATCCCGCGCTCGACAAGAACCGTTTCCTTAATAAGGTCCCAGGAGTGAGACGTCCCATTATCTTGAGTAAGGAGATTGAATGCCTTCATCTCTTCTTCAGAAAACAAGATGCCGTTAGGGCTCCCATCGACCACTTTCCCGAAGCATGAACGGAAGAGCGTGCCCCAATCACCGCCTTCCCAGACCAAATACACAAACTCTTTCTTCCAACCTAGATTATTATCCGGGATAGACTTCACATTGACTATATGGGGGATTGTTGGGCATTGATTCAAAGTGACCCACCCTAGATTCTTATCAGGGCTATTTTTAAACTAAAAAATCTTTTTGAAGACAAAAACCATTGGGGACACATTGTGCTTAGCACATTGCGAAAAAAAACAAAGAATTAACCTCCAAGCGTTTGGAGGAAGTTGACAGGGATTGATCCAAACATCAGCAAGTAGAATGGGGATTGAAGGGTGAAAGGGGAACCTGATACTTGCTCTGATGGTCTCCCTGAAAATGCACAAGGCATCTTTCTTCCAGTGGCAAGCCTTATCTGCGGGACTCGCGAGAACCGGCTTGTAGGGCTTTTGGACCCTGAACGCGGGGTTCATTTTCTCCAGCTTCTTTGTATCATAGAACGTGTTGACGTGATCAAACGCGTCCAAATAAGCGTCAAATGGATATTCACCCCTACTAGTATTGATCATATCGATCAAAGAAGAATACCTTGATCGAAGTGGGAATTCACTTGACTTTCTGGCCGCGTTCATTTTGGCCAAACAAGTTGATTTTTTGTCTGCCATCTGAAAAATGCAAAAATGAAAAAATTGGGCATGAATTTATGCATGTAAAGTGCAGAAAAGTGTGAATTTGGGCATGAATTTGTGCGTGTAGAGTGTAGAAAAAACCCAGAAAATTATGGAGATATTCATATAAAACCCAGAAGTTATACAAAAAGCTAGAAAAACAAGAGGAAAACGGTAATATACCTACAAAAGCTTGGAGATTTAACGATCTTCAACCAGAAACTGGAAATTTGGTTTCAGAAACACTTAAATAGCCGAAAAACACTTAGAGCTTTTGAGAGAAAGTTTAAAGGAAAACTTATGAAATGAGAAGTGAATAGGAGAATGATCCTACTCACCCTCTTATATTGGCGAAGTTTGGAAGATAAAACTTCGAAGGCCCATGAAGCCTAAGGCCCAAAGATAAATTGCCCACTTTTTGGAACATTCTTGAAATTTCTAAGGAAATTATGAGCCCTATGCAATTAGGATTAGGGAAATGAAGGCCCAAAAAGCCCAATCCAATTAGGATTAGGAAAATTGATGCCCAAAAGGCCCAGTCCATTTAGGATTAAGAAAACGAAGGCCCAAAAGGCCCAAAAGGCCCTAGCATAATGGAGGCCCAAAAGGCCCAATCCATTTAGAATTAGGAAAATAAAGGCCCGAAAAGCCCAATCCATTTACGGTTAGGAAAATGGAGGCCCGAAAGGCCCGATCCATTTAAGGTTCAAAAACTAAAGGCCTAAAAAGCCCAAACCTTTTGATATAGACCAAGATCGAGGTCGAAATTCAGGACATGGATTGTGTTCGAATTACTTCAAATAGGAGCCTGAAATTGGATCTTGGAAATAAACAGGATCGAGGTCGAAATCCAGGTCGTGGATTCTGTTCGCATTACTTCGAATAAAAGCCTGAAATTGGACCTTAGAAACGACAAGGATCGAGGTCGAAATCCAGGTTCTGGATCTGTTTGAATTACTTCGAATATGAGCCTGAAATCGGACCTTAGAACTTACCAGGATCGAGGTCAAAATCCAGGTCATGCATTCTGTTCGAATTACTTTGAATAATAGCTTAAATTGGACCTTGGAAATGACTAGGATCGAGGTCGAAATCCAGGTCATGGATTCTATTCGAATTACTACAAATATGAGCCTGAAATTGGATCTTGAAAATGACCAGGATCGAGGTCGAAATCCAGTCGTGGATTCTGTTCGAATTACTTCGAATAAAAGCCTGAAATTGGACCTTAGAAACGACAAGGATCGAGGTCGAAATCCAGGTTGTGGATTCTGTTTGAATTACTTCGAATATGAGCCTGAAATTGGACCTTAGAACTGACCAGGATCGAGGTCAAAATCCAGGTCATGCATTCTATTCGAATTACTTTGAATAATAGCTTAAAATTGGACCTTGGAAACGACTAGGATCGAGGTCAAAATTCAGGTCGTGGATTCCATTCGAATTACTTCAAATATGAGCCTGAAATTGGATCTTGAAAACGACCAGGATCGAGGTCGAAATCCAGGTCGTGGATTCTGTTCGGACTACTATGACTAGAGGCCTGAATGTGGACCGAATTTTCTATCAGGATTGAGGTCGAAATCCAAGTCATGGTTCCTGGTCGAATGACTTCGACTAGGATATAACAAATAATTGGAATTTCGACCAGGATCCAAGTCGAATTCCAGGTCGTGGATCTTGTTCGAAAATTTTCGACTAAAGCACAGGAGACGGCAACTATTTCGAGTAGGATCCTAGTCGAAATTACGAATAGGATCCCAATCGAAATTAGTAAAAACTGTGAAAAAATCCTGAAAAATTAAGGAATTAAAAGAGTAATTATTGAAAATTACTAATCGGATTGGGTGCATTAACCGGATCAAGGCATATCCGAGCAAAGGAAGTGTGTAAGGAAAATAAGTAAGGAAAATTTCCAGAAAATAGTTTGAAGCCTCGAGAATGGTAAATCGTTGTAAATATGTAGGTCGCTCCACACTTTACGATAAAAACGATACCCTGCAAGGGAAAAATGACAACTTAGCTTCTACGAGATCTTATATATTTTCCTAGAAGTTGGGGGAAAATAATAGGGGATACAACTAATCCTAACTGCGTAATAAATAAGCGCATTAATTATGTCTGATTTAGTCAAAAGACAAAGTCCAATATTTAAGGCCCAACAATTAGTATGTCATTAATTGGGCTCAGAGGGCCTACAAACCGAGGGTTTATTATTAAAATTTGTATGCCTAGTGTCAGCCTAGGTTGTGATTAAGAAAACAAGTTCAAATCAGAATCAAACTCTCAAAAGAGTAGTTCTCAAGCCACACGGTCCTATAAGGAAGCAAAACCCTACATTCTAGGACTCCAAAGTCTATTCTAAATCTGAGACTTTTCCACCAAGTCTCCTAACCCTAATCCAATTCAAGGCATCCTATGCCTATATAAGGCGCCTCACTCTACAAATCAGAACTATGTTTTTTGACTTGATCATTAGCACATAGCAAGGTACGTAGATATCTTGTGAAGAAAGTTTGAGTTACGAAATACGAAAGCAGTGAATTAGAGTATCGAAACTCACGAACCCTAGTAATAAATATACCCTATTTTTTTATTCATAACAGTAATATTCATCACTTTTTTTGTCAAGAATATATATCACATTTGTATACAATTTTTTTTTATATTTTCAAGTACAATTTTCTTATATATCTAGATATTAATTTTTATAATTTTACACATTATTTTACTTGATAATTTTAAAAATTCTTATCAAAAATTATATTTAGTTTAAGAATTTGCAAAATATTTACATAACAAAAAAAAGTAGAAAATTAAAATTTTTTATGCTAATTTTTAGAGGTCTCATATTTATATTTCGCCTAAAATTTGTAGGCTTCAAACAAGGAGGATGGTTGAACAAAAAAATCAGGATATTTAAACGTATGCAATAATACAAGAATAGGATTAAAGTACAGTGAGACTGAGAAGCTAAGCGACGGGCAGATGCCATGTGGAGCCACCAAAATTATATAATTCGCATTGATTTCAGATTTTACTGATGTCAATCTAGGATAACTGGATAAGTAATGACTTCAGTAAATTATGGCTGTTTTAAGGTCCAATCTTTTTATGTTGCAATAGGCCTACGTGAAGGGGTGGTAGGAATACTTTGTTCATTTCTAAAGAAATTAGTAGGATCAACTGCATTTTTTATCTTCACCAATCTCTCAAAGTTTCCTTTGAAATATCTGACACCATAAGCTTTTGCTTGTGCGTAGCTTGCATTGCAATATGGATTCTGGCCAATGTCAAGATCTCTGTAGTTGAAAAATGCTTCCCTTGGAGAGTTTGTGACGTACGGAGCCATGAATTCATAAAATTGTCTGGCTATTTGTATTTTTTGATTTGCATTACCATTTTCATTTTGAGTCCAGTATGACAAATACTGGATTTTGAACAAATATCCAGCCCTATGCGGCAATGGCACTGCGGATTCCGATATGATATTCATTCGTCCTCCGTAAGGATTCCACTGCATAATTATATCTCCCACTTGAATTATCTTGTCGAAAATATGTTGCAGTCCTTGCTTCGAAACAGATTTTTTAACAAAATCTGATTTCGATTTTAAGTAGGTTTTCTTATGCCATTCACGGTCAAGTAGGACTTCTGGTTTTGTTCCTTGTGGAATAGCATCCCAGTAGAGTACGGATTCAATCCATTTCATTTCGGTACAATCATTTTGAGTCAATCCAAGTTTAGGGAATTGTTTGTTCATTATTTCAAGAAGAGACTCTGTTCTCCCGAGAAACATGCCAATAAATGTTGCCTTCATTGTCTTCGGAAATCCATCGGTTGGCCAGAGCTCCAGCCTTAAGAAAATATCATCAGGGAGGATTGTGACAACACTTTGCCATTCATAAACAATATCTACCGCGCCTTGTTCCAATGTCCTGTTAACTGTCAACACAGTGACAGTCTCCGGAACCTCGACTAATTTGAGCTTCCAAGCCAAAACAACTCCAAAGCTAGCACCACCTCCTCCTCGAATAGCCCAAAAAAGATCTTCCCCCATGTCTTTCCGATCTTTGACTATCCCATCAAGTCCCATTATTTTGGCATCAAGAATGTTATCAACTGATAGCCCGTATTTTCTAACTAAGTTTCCGTATCCACCACCACTGAAGTGCCCACTCACGCCAACTGTTGGACAAATACCTGCTGGAAAGGCACGTGTACTACTCTTCTCCGCGATCCAATAGTATAATTCTCCAAGAAGAACTCCACCTTCCACCCAAGCAGTTTCATCTTCTAAATTTATATTAATAGATCGAAGATTAAACATGTCTAGGATCACAAACGGAACGTTGGCAGTATATGAGAGGGCCTCGTAGTCATGCCCGCCGCACCGTATTCTCAATAGCACATTGGTTTGGTTACTACACATAATGACTGCTCGAACATGGGATTCATGCATGGCAGCAATGATAGCTAGAGGCTTAGCAGTTTGCGGTGTCATGAACCTGAGGTTTCGGGCATAAATATCTAGTACATTAATATACGAAGTGTTTCGAGGAGTGTATATGGCCTGGGATATTGGATTTGAACGCAGGGAATTTTTGTGGAGACACTGAAGAAAAGAGTTTGAAATTGTGTCTGAAATTTGGGCTCCTGCAGCTGGGAGCGCAAGGACAATAAGACTAGAAAATAGCATCACATAATAGTTTGAAGTCATTTTGTAGTGTGAGTTGCACTTGAACATCCCATGCACTATCCCTTTATATAGTATTTATTTTTGAATAATTAGTAATGAGTTTGCTTTAGGTGGAAGAAAATGTAATTTAACTAATTTCAAAATTGAAATGTACCATAAGTTATTTAATGATGGCACAAGTCTCTTATAAATTGACCTAAACATACCCAATTTCTGTTAAGATACGTATAGGAAAGCAGGATGAGATTAGCATGTGCTCATATTTGCAGCTGTAGCTGATATTTCCGAACAAAAATAAAAAGAAGACAGGGTAGCTTGAAACTTTAAATAGCTACGGTTGGCCTGTAAAAAACATTTAGGCATGGATCCTCGGATGCCTAGTAGGATATATCTGCTAAGTAGTAATGCAGCTACACGCCATTTCAAGTGGCGAAGTTCTTCATAGCAATACTTTGTCTGTCAGTGCTCTTTACGATAAGACTCGTTAATCTAGTGATTAAATTTAAATGTTGAAAATATTAAATCAGAGTCAACCTAATTACATTTGGAAGGAAGGTAGTATACTAAGACATAATTGTACTGGCATTCTTTTGTCACCAACAGAATTTGTAGAACAGATGAAAACTTTAAATTGTTTACTAGGTGCTTAGAGCAGCCCCAAAATCATGTCTACTCAAACTCCTAACTTAAATTTTAAGGAAAAATCATGAAAATCAAGTTCGAAGAGACTCCTTACTTTTTTTTCAAATTGTTAGGAGCTCTTCAATATTAGAAATCTCTGGACTCTCTTGTTTCTATTCTTTATTAATATATATAATTTTTTTCCAAATTTTTCATTACATCATTTCTCTTTTTTTAAATAACATGGGTACATTATCTAATTAAAAAATACTAGCAAATAATTTAAAAGACTAAATAGATTTATTGTTAGAGATGACAAGTACTTGAAACTCTTAAATAGTTAAAAGTTAATATTCTATTTTATTTTTGAGGGGCTAAGTTAATTGTTGAAGTTGCTCTTAAGAATCACATTTTAATTCTTCTCCCTTCTCTTGTTGTCCGTAGAGTTGGTTAAACAAGCGGTGTGTCGGGTCGAGTTTCCGACGGTCCGGTTCAATCCTCAACTAATTCGTAAACGGTTCGTGAAAGTGAACGTACCGTACCGTGCCGGTTGGTTGAAACATTAAACCATGATTAGGTTATGAATTATGCGAGTTATACGAGTTAGGCGACTTACACGATGAGTTACACAAATACTAATTATGCAGTTCAAGGCGAATCGGCGAATCAGCGAATCAACAAGGCGGTGGCGGTTTGTTCCGTGTATCCTGTGTCGCTATCATCTTGCCCACTGAGTTTTTTTTTTATTATTATTATGAATGTTGGTGGGGTGACCATTATTATATTCTTTGTTTTTGTTTTATACAGGTACAAGTATAATCCTTTTTTTGTTTTGTACAAGTACAACTACAAGTCAAATAATACAGTGACTGTAACGTTAAAAATTAGCAAACAAAGATGTTACGGTTGATTTCGGCCACTAAAAGAAAATTGTGTTAATTTTCTTTTCCAAATTTGTAAAACTAGAATGTGTTAAAAATAAAATGAGGAAAAGAGCACGGTACCTCTATAAATTTTATTAATTAAAAAAAATGTTAAAATTGATTTGAGAGGACTCCTCTCTAAGAAAACGGAACAAACGGTGTTTACATTTTAAATAAAATTCAAAACATAACAAATTCTAAAAATAAATGGCAAAAATATTCTATCAGCTATTCAAATTCTTCTTGTTCTTGTGGATCGTTCGTTAACGTGCCCGATTCCGATGAAGTGTCCAATGTCATCTAACTGTCCTCTTCGCCGTCCGAGTCATCTTTTTCATCCCTTATTATCTCTTTACCCCTTGATCCCAATCCTTTTTGCAAACACATATCTTGACCACATCTGGTGCAAGACTTGATCTTTTCTCGTCAAACACTCTTCTACCAGAACTAAAAACGGACTCAGTAGCAATTGTAGAGGCGAGAACTACTAAAATATCCCTTGAAATTTTAGCTAATACCGGAAATCGATTCTCATGATTCTTCCACCATGTAGATTGAGAAAGAAAGAAATTGGTGATAAGATTCACTACTAGAATTCTATCAATAGACATCGGTCCTTAGACATCGGTTGCTCAGACGACCGATGTTAAAGTTTTTTTAGACATCGGTTATTTTAAAACCGATGTTACTGCTTGTGTTAGATATCGATCGAGAAAATAACCGTTGTCTATAGTTATTTTTCAAAAATGAGAAATGTTAGTCATACATCGTTTTCTGTATAATCGATGTCTTTGTTTTATAGACATCGGTTGTATTTTACAACCGTTGTCGATGGTTAACTTAAAAAAATTAAAAAAAAAACACGCGGAAACTTTCCCCCCTTTATTCCCCAAATATTCCCCCCTTAACAAAAAAAACCTGTTTTCCCCCTAATTCTTTTTCTTGTCTCTCTCTCTCACTCTCTCTGCTCTCTTTCACTCTCACTCTCTCTACTCTCTCTCTCTGAGCTCTCTGGTTCTTTCTCTCTCTCTCTCTCTTCCATCTCTGTGCTTTTCTCCCTCTCTCTCTCTCTTCCATCTCTCTATCTCTCTCACACACAACATATCAGTTGATTGCAAGTGTATAGGGTCTCAATTAGACTCCAAATTGAAGAACACCCTCAATTAATCAAACCCCATCTACGAGAAACCCTAATTTCTGAATAGGTTTGTTTGTTCAATTAGGTTTGTTTGTTCAATTAGGTTTAATTTGTTCAATTAGGTTTGTTTGTTCAATTAGGTTTAATTTGTTCAATTAGGTTGTCTGGAGAGGCTTTTAAGGACGAGACTGGAGAGGCTTTTGAGAGAAAAGGAACTCAAGAAATCCAACAGGTTACTCAATATAAATGAGGAAGAAGGGAAAGATTTTAAAGGGGATAATGGCACTGTCGAGAATTGCTTCTGCTACCAAAACCAACGCCGCCCCCTCTCTGTCTCCCTTTCGTATGCCCACCAGAAATCCATCTCTCTCCACTTATTTATTCAGGTACTAATTATTACACACACTCTTGCCTTTTATATTGTGCTCTTACGTTTATTATTTACACACAGTGATGATATTTCTGTGTGTTTTGTAGTTGTCCGGTTGAAATGAGTTTGATGCAACCCTATCACACGACCACTGCTTTGATGACTTCTATGCTTACGCTTTCGAGAGTCGGTTACGGTTGGCTCCCCGAAGGTATTTTATTTTTTCATACTTTTTTGGTGAAAATAGGTTTATGTAGTTTGTTTCAATTTCTGATGTTAAGGATAGCTCTTGCGTGTTTCAGCAATAGGAACTTTTTTCGATAGTTATTACTGTATGCTTAAATTCTTTATTTGGAATTGGAGTGCGTAGCTTAACAATTTTTGATGATTCTGTGTAAATGTGTAATTATAGTTACTCATGTATCATGACTGTTACGGAGTCTATGTGCTGAGACCTAGAAGTTGTGCTTTGAAGAGTGTAAATAACTAGAGTTATAAGACCAATTATTAACCTAAATATTGCAGACTCTAAGCAATATCAGTTGCTAAGTTACCTAGTTTGGTGTATATTGGACACTGCATACCTATGCATTTTAAGCTGTACAATCTCTTGTGTAACTTCTTTTCGGAAACTAGAAAGATGGTTATAGGTAATTTGTCATTTTACAGGGCTTATTGGCTGCACACCGTGGGGGATATATGGATTCTTAGAAAGAGGAAGGACCTACCCCTCTGCTTTTATAGGGTTTCGGAAATTAGCGTTTGTGCCTTACCCTTACACTCTATCAGCACTCATCAGCCGCTTGATCTCTCTTTACTTTTCTCTCTACAAATAAATCAACATGGCAAGCTTCTTCAAACTCATCTGTATTTATATATGTATGTATGTATGTACGCATGTACGTGTTTTTACGAAGATGTGTAATAATAATTATAAAATGTAACAGAAAATGCAGGCTCCAAAGAAAGAAAAGGCACCTCCTCCTTCCTCCAAGCCTGCTAAATCTGGCGGCGGCAAGCAGAAGAAGGTCATCTTTTATTATTATTATTTTTATTATTTCTTCTTGTTATGTTATTATTCACCAATTTGTTATAAATTATCAAATCCAAATATTTCTTATTCTGTTAATATTTCATGCTGCTTATTCGTGTTTTTGATTGAAACTTGCCTTGTCGCCATGGGACTATGGAAATATATTAGAAATGCATTATAAAAATTTTCCGGTTTGAATTAATATATATTTTAAGTGAACTAAAACTGAGGTTGATTTATGCAATTAAATTGAGAATATGCTTTTTAATTGAACATTTTGGGAAATTTATTGAGATGAAATTTAAGTAGCTACCTTCGTAATGTCGTTTAATGTTTAACGGAACAATTGATTACAAGTGCAGAAATGGAGCAAAGGAAAGCAAAAGGAGAAGGTGAACAACATGGTGTTGTTTGACAAGCCTACTTATGATAAGCTTCTCTCCGAAGCTCCCAAGTTCAAGCTTATCACTCCATCCATCCTTTCTGATCGATTAAGGGTAACATTATTATCCTTAATAATGTTATGCGTGTTCAGTTGTATTATTGTTAAATGGTTTGGTATATTGCTCTAATCATTTTGTACATTGAAATCCCCCTTCCCTCTTAGGTTTATAATGATTGTTACGCGTAGTTGCATAAATATTATATTGTGCCTTAATCTCAATTCTCATCCACTGAAGCTAATGACCAATTCTAATATCAGTGTTTTGTAAACCATTTACTCGAATAAATTTGGGAGGTTATTTCAGTACCTAGAATTAAATACAGGAATATTTATGAGATTGCTCATTTTTATCAGGCTGATTGAGTTATAGTAAAGGGTGTGTGATCTTGCTAATGTAAGAAATTTTGGTTTCCCAGGATGCAGTTAAGTTTGTATTGTATTATATATTTATTATTTGTGATTTTTTTATAAGTTTTAGTACTGGATTGTCGTTGAACATCGTTATACCAGTTATCAGGAATCACATAGTTTTAATGATACTAGGGGTTACTTAAATTAATTATTTTTGAAAATTTCCTTAAGTTAATTAGTTTTGAAGATTTCCTTTCCCTTGTTTTGAAAATTTTATTATAATTTGAATTTGCTGTAATCATGTTTAAACTTCTGGTTTTGCCATATATTAAATTTTAATCGCAATTTAAATGTCCTGTCAGATTAACGGGTCACTTGCAAGGAGGGCAATTGGAGACTTGATGTCAAGGGGTTTATATGTCACTGTTCTTGAAGATGGTCCCTTGGCTAAGTAGAGTTGAGTGTTGCAATTTTCAATTATTTTGTTCAGAAGTAATGGAGGGTGTATGGAGTTCTGTGGAAACTGCCATTTGGTATCTGCTATTAGAATTTTGAATGCAAATTCACATGCATGGAAGGTTTTACATTTAACAAAGTTTTCTTGTTGTTACAGGTTTATAATCATTTTGACATGAAGCATGAGACTACTTCTCTTCTGGAGTCGAGAGCTCAGCAATCATCTCAGCAGTGGTTCTATCGCTACGACAAGGATCAGAATGAAGACCTCCTGGAGTCGATGCGCTATTACATTGAAGCTGCTGAAGTTCACTCCTCCATTGACGCTGGCAACAAAACGCATGCTGCCTATTCACGGGCTTCCCTCGTGTCTCTCCAGATCCGAATGCTATATTTCAAGTGGCTAAATCTATCGAAAACTAATGCAAGATGTGCTCTGGTCGAGCAATCCCATTTTCAGGAGGCACTAATTATTGCTGAGGTTTATGGTCTTAACCAACCTTGTGAATGGGCTTTGGTACTCTGGAATCAAATGCTCAATCCGGAACTCACATAACAGTTTGTTGCTGAATTTGTTGTTGTGCTCCCTCTCCACCCAATGATGCTTGCTGAACTCGCACGATTCTATAGGGTTGAGGTTGCAGCGAGAGGGGACCTATCCACCCGCATGAAGGGGATGACTTGAGTACTAGAAATAGAAATATGGTTGATTTTACACATTAGTTGTACTTTGTTTAAAATGATAAACATATTTGATATTAGTTGTACACATTGAGAATTTGTTGATCTTGAATTCAATTGAGTAATCATATATATGTATTGGTTGAGTTTTAAGAATTAAGTTTTTTTGTTATTGTGGTTAATACATTATCTAATATTCGATGTTAATAAAGGGTAATTAGCACATATAAACAAGGCAATAACATCAATTCAAAAATAAACACCTGATGTCTATTTATCATATTAACATCGGTTATTTAAAAAACAATCGATGTCTATTGTTTAAATTGACATCGGTTATTTAGAAAACAATCGATGTTTATTGTTCAAATTAACATCGGTTCTTTAAATACAACCGACGTCTAATAGGTTATAGACATTGGTTTTTTATTTATAATCGATGTTATTTTATAAATATTGCTTGTGTGTTATAGCTTTAAATAGGCCTAATCGTCCTAATATTACATTTCTGAACTTGACATTACACAATTATATAACATCAATATGAATTAGACATCAGAAATTTTCAAGAAACGATGTGTAATATTACATAGACATCGGTTTTTAACCGATGTCTATGAGAAAATACATTTAACATCAGTCGCGAAGACATCATATATTTTTTACATAGACATCGGTTTTTAACCGATGTCTAAGGTCTTTTTTCTAGTAGTGATTTATAGGAAACAAAATATTGAAGTAGACGTTGGAAGTGCAGGTGACCGTTGTTGTGTTCAGTTTGCAGGTGACCGTTGATGTGTTGACCGTTGCACTGGAGCAGGTGAAGCGCGGTCCATGCCAAATAAACCGCAAACTCGCGGCCGAGCCGCACAATTGCATAATTGTTTATTCGCAGGCGGTTAGGCGGGCCGGTTCTGGTCCAGTTCCGATTTTATAATTTCCGGTTCATGTTTGGCTCGTCTAGATAGCGAATACTGAACCGACACATGACGAGGCGAGTCAGGCGAATTTTTGGCAAGCCGAATTCCGATCGGGCCAATCCAAACCGTTCGTTTGGCCACCTCTAGTTGTCCCTAGTGCTAGTTTAGTCTTTCTGTTAAGTTTTCAAAGTCTGTTTCTATATGAGCAACTCCAAGAGACACCCTATACATCACTTTTAGTCAAAAATCACTTCCAACAACCTCCTTGTTTATCCCTAATGTGCTAAGAGCTGTAAAGCTCTCCGGAGCTTTTGTCTCCTTATTATACCGAAAATAAGAAAAAATATAATAAACGTAAAGAAAAGAACACAAATAGGCAAAATAATTTTTTTTTATTGTTGTTGAGGATACAGATTACAATATACGTTTAAGTTATGCCCGATTACAGCGAGACCCCCGAAGTCCCTCTATTTAGGGCATATACCGATTCAAGACATATTCTAACAAATCTCCAACTTGACTTGAATCCTCTCATAATAAAAAGATTTACCAGATGCACTATAATAATTTCAGATGTACCAGAAAAAACTCTTCGGCCTCAGATTTTATTCTAAAAGGGAAATCAACAAATCCGAACATTTAGCAAGTTCAAACAATGTTGAAATTTGCTATATGGAACCAGCTTGGTGAGTATATCCGCTAGGTTATCATAAGTACCCAATTTGCTCACCTTGATTTGCTTCTCACTTATTAGAAAATGATATCTCACATTTATGTGATTAATCCGCTCATGATGAACCTGATCCTTGGCTAAACAAATTGTACTGAGATTGTCATAATACACCGTAGCCTGATCATGATGTAGAAATCACTGACCAAACTTTTCAACCAGCTTCCTCCTTTTGCGGCTTCTGTCAATACAATGTACTCTACTTTTATAGTAGACAAAGTCACCAGAGGTTGCAGAGTAAATTTCCAATTGACAATTGAACTACTAGAGTGAAAGCATAACGAGTCATAGATCTTCTACTATCAACATCTCCAACATAATCAGAGTCTGAAAAACCTGTTACCAAATACTCTGAATCACCTCCATAAATGAGACCAACATCAGAAGTACCTTTAAATACCGAAACACCCTCTTCACATATTACTAATTCTCCTTTCCTGAATCACCCATAAACCTACTAACAACACTGCCAGATTGTGTAAGATCGTTTCTAGTGCAAACCATTGCATACATCAAGATTCCTACTACACTAGTATAGGGAACTCGAGATACATACTCTTTTTGCTCAACAGACTTAGGTGGATAAGTAACGGAAAGATGTGCATTTGCAGCACTAGGAGTATCCATTGGCTTTTCTGTAGACATGAAAAACCTTGAAAAATTCTTCTGAATGTATCACTTCTGTGACAAGAAGAGTTTTATTTTGCTTCTTTGTCTATAAATCTCCATTCCAAGAATTTTTTGAGCCGCACCTAAATCTTTCATCTCAAACTTAACATTAAGAAAGACCCTTCAACTTCTGAACATCAGAATTGTTCTCTACACCTATAAACACATCATCCACATACATGACCAAATAAATAAAAGGACCATTTGTTGTCTTACTATAATAAACACACCAATCATACGGACTCCTGATATAGCAAATACCTATCATATAGCTGTCCAATTTCTTGTACCACTTCCTTGGAGACTGCTTTAGTCCATATAAGGACTTCAACAACTTGCAAATATAGTCTTCTCTATATGAGCATGTATATCTCCTCTTCCAGCTCTCCATGTAGAAAAGTTATTTTCACATCGAGTTCTTCAAGCTCCAGATTTTGATGTGCAACTATTGCTAGTAGCACCTTGATGGAAGTGTGTCTGACCACTGGAGAAAAAATTTCATTATAGTCTACTCCCTCTATTTGAGTAAACCCTCGAGCTACTAACCTGGCTTTATACTTGATACCCTCAACAGATATTTCTTCGTTCTTCTTCTTTTAGACCCAATTACAAGTGATAATATTTCTGTCTCGAGACCTCTTTACTAATTCCCGAGTCTTATTCTTCTAAAGTGACTCCATTTCATTTCCCATTACAGCAAATTATTTGTAGAATCAGTACATGTAACTGCTTTTTTATAAGTGGATGGGTCGTCAGAGATAGGATCCACCTCATAAGCAACCTGTAGTGCATATACCACAATATCTTCAAAACCATATTTCTTTGGCAGCACCCCATAATTAGCTCTCCTTGATCAATCAAGAGCCAAATTATGCTGATTTACTACTGGTAATGATGTAATAATTTTGATTATGACTGTGGTTGTTGAACTTCCTATTGCGGTTCACTCTCATCTTAAGTGACTCCCTGCTCCACCTGTTTCTCAATACCACCACTTTCTAAAATAATAATAGACTTCACAGTAGATTAAAACATAGAATTTTCATCAGATACTATATTTCTACTCAGTATAACCCTATTTTTAGATGGAAACCAGATTCTATAATCTTTAACCTCATCCCCATAGCCTACAAATACCCCCTTTTTATAGCTCGTGTCTCCAATTTACCGTCATTTACATGATAATAAATAGTATAACCAAAAACTCTTAAATCAGAGTAATCAGCAGTCTTACTATACCATTTCTCAATTCGGGTTTTGAGATGAATACTTGTGTGAGGTCCACGATTAATCATATAACACGTTGTACTAACCGTTTCTACCCAGAATCTTCTTATTATTCCAGCATTAGAGAGCATGATGATTCATACATTCTTCTATACCATTATGTTGTGGTGTATCCCTGACTGTATGAATCCTAGAAATCCCCTCATTCTTCCAAAATTCATTAAACTCAAATGAGAAAAATTTTAAGCCATCATCAGTTCGCAGCCTCTTAATCTTCTTCCCTGTTTGATTCTCCTCTAATGCCTTCCATTGATTGAAAATCTTAAAGGCTTCACTTTTATGATTTATGATGAATACCCAAGTCATTCTTGAGAAATCATCAATCACTGACATAAAATATTTGTGACTCCCTAAAGACTCCACCCGGGATGGACCCCAACAATCAAAATAGATGTAATCAAGTGTGCCTTTTGTTCTGTGTGTTGCTTTAGAAAAATTGCTGCGATGTAGCTTTCCAAAAATACAATATTCACAAAACTTAAGACCTATGACCTTATGATCACAAAGAAGATTAACTTTTGACAGAACTTGCATCCCCCTTTCACTCATGTGACCGAGCCTTATGTGCCACAACCTGGTCATATTTTCCTTTTTAATCTCATAGGACGCAACAACATAACCTCTTAACGTAGAACCTTAAAGAAGATACAAGGTACCATGTTTAATACCTTTCAGAATTACATCAGAACCCTTGCAGACATGGAGAACTCCACCTTCACCTTTAAAACTAAAACCCTTGTTGTCTAACATACTCAGAGATATCAGATTCTTTGTCATAAGTGGGATATGCCTAACCTCATTCAATGTGCAGAAATTACCATCATGTGTCTGAAGTTTAACCGAGCCTATTCCAACCGTCTCATAAAAAACACTATTAGCCATAGAAATTTTTCCGCCGTCTACTTGCTCGTTGGTTATGAACCACTCCCTGCACGGACATATATGGTAAGAAAATCCAGATTCAAGAATCCATACATCAAAGTGATGCATGTAATTAGTAGCAACTAGAGCAATATCTTCTTTAGAATTATCACAACCTACATCAACGGTACCTGCAGTAGTACCCACCAATTTACCATGTTGCCTCTTTTTCTTGGGACAGTCAGATTTCCAGTACCCTTTCTCTTTACAATAATTACAAACTTCATTATATTTGGAACCCTTAGGAGCTGGTTTCTTGGATTTATTTTTCCCCGACTTTGCATGTCCTATCCTATCGCTGGCTACCAACCCAACAGCCTGATTATCTACACCTGTACCATCCGCCTTATGGCGCAACTCTCTAGAATGAAGAGAAGATCTACCCCCACTAGAGAAATAGTATCTTTACCAATAATAAACGATTGCACAAAATTCACATATGATAATGGTAAAGAAACTAACAGAATTAATGCAGCATCCTCATCTTCAACTTTAACATCAATATTACGTAATTCTAATAAAATTATGTTGAACTGATATAAGTGATCTCGAAGGGTCATACCTTCCTCTAGTCGTAGACTAAACAGACGTTGCTTCAGAAGCAAGTTATTTGTTAAATACTTGATCATATAGAGACTTTCAAGATTCAACCATAAACCAGACGCACTATTATCCTTCGTGATTTAAGTATTAATATCATCTACAAGGAATAAAAAAATTGTTGAGTGTGCCTTTTCTTCAAGACTGGCCATCTCGGCGCTTTCAGAAGCAGCCAATTTGGTGTTCAATAGCGCCCAAAGCCCCTGTTGCTTTAACAAGGCACACATCTTAATCTGCCAAAAACTAAAATGTTTCCTCCAATAAATTTATCAACTGTCACGTTAATACCACCAGACATCCCAGACATCTTTCTCCCCGAACCGATATTCAAATCCTAGAATTAGAACCAGGCTCTGATACCAATTTGTTATAACGGAAGAAAGAAAGATTATAATAAACATAAAGAAAAGAACACAAATAGGTTGAAGAGAAAAGTTTTATTGATCACGAGGATACGAATTACAACATACGTTTAGGTTATGCTCGGTTACAGCGAGACCTCCGAAGTCCCAGCGTATGGGGGCATATACCGATTAAAGATATATTCTAGCAAATCTCCACCATGACTTAAATCCTCTCACAAAAAATAGATGTACCAGATGCACCATAAATGTGACACCCTCAAACTCGGGGTTAGGAATGAGGACCCATAACACCAATAAACTAATATAGCAACAGAAATAAAAAAATAAACCTCGAAACTACTAGGATCTAAACAGGATAAAGTATGAGACAAGATTACAACTATCAACCAGAATATTATTATTATTATAACCCTTATTATAAATAAAACCAAATTATTTGATTCCGACTTAGAATCGAAAGATAACCCAAAATTATCTGATTCGGCTACTACACTTCCCACCAACTATCGACGATTCGTCACACAACATCTACCTGATCTGGAACCTGAAATCTGACGGTACGATAGAGACCGCCAGGAACGCTCTTGCGAGCAGTGTGCCTAAGTTTGGCCATCTTCTTGCTTAACTGCAATGCTTAGATTAACACAAATATATGAGCAAAAAGGCTAAACAAGTAACTTAATTAAACAATTCTACATATCAAAAATAACATAGGCATTATATTTCCATTAAACTAGGTGGTATCATTCTATTAATATCTAGTAAAGGGTTTCAAAAGAGGGTTTCAAGGCTTTAAAGATTCAAGTTTATAAAATCAATATTTCTCAAGATCAAACAATAGGGTTCTCAAAGAGTTTTTCACAACTTTAGAGAAGATCGTTCCAAGGTAAGAGTATCAAATATCAAAGTAGAGTGACAGGGTTCTCGAATAATTTTTTTCTCAACTTCAAAGAAGATTCAGTTCAAAACATTCAATTTAAAATCAAAGTAATGCATATCGTTCGTTGCAAAATTTATAAATCTTTCACTTTTATACTTTAACAACAAATAACCCTTGATTGGAATATCCATCTTTTAAATAAAATACGGGTGATCAGCTTGTACTAACCTTCATCCAGTCATAAAGGTACCTATGGAATTATTTCAACCTATATATTGGACTAGGCCCGCTAGCCTCTTACGTGACTGAACTACTCCCACTAGCCTCTTATATCTCTATACGATCTTTAGGAATTCATTTGGAAAATGTTTATACTGGAAGGAACAAAAGTTTTAACTAATTCATTTTAACGTTACCAATACATGAAATCATTTGGACTCATTCAAGTCAAAAGTCATTTTTAGGTTCAATTTGAGAATTATTGGGTAATGAATACAACACAGGGGGGTGAATATGTTTTAAACAATTTTAATGGCTTTTTAAAGTTTTAGAACATGAACACAATTATCTTTCAAAAGTCACTTAATTTTATATTAAAATCAAGCTAGTGTTTGCTACAAATTTATGGGTTCTTAGGATGTTAAGAACTCAATTTCTCTCTTGAGAGTTACAAGAAATTTCAGATCTATTTATTAAACCTTACAAAACAAGGCATCCAGTGTTTAATTTATAGAACAATAAATACTGGTTTTTACACAGCATGCAACAACATGTACTAAACCCTACTTTTGGATAACTAAATCTTTCTATTTATGGCTTGGTGTATCTTTTCTAATCTTGGCCTTTGATCTTGTACTCTTCAAGCTGCTTTTGTAGACTTTTCAAATCAATGATTGATTTGTTTGTTGATTGATAATCTTGGTTATTAAACTGATATGCATTCTGTACTTGAGTTTTACTTCGAGATCTCCAGTTAGTCATATAGAGAACTCGACATTTTGATAAGTATAATGACGTATCAAGATCTCTAATAACTCTATAGTTGATTGACTTATCAAAGTCTCTGAGTTCTCTATAAGAGAATTTGGCTTGTCGAGATCTCTCATCTTCATGTCTTCACTTTGGCTTATAGATATCTCTAAGTTCTCTAGTGACAAATTGACTTATCGATATCTCAGTGTTCTCTAGTGAAGAAATGACTTATCGATATCTCCAATCTTCATGTATTTAATTTGTCTTGTCGATATCTCTGAGTTCTCTAGTAGCTTTTCTTGACTTCTCGAAGTCATTCTGGAGTTCTCGAATGAATTCTCTATAACACTTAATCTGTGACTTGTAGACTTCTTGACTTAGAATGTTTTTCACAAAACAGATTTATTCAACTCCAAGCTTCTTCACACTTTCTCTGAGGCATGATCTTCATGATCTTCTTCCAGAGCTTATTCTTAGGCTTGAGACTGTATACAGAAAAATACTCCAGTCTAGTCTATTTACATTTTTACAGAATTAAGTGTTACAATGCAAAATACAAACTTAGATTATCATACAACTTACTTAGGGTTGTCAATTTGACCTAGTCTTGTTGTAGTACAGGCATGTCTTGCACAACAATCTCTCCCATTTTGTGAGAAGATTGCTTATCACAAATTTCTGCATGTTAACAAGAATAACCCCAAGTTATAATGGAAAATTAGACTTATACATACAAATTGACACAAATACAATATTTATACATTAGGTGATTTCTTGAGTTTAACAAATAAATACATCAGACAAATGTCTCATCTCATGTTTCTTCTCTAATGAGGTCCTTCAAATTTATAAGTATTTCCAGTTCCTCAATGATTGGTGTTCCTCTTAAAGCTACCACAAGTTTGAGTTTGTCATGTATTGAATAGTTACTCAGTAAATCAATCCTAAATCTTGAGAATCTGCCAGCTTTGACATTTAAAAATTTCCCCTCTTTGGTAACCCTGCTCATCCCTTTTGCCTTGAGATCTTCAGATCTTTAAATGTATATTTCTATTTCCTCGGCATACTTTCTCTTCCTCTCCTCATATTCAACCTTGTTTCTTGCTCTTTTTTCTTCTTTTTCTATCAACCATTCAGCTAAAATAGATCTCCATGCCCTGGTTGCAGTATCCTTATCCTTTAGTAAGCTTATCACTCACTTGATTTTTGTGGGTGAAAAGGTGTCCATTAAGTCACTGCCAAGAAATGTAAAGGACCCATCCTGATAGTAGATTCTTACTTCCCTAAGTGTTACAACCCAGACTCTGACCATTTTCTCAGCTAGTTGTTGAAAGTAGTCTTCATCTGAGATGCACCATTTTAGAGATAGAAAATCACTTTGATTATAGCAATTCCAGGTGGCCCTCTCTGTGACTTGAATTTTCTTAGGGTTTCTCCCAAAAGACTTGTAGTGAATTTTGGTTGATGGCTTAGCAGAAGGTAGGTTTAAGATTTTCTTGAGAAATGTTTGATTTGAGGTGACAGGTATTTCTAGAAAGGTGTTAGCAGTTTGTTTGTACAAAAATTTAGGCTTTGAGGTAGGAGGTGATTCAGTGTATGAGTTTGTGGCTTTGAAAGTTGAGCTTGGTTGGTTTAGATTTTTAGGGTTTGTTATGGTTCTGAGTCATCTTGCTTTTTCTTCCTCCTTCTTTCATCCCCTTTCTTCTTTTCATCTTCCTTTTTCTCATCCTTCTTCTTATCCTTGCTGCCAGTTCCTTTTAAAGATTGACTTGGATTTGAGCCAAAAGGCTTTTGCTCATCATGCATCTGGTCATCATCATCCCTGTTATCTTTTAAGTTGAACTGAGTGGATGACAACATGGTGTCAGCATTTACCGGATACCTTTCAAGAATTATGACCTTTTTGACCTTCATCTTCAAGTTTCTTGACCTTTTTGTATTTTAAATCAGATTGAATATGTAACACCCTAGATCCGGGGTTGGGAATCCGGGTCATCACGGTCTTTCTTTCCATAAATATCACTTAACTTAATTAAAAATAAATAACCTCATGCTGTGACCCCACAATAACACACACCACAACACGTTATAGTCTCAAAGATGAAATTGAAATAAGTACAAGTCCTTGAATCCATAAATTAAAAGTTATTACAACCCAAAATGATGACTTAATAAGTTTACAATTAGTTGTCATTATCCAACACAAGTTATAATTATACATAATTGATTCCCAAAAATAGAATGCCTGGCCTACAGATAGATCTACCTCTACAGCTATGGCAGCTATGATATCAACGGGAAGACGCGGGACGCTTCCCACACTCTTGTACTGGGTCTGCTTGAGTCTGGCCATCCATCCTAACTGTTGTTGTGTGATGAAGAAATGAAGCAAGAGTATACAGCTCACAAGATAATATATAGTTGAATCAATAATGCAAGTATCTAAATAGATAACTTACTGGAAATCTTTATCAAGTGTAAGATAATTACTTACTGGATATAAGCTTAGAGGAATATGAAGTTATCAAATACTTCACTAGACTGATATCATTTTAGAAAACTACTTGAACTACCACTGTTCAAAGTATAATAAGTTTTCAAAGGTTCATCACATAGATGGGACTACAACATAAGACTTGAATAGATTCAATCTTTGAAATATTATTTGAATGAAATGAAGTTACGAGATACTTTATTAAGTTCCGATATATATATACCTATATAAATCTCTCATATATTCCCTGAAAACCTCTTTCATGAAAAGTATAAACAGAGTTGTAATATCCAATAAATTTGGAAAGAAGAAAATTTTGGCATAAACCCGATATCTTGCTGATCAGGAAAAGATACCAATAAGTAACCTTTTCAACTAGTAGATGGATGAATCCCCCATCGGCCATCACCCTGGCCGCATTAGGACCTTGTGCTGGACCGCCACCCGGCCTCTTACGCGTTGATGGACTGCCACCCAGCCACTTACTCTTTAATAGACCGTACCCCGGCCTGTCGCTTATGCCGACTCAATTAGATGGACTTACTTCCCGAATATTGGGCAAGTAATCAAACTCTTTTATCAAGTTAGCAACTTCGTTGCTCCAAAAATACACCATTGAGCCGGATCCCTTTGGTTTTGAACGAGTATTTAAATTCCCTTCGAAAGGAAGATCTGAAATATGAAAATGAGTTTTGGGATCCGCTCTAACTTTTAAAATCATTTTGAAGACTCGAAAACATTTTTGAAAGCATTTGGAATAAGGATGATTTGATAGAATAAATCAATTCCAAGATAATCAAAGAATATCTGAATATTATGCTATAAATAATATTCCAATAACGAATAGCTTTTATCAAAGCAAATGAAGTAAAAGTTTTGAAAATAACTTTCTGAAAATATTTAAGGTAAGAATGATTGACGATATTAATCGTTTCTCGAATACTTGGCGAATAACGAAACACTATTCTTTAAGAAAATAAAGATTATTATTTAATAAATTAAACGGAGTCAATAGTCCTCGACTGTATATTCAAACTAATATTCACTTATAATTTAAAACTATTGAATAAACATTATTCGATTAATAGTTTTGAAAACTATATATATATAATATACTCGGGAACATCGACTCCCGGTTTAGAAAAATGTTCACCTTCTGGTCCCCTATACTAAGGGTATACGCAACTACTGCTTATCTCTAGCATAGGTATTATGCAGTTTATAAGCATTTGAATTGATAATAGAATATCAAGATTACGAAACAGGCATGCATATATATCATATCAACATGCTCCAATATATCGCAAGATTTGCTAATAACAATCATGAACTTATCACAAGATAATGCATATACATATACACATCACAACAACAGTTAAACGGGTAGAAAACTTGCGGAGCTACTGGGGGTGGTAAAAGGCCTGGGGCGAGTCTGGTAACCTTCCTTGGTGAGTAGAAGTAACTAAGAAGCTTGAAATAGCCCTTAAAAGTCCTTACCAAAGCTAGATCTTACAAAATAACAAAGTTTGGATCTTGAGTTTTGAATTTTTCCTTCTTCTTGAAATAAAGGGGCCGAGAGCTTGCTCTTGGAAAAGCAAGTCAACTTCTATTTTTTTTGTGTTATGATATTTTGATTGGTTGCTTCCCTTTTTGGCTTGGCAAATTTTTAGATTTTACCATGGTAACTTTTACTTGGCTAATAATCATTATACAAAACCATCTTACTTGTCATGCTTATGTCATCATGATTGTGTCATCTTTTAACACATGTCTTCTCCTTGTGGTATGATGACATCATCATCCACTAACCTCTTTGATTATCCCTTAATTACTTGGCTAATGACCGCTTATCTGTTATACGGTTCGCTTAACTTTCGTTCTCGTTTGTCGTTTGAGGGATCATACCCGGGATCTTATTACTTGGGTTCCCCTAAACCTTTCTCAATATTTTATATTCCTTTTATGATCTTCTCTTATAATCCTTGAATTAAAATCCTTTTAATCATGTTACCTTATACTCAATTCTTTCGGTATTTGGTGGATTTTCGGGAAAAATCAAAGTGTTCGAATTTGGATTATGACGATCTTTACATATACTCATATACTTTATGGAGTACTAATAAGATCTCAGAATATCAATAACAGAACTCCTACAGAGTGTGGCATGAAAAATTTCCTTAATCAGCAAAATCACTATTCATAAGGATTACAAAAAGTCCAAAATTTTTGGGGTTAGTACTAATAGGTCCTGAATTATCGTAGAAGGGGGGGGGGGTTGAATACGATAATCACTAAATTAAAAATCCTTTAGAATCTTTAGCGGATATAGATTTAATGCTCGGTTAGTGGTTTCGTGTTCTTGAGGTGAATAGTGTTTGGGACGATAAAAACAAGGAACACAAGATATTCGGGGAAATATATACTCGTATATAAATCCTCGAGGGTGTTGCTACACTCCGGTAAATAAATTAACCGGCTACAATCTAAGAACAACAAAGTTCCTAGCTTCTACAAAGATTTACAAATAAAATTCTATACAATGATCTAGCTTTTGTTTGTACTAGGATTTAATTACCAGGTAACGATTATAATGCCCCTATGAATATACAAAAATTAAATCGGGCATTATAACGTTACTCCGACGAGAAGTTAAACAAATATTCAAGAAGCTTGAACTTCTATGTAAATCATTGCTGCCATTTTCACTTCTCTTTTGGGAGAGAAGATGAACATAAATGAATCCCCAAAAAAATGAATGGTTGAATCTCTTCTGCTGCAAAGTGTAGACTTTATCCAATAAAATGTGTGGCTGAGGAGATAAGACTCTGTGGCGATCAAGTAAGCACAGGAGGGAGTAGATATGCTCTGTGGTGACTTAGTTTACTACTAGTACATTAACAAAACACAAGCAAACTTAATTAACTTGTGTGGCGACCAGGTAGTGTATTAACCAAAACAAAAACTAACATGTACACGTTTTCATTTCTTTGTTTATTCTTTTATTTTATTTTTCCTTTTTTGTTTTTCCTTTTTTTGTTTCCTTTTTCTTTTTGTTTTTGTTTTGTTTTTGTTTTTCTTTTCTTTCTTTCTTTTTTTCTTTTTTTTTCTTTTTTTTTCTTTTCTTTTAGTTTAAATTGTAGTTAAATTTATTTATAAAATTAACTTAAATATAACTTATATAAATAAACTAATTTAGATTTATAAAATAAACTTATTTTAAAGTTTATAAAATAAATTATTTTAAGTTTATTAAATAAATTATATTAAATTCCATTAAATAAATTTATTTAATTTAACAATTAAACTTTGAGCTATGCCAGTCCCCTGAGCTGTTTAGCTGTACACCCCGCGCACATCTTCTCGTACTTTAACAGATAAAAGTTCAATCCAAGTACGTTCCTCAACTTAACAATTCTTCTAAAAATAATACTCAGATTCCTTTCACGAGTTGTTAATGCCTAGTGCAACTGGTCTGGTTCACAGACGACTAACCCCGATTGAGGTCTTTGTATTATAACCTTGATTATATTGTTAAGCTTGCCTCAACTTTATTGCTTCAAACACTGACTGTCAATAAACAACTGTACTTTTATTGGAATCCTTTTTAGTACTTTAGACAACATCTTCATTAACCTCTGTCTATACCTTGTCTTCAATTCTTTAGATTCCTATGCTTCGAACACTGTCTATCTTCAATCAATGCCAATACACTGAAATCTTCCGGTAACACTTGTATACTGAATCTTCAACATTTATGAAACCCTGAAAGTATTTAACCTTTATTCTTCACTGAGGCATGATCATATTAATGAACTTTTTTCAGTGACCTGTAAACAGACTTCAGGTATTTTTCTAATCTCTAATTCTTTGTATTTGCGTTGTCTTCATTCATCCTGATTTCTTGTGTAGACGTAGTATTATTAACCTGTCATGTTCTAGTGTGGTTATCGTGTTGAGTTATCATGTAATTGTTCATACAGCTACGCAGTCTCACCAATAATCTCCCCCTATTTGATTGTTAAACCTAACAAACAAATTAAATAGAAAGGATAACTCAACTAGCAACTAGAAAAGTTAATGTACGAGGACTTGTAAATAATGCTAGTGGTTTTCTGGATCAAATATTGCATTTCTATATTTCTTGAGTAATTGAAATGAAAGATGCTTGTTCCTCTAGCACTGAACTGATCTTCATGTAGTTTCATCTTCATTTTCATGGCTCTTCAAATCTCTGCCAGATAATACTTCTCAGTCTTGAAGTAAATATCAGCAGCTTCTTTTGTACAACCACATTTCCTGTTGAGAAAAGCATATCTCTCTTGCTTCTCCCCCTATGAGAATCAACTGCTTAAAGGATATCACCTTTGTTTACCAAGTCTCCCGTACAATAGGATCCGCAGATCAAAACCAATGGAACTCCCCTTTTGTAAAACAGCTTCTCCCCTTATGAAGAATAGTGATGAACCAAACCACTTCTTCTGATCACTAGGAAATCACCATGTGTTTACCACCTCTCCCCGTACAATAGGATCCTTAGTTACAAACAACAATGGTGTGATGTAGTGTACTTGTTCTTTACCTTTTTCCTCCTCCCTGCTATTTCTCCCCCTTAGTTGAGGAATCCTCCAAACTATTATATAAGCTTTTATCTCCCCCTTAGAGAAGGAATGTATGTTGTTGTCTGAAGGAGTTCTTTTATTTTACTTGGTTGAAAAAGAAATAACAAGTCAGAGTCTGATCAACCATGTCCCGTTAAATGCTGTAAGAATGACTTCACTGTTGATCATTATGTTCACCAATCTTCCCAATTCCTTATACCTCCCAAATGTGAGATCATCAATTGTTACCAATTGTTAGCTCCCAACTTGTTAGTTCTCGAAGTATTCTAATCCAATTTTTAAATGTTAGGTCCCTAAGAGTTAGGTTCCAATCATAAATAGATTTGAGACCCGAAGTATCAAGAACCATGTTTAGGGAATGGGATATGGTGTTTCTCTTTCTTCCTCACTGTGAGTGTGTGATTCTGTTTCGTGTACCTCACAAGTGTTTCACTCTTCTCTCCACTCGTGTTTACACTCATTCTCACAAGTGTATCACGCCTCTCATAGCTCCAAAATCCAGCTGTACCTGCAAGGAAAATCACCTTAGCCATCCTTAAGGAGGTCACAGGTGGTCGAATGGGAGTTCGCAAATCCCCATCCTTGTTAGACTCGTCAGATGATTCTGAGTCATAATCTACAAGTTGCTAGTTTCCCTTTGAGGGTTCCAGATTTGAACTCTGGGAAGGTAAACAATGATCCAAGGAATTTAGCATAAAGATCAAAGTTCTCTTATAATGTCTGTGAAGACATTTCCTTGTGACTCATCAGGTAAATCTGAATCATTGTTAACAAGTTGCCGATATGCACCTATGTCAGATCCACTATCCGCAGATGCATCCAGGGGATTTAAGCCTGGGAGGTAGACACTGACCACTGACATATGACTACTGGATCAGTATCCTCTCCTAACACATGTAAAGGTAATTGGTCCATTAAAGAACCTTGAACAATCGGATCTAACCTTAAAATGGTCGAAACTCTTGTTTCCGTCAACTCATCCTTTGTGTGTGTAACCTTTCCTTGTGCATCAAGAATTGTTTATATTTGAGGTGGTGACACTCCATCGGATACCTTGGCCGAGAGGCAAATTTCAATAGACGCACCCTATTGAGAGAATGAATCTAGTAACTGTTTTGTGCCTTTTCAGCCATTACATCTTTTTGAGAAGATGTATGGGGGCTAGCATTTGTCTCTGCTTAAATACTACTCATCTTTGTAGGAGACAGAGTTGCTGGATTGACTTTAGAACCTTCCTTATGTGGTGCACTAAGGCACTTTCTCCCTCACACTCATTTATACTTTATTTTAGTAGTAAGAGAGTGCTGGTTTGTTCTATTTCTGTGTTTGTCTTTACAGTCTGGGATAGAAGTTATGGGTTTTCAACCTCATGACTATAAAATGAAAGAAGGCCATTGGAGGCTGAACCTGCATCACAGAATATATGGCAATATAGAGATAAAATGCACTTAAGATATATAATGAATGAAAATTATGCATTTAATCTTTGAGAGAAATGATGTACAATAGTGATTTCAAAAAGATTTTAATGAAATAAGATATCACCAATGTAAAAAGAAGTTTGATTTTCTCCTAAAATTGTTCGAGTGCACAAGTCTGTTTTTATGCCTAAAAAGATAAGTGATTTGATAAGACACAGACTGATGACCTAGAAGTATTAAGAAGAGAAAGAAAGATTTTGTCTTTCAATATGAATGAGATTTTGTAAAAGTATTGATCACTTAGGGTAAAGTCTAAGCAATTCTCATTCACGTCAAAAGCTCCATAATATATCTTTATAAAATTATAATCAACAACATTGTTTATTGATAAATAATCATAATAAGAATGACTATGCTGTTAATTTCAAATTATAGTGAATCTGTCAGATATAACAACTCATATAAATTTACTAGAACTTAAAATCTCATAATTATCTGCAACAAAATATTAACAATATATCATTAACTGATACTTGTCAAGTATTCTGGATACCAATAATTAAGTTGCATCTTATTTTAAATATTAAAATAAGATATCAATGAATTAAATACCAATTATCTATAAAAAAGACACCATCATTCAATTTCATATGTCATACAAGTGTTAACTGCTAACAACTGTAATATCTCAAACAATATTGGTTTGATAAATAAAGCAACATTAACCAACATTGTCTTGAATGTAATCTTAGAAAGATATTCTAAGTTCCCTATACTTTGATCCATTGAGTATTATTATAAAAGTGTTTAGGAGTTTGCAAATAAGTATAAAAATTA
Organism: Apium graveolens; assembly: GCF_009905375.1. Lineage (NCBI taxonomy): Eukaryota > Viridiplantae > Streptophyta > Magnoliopsida > Apiales > Apiaceae > Apium > Apium graveolens. Next base: position 230,987,442 of record NC_133649.1, on the reverse strand, counting down.
TTTTTAACTTGACAGCATATGGTTACTTCTAGTAAAGCAATCAAACATTTTAACCATAGTTGTACTTAAGAAAAATTTCTACACTTTCTATATACTTAGAGGAGTTACAAGTAATGTCACAAATACTAATACTTCACAATTAGTTTATAGTTAAACTCTTAACTAAATATCATTAACTGATATAAGTCAAGAAATTACACACACCTAATCATGCTACAATCATGATAATGATTTCAGTGAATTCTTGAGAAGTAAGCATTGCTAAATTCACTAAAACCAAAATCTCATAATTAACTTATAACACATAAATTACAATCAATATTCTAGATATCAATTGTTGACATATTTAGTTATAATCAATCATGCTGCTTATTTATTTTAAGTTAGTTTGAATTCTGGAGCAAATAAAATCATTGAATTGCTTCAATTTCCATAATCCAAACTACCCAAAATAAATATTAAATAAATAAATACTAAATATCTATGAGTTAGATACTAGCACTTATATATATATTTTCATAATTATCCTTGAATAATCACCAACATGATATATGACTTATATACATGGCAATCACTCTCTAGATAATTAGTAATTTTAGAAATACTTTCTAAGCATATAAAATATTGAGAGTTTTATACAAATAACTTAGAAAATACTTCAACTTTCCATATTAGTGATTTTAGAAATAAACATTGATTACTTAGAACAAAAATTCTAAATAATATCATTACTACTAAAAGTACCACAATTATTCGTACATGATACAAATAACTATGATGCATATTATTTTAATATAATAAAATTATGAGACTTGTATGGAATGGAATTGTCTACAGTCATAATTTAAATCAATTAAAATAATATTCAAACTTAATGCAATAATACTTAACTACCATAAATATATATGACATTGCAATCATGATAATCAAGATATTAGCACTAAGTACGAGGTACTGGATTACTGATAAATTCACAAGTCCTTTAAATATTGAAGATTTAATCCTTGTGAACTCATATGAAGAATTCCTTACAGATGGGATTTCCAGCTAATATGCAATGAATGATATCTCACACTTACAAACCAGTCTTGAAAAATTAAGTTTAACAAGTGATTTAATAAGTGTTTCTGTAAGTGATTCTTTGACTAAAGGACATGCTCTCGAAAGTAATGATACCTGGTTTGAAGGTGCCTTGTCATAGAGTGTTCCACAGAGTTGTTGGATTTGAAGTTATTTCTCATCATAACAGGAAATCAATCCTCTTCCTTGAAGTTGACAACTTACTGAGATGCTTCTCCTGTCACTTAGGTTGACAGCTTCAGAGATGTTTCTCCTGTCACTTAAGTTGACAGCTTCAGAGATGCTTCTCCTGTCTTTTTTACAACTTGCATAATTTGTATTTATATAGCCAAACATGTCAAGCATAATATCTTTAGGGTACTTTACTCCAAGAGTTGGTAGTCCCTTAAGATATCTAATAACCTTGTTAATAGTTATAAGATTGGATTCTCTAGGATCCACTTGAAATCTTGCACTTTGGCATCTTGAGAATATTACATGTTGTCTATTAGCATTTGAGTAAAAGAGTGAGCTCGTCATACCTCTATAGCTTGTCATTATACCTGAGTTTCATTGATCAAGCTTTAGTGGTTTCTGTTGGTAAATAGTCTTGGCATGTTCAGAATCTTCCAAATTTTACATCTTCAAAAGATCCTTATACTTACTTGTATTGCCATCATCCTTTTGGTTTACTTGTGCTCCTAAAAGAATTGTTCTTTTGGCTTGCTTGAGCTCCTAAAAGAATTATCCTAATGGCTTGCTTGAAATAATTCCAAAAAGAATTGTAACCTTTGCAACATGCTCCTCCGTACCTACTCTGCAATTACTTGGCAAATAATCTTGCACAAGACTTTGTTAGTAGACCAACATATAACATTATCATTATATCACTGCACATATAAAACAATATGTTTGTGCCTAGTGATACGAGAGATATTAATATGACGACTCTACTAGTTCACATTAAATTGTAACTTCAGTTAGAGTGCCATACCATGTCCTTGACGATTGCTTGAGTAGTATACTAGTTCATACCAACCTGAAGTGAGATTGTGAAGAAGAGATATGCATGGTCCAATAGATCTGCAACTGCAAAGTCCATGAACTGTGGTGCATTAACTTCCTCTTTTGACTCACCAACCAGGAGTGCACTTGTACACATCTACTAGAGTCCAATTCCAAGTGTAATGTGTATTAGGTGCCTAATATGTCATAATATCCTCAAGTCTCGTCACTGGTGCTATCTGTTAGATACTGCTTCCTGATAATAACCTAGCATCCAGTTTGTCCTTGTCCCTCGTAACAATGTCATTGTCATCCAGTTTGACTTCTGTTTATCCTTGTACCAATTACAACAAAGTCATTTGGTTTGGATACCAGCTTCCCTACAATCTGCTTGTTGACTGATTGAGTTTATTTTGCTTTACAATCACCCAACGAATCTATATCTATTAAAGCTTCTGTAACTTTCTTAGTTTCTTCTACAGATTGAAAACTAGATAAATAATTATTCATACTCAGTAGCCCTGCTAATCATTACTTCACCATCTGGATTACTTAAGAACTAGACTCTGGGAATAATATTGACATCAAACCCTTTGTCTCAGCAGATGTTCTTTAGTGTCCTCTGATTTTCAATGTGGTGTTGTGTCTGACTAGTTGATTCTTCTTTTGCTCCCCCTAAGCTGTTGCTGGGATTTCCTGAAAATCCTTACCCTTGCTGAGTGGCTTCATTGAAATAATGAGTTGTGTTATACACTGCCATTCCACTGCTTGGATATGAATCATTAATACCATTAATTTCTCTTTTAACAGCTTGGAGCATGGAGTTGTTGAACTGTGCACTTAGACTTTCAATCATCTTCTGTTGATCAACCACAAATGCCCTCTAGGTTATAATCTCCATTGAGTAGCCATGAAGAATATCCTTACAAGTCTTAGAGGTTATCCAGTGTTTGCTCATGCTGGCCATTAACTCATTAGTGCTCTTCATGTATACATCCAGATCAAGGCTTGATCTTACGTGTTGCAAACTGTTTTGACTGCTCCAGCCCTTTGGTATTTAGAAAGTCTTGATTAGCTTGATATTGTCCTTGTTGCTTTAATCAAGTTCTGGTTCTTCCTTTATACCACTTCATTTTGATACAAAGCTCCCAGTGCTGAATATTTATCAAAATATTCTTGATGTTACAGATATTAATCAGAACTGCTTCTTGAATTCAGTCCCATTATCTGACCACAAGATCATTTCTTTTACAGTTGCTTCCAGCTTGATCTTCTTTGATGTGATCAATCACCATCTGTGATGTTTTTTCTTGAGAACACACGAACAAAAACTTTGTTTCATAAGAGTAGTCAACCATCATCAATAAGGTAAATATTTACTTTGATGTGATATTGTCTTTGACTCCTCTTTCTGACATGCCTCAGCTTTATCATCTTCTAAATTCCAGATGAGGCAGTCCTCTCACAAACCACCTTTCACAAAAGAGTTCCTTGAGTTGATGTTCAAGGGTGAGAGCTTCTAATGCCATAGATAAAATTTGATGAAGCTTTATAGTATAAACCATTGACTTCACCTTTTCAGAGTTTCCAGTCTAGCCACGAGCATTTCCTTTCCTTACTCTAGGAAGCACAAGCTTCTCAACCTTCCTGCTTTAGAGGAGACACCAATCCTTCTTTGAATTGACATTTTGTCCTTTGATGCAGAACTGTCTGATAAGAGGATTTATGCCTTGATTCTCCAGCAAGAAGTTGCTTTAACTATTATCAATAACTCCAACAATTAGTTGTTATCAGTGATAGCAATTGTTTAATCCATGATGACATCCCTTTTTCTGTATAGCTTGTCCCGTAGTAAAAGCCTTTGCTGTCATCTCCAAAGATTACTGACGGAATAGTTTTGTCAATCACATTTGATTGTGAGGCTCTTTCTTTGATCATATGCCTTGAGTATGAATTACCAAGAATACATATGAATCAAATAACTTGTTATGTCCTGCACTCACAAATGGATTAATAGTTCTTGGTACCCAACTTATCAGTTTGGGTCCAGATGGATTAGAGATATTATTATAAATAGAGATAACAACAGCTACAACCTTATCATTCTAATTCTTATCTTTGACTGACCATTTTCTCCGTTTTACTACCCTTGACATATTTGTCTCTAGGCTTGGAGAAAAATGATTCCAACCTTACATAAGGAAGACTAGCAGTCTTTTCCCTATTGATCATAAACATGCTTTCTACAATTGATGCAACTTCTAGGAGATGCATTTATGGTATTGAAATAAGCAAGCATTGTATTAAGAATATATGGCATTCATTCAGAAACATTACGCATAAGAATTAAGCAATATAGGCATGATATGGAACAAAAAAAATTAACAAATAAATCACTAATTCTATCTAGTTCAATCATGTTGAAGAATTTCATCTAGCTATCTCATCCAATTATAAACTAATACATCTTAACAAACAATTCAGTTCAAATAAATAAATCACATTGTACTAGGATACCGAGCGTAAGCATAAACAAAGGTCTTATATGCTGGAAAACATATATCTCACTAAAGCAATTAATCATATCCAACAAATATTCAAACACATATTTAAGATCATCTAAAGTAACATTCACAAGTTAAACATCAATCCTAGTTACCAGAAAAATAATCTAGTGAACTAGTTCAGCATTATCTATGTGTGATGCTATCATGCTTATGCGAGTGTTAAACATTTAAACACTATAATATTATCATGCATTGAATATTGAGAGCAAAATATTGCAGTGGTTCAAGAAATTAAAACCTGAGAAATGTGAGTTGGATAATCTTCAGAGATTGCTATGAAAGCAAGATATTCAATATTCCCGTCATCTGATCTATCCCAACTCTTTCCCGTGCACTATAAGTTTTGACTGGCTGCTTCCCCAAGAAAACATTCCACTTTTGTCTCAACTCTTCAACCGAATCCCTACTCATCCTTGTTTGTCAAGCTTCTTGTTCTATTGTAGCAAAACCCCTGATAGTTATTTGACACATAATGCTTGTCAAACCTGTAGCTATCAAATCTTGTTTATGTCCCAACCTCAGTCTGTAATCACCTCTTGAACTGAATCTGTAAGAATCTCTACTTCAGAATAGATAGGCTTGATCCTTGGATATAGATTATGTATTCCTTGTGAATCTGATACGACCAAACTTCCCTGACATGTGAAACACTGCCCTGATGTCCAGTCCCTCAAGTACTTCTACCTGAGTTTCTTCTGATTCAGCTATCAGTAACTCTTACATTATGTCCCGAGGTTCCAATTTTACTGCATGTAACTGAGATATCTGTATGTCCCTACTATTTTCTATGACCTCCACGATTCCTGCCTCTTTGATCTCATTGATTCCCTGATAAATGTAGCATTGGTACAAACCACTGTGTGACTGTACAATCTGGAATCATTAAAGTTGTCTTAAAATCTCCAAGAAAAATTGTACCCGTAGAAATTTCATTCATTTCCTGCGTCTGAAAACTTAGTGGTATCCTATGGAGTAAGCCTTTGAGGAATTTCCAGAATTTTCGTCTATAGGTTTTGAAATCGGTTCCATCGGATCGGGAATTTTCCGTCTAAATAGCACATGGTCTTCGTTTTCTTCGAAAGATTAAATTCCACTTTAAAAACCCGGAGGAATCCTGAATCTACCAATACTTGAGTACCCTTAATTTAATATTTAAGAGAAATTTAAATTTCCAGTATTTTTAATTTTCTTAGAAAATAAATTAATAAAAAATAAATATTTACGTAAAATCTAATTTTGAAGAATTTTGAATTTTCTTAAAAATTAAATAAAATGTAAATTATTATTTGAGAAAAATTTAAATTTAAGAATTTTAAATTATATGGAAAAATAAATTAATCAAAAATAATTAAATAGGGAGAAAAAAAATTAAGTACTAAATCGCGACTGTCCCTGTATATTGCTTTTAAGCTAGTGTGGCGACTCATAATACCGCCTGTGCGCCGCCTTTGACTTAGATATATATAATCTGTGTGGTGACTAAATGTGTGTGGCGATAAGTACCTAGGGCAACTAGTAGAGTGGAATTATCTGTGGCGATCAAACAACCGACAATAAGAAAAAACTTTTATTTATTGCGACCTCTCCCTCCTTTGTTTCGAGCGTGTTAGGCACGTGAAGTAAAAATACATTTCAGATGGGCCCCGCGGATAGGTGAACATGTTTTAGGCGCGTGTCCGGTTATGTTAGGTGACTCGCGCGTATCGCACAACAACAGGCTTGCCCGCGCGTACTTGCACTCCGCGCGTGGCTTACAGCATGTCCGAAACTGCTGATCGAAACAAACAAACAAACAACTCCTTTGTTTAAAAAAACTAATAACTGGAAGCCATTTTATACATATAGTCGAGAACAAATGGCAGCAAAATATTCTGAAATTGGCAGCTAAATAATCCTGAAAAAGAATTAGATTAATAATTTTTATTTACTAAAATTTAAATAATAAATTTATTTAGTTCAAATTTATAAAATAACTTTATTTTAAATAAATTCATAAAATAAACTTATTCAAGTTTAAATTATAAATTCATTTAAATAAATTTATAAAATAAATTTGCTAAATTAAATTTATAAAATAAATATATGTAAATGCAAATTAATAAAATAAATTAATTTTCGGATCCTGATTTGTGTTTCAATCAGTCTGCTCTGATACCAATTGTTAGGACCCGAATTATCGTAGAAGGGGGGGGGTTGAATACGATAATCACTAAATTAAAAATTCTTTCGAATCTTTAGCGGATATAGATTTAGTGCTCGATTAGTGGTTTCGTGTTCTTGAGGTGAATAGTGTTTGGGACGATAAAAATAAGGAACATGTAATAACCCCAATTTTTGGGAAATTTTGAAACCCTTATGAATAGTGTTTTTGCTGAATGAAAAAACTTTTCATGCCACACTATGTAGGGGTTCTGATATGGATATTCTGAGATTTTATTAGTACTTTATATGGGATATAAGTGTATGTAAAGATCGTCAGAATCCAAATCCGAACACTCTAATTTTCCCGAAAATACACTAGATACGGAGAGAATTGAGTATAAGGTAACAGGATAAAAAGGATTTAAATTAAAGGATTATAATAGAGGATCATAAAAAGGAATATAATGTATTGAGAAAGGTTATGGGAACCTAAGTAATAAGATCCCGGGTATGATCCTTCAAACGATAAACGAGAACGAAAGTTAAGCGAACCGTATAACAGATCAGCGGTCATTAGGCAAACAATTAGGAAGTTAATCAAAGGGATTAGAGAGAGTGATGTCACCCAACCAATGAGAAGAGGACAAGGAGGGAAGGATGACATCACCACATGACATAGGCATGACATGGGAAGGAAGGAGGTGTGGTTGAATGAGAACCACACAAATTCAAGGGCAACAAGGTAATTGACTAAATCAAACACAAAATCAAATCAACCAAGCCAAGCAAATCATTTCATCAAAACACAAAAAAAAATCAATTCTCTCATTCCAAGCAAGCTTGCTCTCGGCTTTTACTATTTCAAAAGGGGAAGAAATTCAAAACTCAAGATCCAAGCCTCCTAAATTGGTAAAATAATTCCCTAATCATCTTTATGCTTAGTTAGGGCTATATCATGAGTTTAAGCCATTAATTCCTTCTCAATCTTCTTCATTTAATCAAAGAAGAAGACTATGAATAGTGTTTTTAAGTTTTTAACTTGAAATTTTTCTTGATTTCCTTGAAGATCCAAGCATTCCTAAGACTTCTCAAAGCTTCTTAAGGCTTCCTAGCTCCTCCCACCACTTCAAGGACGGTATATCATCTCCAAACCCTAGATTCCTATGTATTATAAGATGATTTTGATTATTAGGGTGATATTGTAGCTTGATGTTTGTGATTTAGAGTTTGGGAGTGAAATGGTATTGAAATGGAATGGTAAATGTTGTTGTTTTGATTAAAAGAACTTAAGTATGGTTAAAGTTAAGCTTAGGCATAAGTATGAATGTTAAAATTGAATTGGTTGGGGTTGTTATGATGTGATAAGGATGGATGTTGGTTGTATGTTGGATTGAGGTTGAATTGGGTTGGTTTTGAATGGTTTAAAATTGGGAAATCGCGTAAACATAGCCGTCGTAACGTCCGATTTTCTTTAGACTGTTTTTGTGCATAACATTAGGACCCGAGAACCCCCTGCTAGATTATGACCATTGCCATGTCTAGATAGCTCATGTTACGAGCTTCGTTTTGATATGTAGTTCATTCGATTCCGATGCACGGTTTAGGAGAAACGACCGTTTCAAGTAACGGCGTTTCGCGAACGAAACTTTTCCCCTCGCCTTACTTTGAAACATAGGTTAAAGACCAAAAAGGGTTAATTAATGTATGAAACATTTATGGTAAGTGTGTTAGGCAGTTGGTAAGACACTCGCGAAGGAATCGCCTTATAACTCGTAAAGGTTAAATTATTAAAAATGGTGGAGCCGAGGGTACTCGAGTGACTTAAGAGAACCAGCGAGCGCAAAACGAGCGTTAGAGTCTGAGTTGGTTAGAGTATAGATTTACAAGTGACTTTGGTTTAATTCCAACTTACTTGTTGCTTATAGGTTACCAGACTCGTCCTGAGCCATTCGTAACCCCCAGTCGCTCAGGCAAGTTTTCTACCCGTTATACTGTTGTTGTGATGTATCTATGTATATGAATTATCTTGCGATAGATGCATGTTGGTTAATTAGCAAATGTTGCAATATATTGAAGCATGCTGCTATGGTATATATATATATATATATGCATGCCTGTTTCGTATTCTTTCCATATATATCTGTTGATTCAGTTGATAATACCTATGCTAGAGGATAGCGGTAATTTGCATATACCCTTAGTATAGGGACCCAAAGGTGAAAATATTTTCTAAAACCGGGAGTCGAGGATCCCGAGTAGATTCTGTATATATGGATATAAATATATATATATATATATACTTATATATATATATATATATATATGGTCATAGTTTTCAAAACTATTAATCGAATAAGGTTTATTCGATAACTTTAACTTTATTTTATTATTGAATATTATTTCGAATATTATTCGAAGGCGTATGACTCCTTTATATTAAATGAATATTATTTTGAATATTCATTCGAGGACTTATGACTCCTTTTATTTTATTATCTGAATATTATTTGAATATTCATTCGAGGGCTTATGACTCAGTTTATATTATTTAATGAATATTATATGAATATTCATTTGAGGATCTATGACTCCGATTATTTGCTGAGATATATTCTTTATTTTATTAAAGAATAAGGTGTCAATAATCAAACTTATTTTCGATTATTCAAATAAAGATAGTACTTTCATATAAGTATATCTTTGGTTATTTAATACTCGTTTCAAGTATAAGTTTTAATACTTCTACTTCAATTATTTTTATAAAGATTATTCTTTATGGGAATATTATTTAAATAATAATATTCAGACATTTTCTAAATATTCTGGGGACTGATTTACTTCATTAAATCAGCTTTACTCCAACACTCTATAAAGTGTTTTCGAGTCTTCAAAATGATTTTTAAAAGTTAGAGCGGATCCCAAAACTCATTTTTATATTTAAGATCTTCCTTTTTAAGGGGATTTAAATACTCGCTCAAAACCTGAGGGATCCGACTCTGTGGTGTATTTTATATTCGCAACAAGGTTGCAGTTTTGGTAAATGAATTGATTACTTACCCAACGTTCAGGAAGTAAGTCCATCTATTGAGTCGGCATAAGCAACATGGGCTCAGTGGGCGTCCATGATAGTATAAGTGGCTCAGTGGGAGTCCATCAAATGCATAAGTGGCTGAGTGGCAGTCCAGCATAAGGTCCTATTACGACCAGGGTGATGACCAGTGGGGAATTCGTCCATCTACTAGTAGAAAAGGTTACTTATGGGTATCTTTGCCTGATCAGCAAGATATCTGGTTTATGCCAAAATTCTTTTCCTTTCCAAATTTATTGGATATTGCAATTCTGTTCATACTTTACATGGCAGAGGTTTTCAGGAAATGTATAAAGGAAGATGTATATGTGGATATATATATATATATCAGAACTTAATGAAGTATGTCATAACTTCATTTCCTTTAATAATATTTTAAAGATTTAATCTATTCAAATCTTGTCTTGTAGTCTCATCTATGTGATGAACTGTTGAAAGCTCATTATACTTTGAACAATGGTAGTTCAAGTAGCTTTATAAATGATATAAGTGTAGTGAAGTATTTGGTAACTTCATCTTTAAACTTATATCTAATTAATAATTGTCTTATGAATGACAAAGATTTTCAGAAAAACGTTGAGACAAGGTTAGATATATGAGATCACCTTGCAACGATATTTTATATACAGTTATACACTGGGACTTTGTGTATATTATGCATGGAAGAGGACTTCCAATATTTTGAAAAGTATATATGTATATATACTGAATATTTTGCGACTTCATCGCATTAAGATATCAAACTTGGTTCATTTCTTTTCACCACGACTTTCATGAGTATTATGAGTAGGCTCATATATTGTTAATCATTATACATATTATTTTGGTGGGCTTACTGCTCACCCTTGCTTTCTTCTTTCATCACACAACATCAGATAGATAAGATGAACAGGACCAAGCTCCCAATTCGCAAGCGGATAGGAAACGTTCTGCAGCTTTCTGGAAGCGTTGAGGCAGCTGTAGTTGAGGTAGAAATTACCAATAGGCTAAGTTTTCAACTAATAATATACCATACTTATGTATATTATGAATTGTAATAATGGCAAAGAAAATGTAAATTATCCAGAAAACCTTTTAAGGTGTATTGTCATATAATTGTGGAATAAAACGACTTGTGATTATTTTTGGATATTCATCTCTGAGACTATAACTTGTGGTGTGTATGTGTTTATTGTGGGGTCACAGTACAGAGTAGTTGATTGTGTATTAAGATTGGGTGTTATTAAGGGAATTGGAACTCGTGACAACTTGTATCCCCGACCCCGGATTTGGGGGGTGTTACAGAACACAAGATATTCGGGGAAATATATATTCGTATATAAATCCTCGAGGGTGTTGCTACACTCCGATAAATAAATTAACCGGCTACAATCTAAGAACAACAAAGTTCCTAGCTTCTACAAAGATTTACAAATCAAATCCTATACAATGATATAGCTTTTGTTTGTAATAGGATCTAATTACCGGGTAACGATTATAATGCCCCTATGAATATACAAAAATTAAATCGGGCATTATAACGTTACTCTGGTGAGAAGTTAAACAAATGTTCAAGAAGCTTGAACCTCTATGTAAATCATTGCTGCCATTTTCACTTGTCTTTTGGGAGAGAAGATGAACATAAATGAATCCCCAAAAAAATGAATGGTTGAATCTCTTCTACTGCAAAGTGTAGACTTTACCCAATAAAATGTGTGGCTGAGGAGAGAAGACTATGTGGCGATCAAGTAAGCACAGGAGGGAGTATATATGCTCTTTGGTGAGTTAGTTTACTAATAGTACATTACCAAAACACAAGCAAACTTAATTAACTTGTGTGGCGACCAGGTAGTGTACTAAACCAAAAAAAAAACTAACATGTACACGTTTTCATTTCTTTTTTTATTCTTTTATTTTATTTTGTTTTTTCTTTTTTTGCTTTTCCTTTTTTTGTTCCCTTTTTCTTTTTGTTTTTCTTTCATTTTTGTTTTTCTTTTCTTTCTTTCTTTTTTTGTTTTCTTTTTCTTTTTATTTTCTTTTTTTGTTTTCTTTTCTTTTACTTTAAATTGTAGTTAAATTCATTTATAAAATTAACTTAAATATAACTTATATAAATAAACTAATTTAGATTTATAAAATAAACTTATTTTAAAGTTTAGTACAATAAATCATTTTAAGTTTATTAAATCAATTATATTAAAGTCCATTAAATAAATTTATTTAATTTAACAATTTAACTTTGAGCTATGCCAGTCCCCTGAGCTATTTAGCTGTATACCCCGCGCACCTCTTCTCGTACTTTAACAGATAGACGTTCAATCCAAGTATGTTCCTCAACTTAACAATTCTTCTAAAAATAATACCGAAATTCCTTTCACGAGCTGTTGATGCCTAATGCAACTGGTCTGGTTCAGAGACGACTAACCCCGATTCAGGTCTTTTTATTATAGCCTTGATTACATTGTTAAGCTTGCCTCAACTTTATTGCTTCAAACACTGACTGTCAATAAACAACTGCACTTTCACTGGAATCCTTTCTGGTACTTTAGACAACATCTTTATTAGCCTCTGTCTATACCCTGTCTTCAATTCTTCAGATTCCTATGCTTCGAACACTATCTATCTTCAGTCAATGCCAATACACTAAAATTTTCCGGTAGCACTTCTATACTGAATCTTCAACATTTATGAAACCCTGACAGTCTTTAACCTTTGTTCTTCACTGAGGCATGATCATATTAATGAACTTCTTTCAGTGACTTATGAACAGACTTCAGGTATTCTTCTAATCTTCTGATTCTTTGTATTTGCCTTGTCTTCATTCTTCCTGATTTCTTGTGTAGACGTAGTATTATTAACCTGTCCTATTCTAATATTGTTATCGTGTTGAGTTATCATGTAATTGTTCATACAGCTACACAGTCTCACCAACAATTACATTCTCCCCTCCTTAAAAAGATTTCGTCCCGAAATCAGCAGAAAAAAATGGGGGTACTTTTCTAACATTGCGCTCTCTAGTTCCCAAGTTGACTCCTCCATATTATGATTTTGCTGTAGCACTCTGACTAGCTTGATCACTTTGTTCCGAAGCACATGCTCATTTATATCCATGATCTTCACTAGTTGCTCTATGTAAGTCAGGTCTGGTTGCATGTCCACATGCTCGTATTCCACTATGTGCCTGGCATCCTGATGATAATTCCTTAGCATTGAAAAATGGAACACATTATGAACTTGTTGTAGGTTCGGGGGTAGGGCTAGCTCATAAGCTAACTTCCCAATCCGTCTTAGTATCTCAAAAGGTCCAGTATATCTTGGGCTTAGTTTCTCTTTCTTTCCGAACCTCATCAATCCTTTCCAAGGGGATACCTTTAGCAGTACTAAGTCCCCTGCTTCATACTCCTTGTCCTTTCGGGCTAAGTCTACATACCTCTTATGTCGGTCTTAAGCTGCTATAAGCCATCTTCTGATTAGATCCACTATGTCTTTGGTCCTTTGGACCACTTCGGGTCCAAGCATCTTTCGATCTCCCACTTCATCCCAGTATAAGGGAGATCGACACCTTATTCCGTACAGGGCATCGTAAGGCGGCATTCTGATGCTGGCATGAAAGCTATTGTTATAAGAAAACTCGATCAAAGGCAAGTGATCATCCCAACTTTATTTAAAGTCTATTGCACAGACTCTCAACATATCCTTGTTAGTCCCAAAGTATCGTAGAAGGGGGGGTTGAATACGATACCTACAATCTTTTTCGATTCGTTTAAAGTTCTTCGTTAAAAGTACGGAATTAAAAACAACACAAAACTATTAGAGGAATATATTGTTTTATTAATATAAACCTTGAGGTTGCTACAATCTAATCAAAGTATTGATTAGCTACAATAAATTCAGCAACATAACATTCTGTTTATAAAGATAATAAATATGAAGCTTTAATGGAGCTCTCATAAACTTTCTGTGTTTGCTAAAGAAGATAACCAACTGAATTGAATTACATTCAATTGCTGCTTTGTAGTCTTTAAAAATTAAATAGACAGCTGGCAAATTATTGTCCACACAAATCATTTAACTTTGCTGCACATTGAATCAGTGAACAACACCTCTGTGGCGACATATCTATGGCGACAAGATTTCTCTGTGTATCCTCTATAGCGACAGCTCTGTGGTGACAGAGTTGTCTTGTTATTCTCTATGGTGACAACCTCTGTGGCGACATGCTTCTGTGGCGACAATTGCTCTCCTTTGGCGACAGCCTCTATGGCGACAGTTGCCTTGAGCAATTATTCCAACACCTCTGTGGCGACAAGAGCTTCTGTGGCGACAGAGTTGCCTTAGAGCAATATCTCTGTGGTTACATCTCCTGTGGTGACAAGGGTGCCTTGGTTCCATTTTTCTGTGGTTACATCTCCTGTGGCGACAGGTAGAGAGAGCTGTCTTTTACTTATAATATTTTTGGCTCTTGGTCAAACCATTCTTCAATGTATCAATCATTTTTCTTCTGTTAATTGAATCAAAATACTTCCTTGAATGCTGATGTTTGGTGCACTGGTCTGGTTCACAAACAACTAGTACTGAGAGGATCCTGATTCAATTTTCTTTTGATTCTGAGTTGATACATACTGATGTTTATCCATTGCTTCTTTCACTGAACCCTTGATTTGTAACATTTAAAGTCAATACATGCAACTGATACTTAAAGTCCCTTGATGTCTTATTCTTCATGGCTGCTTGAACATAGTAATGAACTTCTTCCCATGATCTGTAGGAGGACTTAATGAATCAATCACATCATTTGGTTCTTTGTGTTTATCCTGTCTTTATCTGAAGGGTTCCTGTGCTTCATAGTTTAATAATGTTTATCTGTTTATGTTTTCATGTTGAGTTATAAATCCTCGATTACATGTTACATTACATTATGCATTACAATCTCCCCCTATTCGATTGTTAGTGTTCGACAAGCAAATCCTTAAGGATAACTCAACTGATAATAAGAAAAAGTACAAACTGTAAAATAGATAAAGTCTGGATTACATATTCATTTCCAGATTTCTTAAGATACAAATTACAAAGAAGTGTTCCTCTAGCCTGAATATATACTCTATGTCTTCTTTGTCTTTGTCTTCTTCTGCTTCCTGCTTCCTTCTTCTTCTTGAGGCTGAACGGATTTTCTCTTAAAGACTTTTTTCTTAGGACGAGATTCCTTCAGCTCATTCAATCTAGCTTAAACACAATCACGAGCTTCTATTTCAAGTGCATTGACCGGAGGTGGATTATTTAGCTCATGAAGCATTATCTCAAGATACTTGAATTTAGAACATTTAGGAACCAGATCAAACAATAGAGAGGATTTTCTGGACATTACGAAGACTGTTATCCTTTTTGGATGTCCTCTTACTCTTCCAGTGTCATTGATCGACTCTTCTTCCATTACTTTATCAAGAATCTTTATGATAGGGATCAGAGCAACCTTGTCATATTCACAAGTAGATAGTTTGACATTCGTCAAGGCTTGCTGAATTGAGCTTGATTCACTTGTCCTGAAGTCTTTAATTTTGATTCTGCATTTGTTGATTCTAAAGACTAACTCTCCTTCACTGTCAATGCTGATTATGGGTTCAGTGTCTTTGAGAAGATTAATTTCTGCTTCTCCATTAATGAACACCATCTCATCATATTCTCTAGTGATTGCTCTCATATCCTTCTCCGTGTCTCTGATCATCTTGTCATTAAGCCTATAAGCGTATAGAACTTCAGCAGCTTTTACATCTGCTTCAGATCTCTTGACACCTGGAGCTGTCAGCTTAGCTCTTTTGCTCCTTAGTTGACTTTCCAGAAAGGTAAGTTGTAGATACCGAATGCTTCTTATGTGTTGGTTAGACATGGTGATATTCTGCAATCTACCACCCGCAACAAGTTTGATCACGAATGGATACATAAATGCTTGAGGAGATACATCCATCATCATTCTCCAAAGTCTGTCTCTGAAGTATTCATTTTCATTCGATTTCAACCATGGGATCTTTGAGGCTAAGACAAACAATTCAATAATGTTCAACTTCTTCAATACACTAGTAGACACTTTCATCTGTAGACCATCTCTGTGATTGATAGTGATCTTCCATCCATTCTTCAGAATGTTCACAGTAGTTCCAGTAATTACTTTGTTGAACTGATCATCAAAATCATGGATGTTTACATATGTCTCTCTGTAGTGTTTCACATTTCTCAACAAATTAGAGTTTCCAGGGTATGAATAGTGATATGTTTCTGGTTTATCCATTTTCTTCTTTATGTCTTCCCATTTACTTTCTTTCTTGTTAGCTCGAAGATATGCTTCTCTCTCCTCTCTGTTCCTTTTTCTTTGAATAGCTCTTTGAATTCTTGCTATGGATCTTTCTATTTCTTCTTGAATTTCCAGATAAGAGCGATTAATTTTCTCCAGTGATTCCATATGATAGACAGTCATCTGAGAAAGCATCTCCGTCTTCAAATTCTTCATCCTCTGTGATGAGCGTTCTTTCTTCCGTAGCCACTTTTTCAAATCTTGGCTCACACCCTATCGAACATCACTTTCATCTATATCACCTTCCTCTAGTTCTTCTTCAGAAAATAAGGGTGTCTGAGCATATATCTGAGACAACAGATTTCTCTGAGTTGTAATAATTCTACTCAGATGCCCTGATTGCTCCCCCTGAGATGTAGCGCTTTCCTTAGAGAATCTTTCCTTTAGGAGCACCCTTTCATCAATTCTCTCCTCTAACTCTTCCTTCATCTCTACTTCAAATTCATCATACGTACCAGTAGTTTGAAAGGCATCTTGAAGTAGGTTAACAACAGTTTTCACTTTTTCTTGTTCTACTACCCTTTTCTCCACCTCAGTTGGGTTATCCTTCAGAGCTGGTGTTGATTAAGCATGTAAGGTCGAGACAGGGATCTCAAGAGAAGCAGAAAGTAGCTTGCTGACTGAGGTCTTTGGCCCAGTACTGGCAAGAGCTGCTTCAGATGAGACCGGGATCGGTGCCTGCTTGCTAACTGAGATCTCTGGCTTAGTGTTTGTAGTTTCTTTTCCTTTTCCTGTATGAGAGAGAGATCGCTCAACGAATTCCCGCAAACTGGCGAATGCTGCTTGTTGATGTTCAAGTTGATCGGAAAGACTGGCGATCTGATGATCTCGGAGAGAGAGTTCTGTTTGAAGGTGTTGATCTTTAAGAGCCAGCTGTTCCTTGAGATAGCTGTCTTTGAATGCTAGCTGCTCTTTGAGATAATCTTTAGTGACGTAGTTTGATATATCTATAGGTGTATTTTGGATGGTAGGTATCTCACAGGCTTCTCGCAGTGTATCACTCAACACTCTATCACTCGGTTTAGGGTCATGTGTGTCACTCGTTCTCACAAGTTCACTCCTCTCAAAGCTCCGAGTTCCAGGTGTACCTGCAGAAGTCACTAGAGCCATCCTTAAGGAGGTCAGCAGTGGTGCAATGGGAGTTCGCAATTCCCCATCCTTGTCTGAGACAAGTTGCCTATCATCTGGAGACGATTCATCCAGAGTTTGAATCTCTGGGAGGAGCACTGGGGGCTTCATATTTGGCATCTGATCCCCAGCTTCCCCTTGTATCTGTGAAGATACATTCCTCTTTGGCTCACTAGTTAAATCTGGTTCATCGCCAATGGGTTGCCGATTCGCGCCTACGTCGGATCCACTATCCGCAGATGCATCCAGGTTTATTAGTCCTGGGGAGGTAAGTGTTGTGCTAGGTTTGGCAGCGATTACAGCACTCTCTCCTAACACCCGTGAAGGCAGTTCATCCATTGAAGGACCTTGAACAGGATACTCTAACCGTAAAATGGTTGAATTTCCTATTACCGTCAATACTTCCTCACCAAATAGTACTCTTCTAATTGACTCATTTAAAGCTTTAAGAGCTTGAATATTGGATAAGATGTTTGACTCGTTACAGGATGCCGTGGCTGACGGGTGAATTTCAATAGATCTACCTTGTTGAGAAGATAGATCTAGGAACTGTGTAGTTGCCTTTTTAGCCAGAGAATCCTTTTGAGAAGATACCTGGAGGTTTGCAGTTGTCTCAGGATGTTCACTACTTTGCTTCATAGGAGACAGAGCTGCGGGTTCACTCAAAGTACCTTCCTTATTTGCTGCATGTAGTGCAGTTTCTCCCTCTATTTGCATAGGGTCCTTATACTCCAGAGTTTGAGCTAGGAAAGATGATGGTGTTTGGTTTGGCTCTAGAGGGTGGTTATGAATTTGTGGCATGCCAAATTCACTCCCTAGCCTATCAACTTGTTCAACAAGTATCTGTGTGTGCTGAGAATCAAGGTGTAATTGATCTATGATAATGAAATCAGAGCATGCTTCAAAAGTACGACACATAGTAGAAGTACCCATACCTGAGAAGACTGGTCTATAGACAGAGGTATTAGAATGAGTAGACTCGGCAACTTGATGTGGTGGACTAGCAGCTTCAGGTTGAAGTTAAGGGGAATCTTTAGGTTCAGCTTCTTGTTCTTGTTCAACTTCAGCCTCTGCTTGGTCACCATGCTCAGAAATAAAATTGATCTGCTTCTAAATTCACATCTTCTTCAGGTTCATGATCAATGTTTTCTTGTGGGTCATTTTCAGCTTGAGGTTCATCTGTAGCTATAGATGCATCTTCAGCTTCTTCTTCTTCTTCATATTGAGCATTAATAGTGGCAAAGGCATCTATCATGTGGTCTGTTAGGAAAGCAACCTCTAAGTTTGGATAGTTCCCTTTCTTGTATAGCTTTGTTACTACCAGTTGAGACAAGACAAGAGGATCTTGCATTAAGTCACTGTGAGTGGATGTATTTTGGGCTTCTGACAGTTTTCCATTTAGCACTATCTGAAGAAACCTTGCATATAGGATAAAGTTATGAAGATTTGATTGGTTCTCCAAAATGTACTCCATGAATAACCTCCCAAAGTTGATGCGAAGATTATTCGCGACAGCAACCCCAACAACTTGATTGAAAATAGTGAGTCCATGAAATCCAGCTGTCTTGGGAGACAAGCAATAAGACAGTATATTGAAGAATAGATTCCATTCCTTCAAAAGATGACTTTGGTTGAAGTGCATTGGTAAATCATCATATACTGTCATTATGCTCCCTATTGCTCTGAAGAAGCTGAGTAGTTCCCAATCTTCTGGAGTGTCATCAAAGTTATCTTGAGGTAACTGAAGATGTTCATTGAAATCATCCTCTGTTATTCTGATGGTATCATCATCAATGTCAAAAGAAAAGGCAAATTTTTTATCTTCTGAAGAGTTTATAGCTGTTATGTGTACATGCCTGAGAAGCTCAACATTCAATTTCACATTAGTCGTTAATGCGAAGCGTACAATTGAGTGTTCGTTAAAAAACGGATCCAAGTTTCAAAATGTACCATTTTCACGGGATCACGTTCAATAATAGAAACAAAATTTGTTTTTGGAATCTGAATATTATTCGCCATTTAAATAAAATGAGAATAAAGTTTAGATTTAAAACAAATTAAATTGAGCACTTCGAATTATTAAAAGAAATAAATAGACTCTAATTTAACACACTTTAGTTCTAAAGGATTAACCAAACAATGTCTTAAGGAAGAAATTTAATTGAGATTAAAACCCTTAATGGAGTAACCAAACAAAGCCTTAAACAGTTAAAAAGACAAGTGTTTCGATCTGCAAAATTAACCGGTGAAATTGAGTGATTTTGATATCAAACTACTCCTGATTAACTGGGCTTTTCAAAACTGTAAAAATTATAAATTTTGACAGCACTTAGTTAGGGTTTTGATCAAAAAAAGAAGTTTCCTCTCCTGCGATTGTAATGTTGTGTGTATAATGAGGATAACCAAACCCGACTTTGTATATATATTAACAGCAAAACAAACAAAACCAACCAAGGGGATGTGTTGAGACCCCTCTCTGTGGCGACCACTCTCTGTGACGACACAGAGTACTGGACTTAAAGACATTTCTAAGTCAAGTCTCTGTGGCGACACAGAGTACTGTACTTAGAGAAATTTCTAAGTCACAATCCTTTGCTACTGATTTATTTTAAACATCTTTTAAATATTGAATTATTAAAAAGAATGTTAAAAATAATAAATCACAATTATTTTTCACTACTTCTACAAATATTATCATTACATTGATAACACTATATTTTTATGAAAAATGATTATGCTGCAATATATTTAATTTTAATTTCAATGAACCCTATTAAATATTAATTATTTAAAGTCCACTGAGATCAAATTAAATATATTTATCAATATGAATATGCTCGGCCATATATATATTTTATATGTAAGCACAAAAATGATTAAATTACGAGAAATAATTAATGGCATGTAAATTCAGATGTCCTTAATATATTGAATTTAAACAAAAAGTGAATTTAACCAGACCAAATTGCAGGTTTTGAGTTCTAAAATTAATTAGAAATATTTAACATCCCAAGTTCACTAACCAACTTAGAGAAAGTGTTTTCATCAAGTGGTTTGGTGAAGATGTCTACAATTTGATCTTGTGTGGGTACAAAGTATAACTCCACAGTGCCATTTGTGACATGCTCTCTGATAAAGTGATACCTGATATCAATGTGCTTTGTCCTTGAGTGCTGAACTGGATTATTTGAGATTGCTATTGCACTTGTATTGTCACATAATATTGGAATCTTTGACACCAATAGACCATAATCCCGGAGTTCGTTCCTCATCCACAAGATTTGAGCACAACAGCTTCTAGCAGCTATGTCAGTTTCAGCAGTTGATGTGGATACTGAGTACTGCTTCTTGCTATGCCAGGATACCAATCTTTTTTCAAGAAACTGACAGCTTCCTGATGTACTTTTCCGGTCAATCTTACAACCTGCAAAATCTGAATCTGTGTAGCCAACTAGGTCAAAACTTGTACCTTTAGGGTACCAAATTCCAAGATTTGGAATTTTTCTTAAGGTACCTAAATATTCTTTTAACAGCTATTAGATGAGATTCTTTTGGTTCAGCTTGAAATCTAGCACATAAGCATGTTGCAAACACGATATCTGGTCTACTTGCTGTGAGATAAAGTAATGAGCCTATCATACCTCTATAGCTTGTGATGTCAACTTTCTTACCAGTTTGTCCTGATCAAGCTTGGAGGCTGTTGGCATGGGAGTCTTTGCTGGAGCTGAATCTTCCAGATTATACTTCTTAAGAAGTTCTCTGATGTACTTAAATTGATAAATGAATATTCCATCTTTCCTTTGACTCACTTGTAATCCAAGAAAGTAGTTCAACTCTCCCATCATACTCATCTCGTACTTACTCTGCATTAGCTTAGAGAATCTCTTGCAAAGATCATCATTAGTAGAACCAAATATAATATCATCAACATATACTTGAACTAATATCATATCAGATTTATGCACTTTATAAAACAGAGTTTTATCTATGACACCTCTAGTAAAACCATTTTCAAGTAAAAACTCAGAGAGAGTGTCATACCATGTCCTTGGAGCTTGCTTAAAACCGTAGAGAGCTTTGAATAGAAAGTATACAAAATCAGCTAGATATGGATCTTCAAAACCAGGTGGTTGTTCCACATACACTTCTTCTTGTAGCTCTCCATTCAGGAATGCACTCTTCACGTCCATTTGATAAACTTTGAATTCTGAATGTGTTGCGAATGCCAAAAACATCCTGATTGCCTCAAGTATAGCTACTGGTGCATAGGTTTCATCATAATCAATACCCTCTTCTTGAGAGTAACCTTTAGCTACCAGTCTGGCTTTGTTCCTCGTTACAGTGCCATCTTCATCTAGCTTGTTCCTGAATACCCATTTAGTGCCTGTCACTGACTTGTTCTTTGGTCGGGGTACCAGCTTCCATACTTTCTGCCTCTCAAACTGATTGAGTTCTTCTTGCATTGCAATAACCCAATCTGGATCTTCCAGTGCCTCATCCACTTTCTTAGGTTCCATTTCTGAAAGAAACCCTGAGAAGTGGCATTCATTCTGAGTGGCATGTCTAGTTCTTACTCCTGTGTCAGGATCACCAATGATCAATTCAAAGGGATGATCTCTGTTCCAAACCCTTTGACGAGGCAGATAAGATCTTAATGTTTCCCCTTGTTCAGTCTGATGTTGAGTGTGAACTATAGATCCTCTTCCTACTCCCCCTAAGTTACTGTCACCATGACTGGATGATTCTGATCTGTTTGTAGTGGTTCTTGATGGAGTTCCTGAATGATTATCCGGATCATTATTTCCACCATTATCACCACTTGATTCTGAATCAGCATTGCCCTGAACTACAGGCATAGTTCTAGTAATCTCAGGTTCTGTTATATCCAAAGGATCATCTAATAGATTCTCAAATTCCAGAGATTCAGAATCGTCTTCTCTCTGCAGGCTTGCCAACTTGGTGTTGTCGAATGTTACATTAAGGCTTTCAATCACCTTCTGATCAGAGATCACATAAACCCTATAAGCTTTAGATTCCAAAGAGTAGCCAAGAAATATGCCTTCTTCTGCTTTAGCATCAAACTTTCCTAGATGTTCATTTCCTTCATTTAGCACAAAGCATTTAGCACCAAACACATGAAAGTATTTCAGTGTTGGTTTCTTATCAGCCATAATCTCATAAGGAGTCTTGTCATGATCTTTGTTAATTAGCGTAGGATTTTGAGTTTAACACGCTGTGTTGACAGCTTCAGCCCAGAAGTAGGTGGGAAGTCTTGATTCACTTAGCATAGTCCTTGCTGCTTCAACCAAGGTACGATTCTTCCTTTCTACTACCCCGTTTTGTTGTGGGGTCCTTGGGGCTGAGTACTATCTCGAAATACCTTTCTCCGTACAAAATTCATTTAGAAATACATTCTTGAATTCTGTCCCATTATCTGATCTGATCTTTCTAACAGGTAATTTCATTTCCATCTCAATCTTCTTTATATGATCCGCTATCATCTGAGGTGCTTCAACCTTGGATTATAAAAACAACACCCATGTGTACTTGGAGAAATCATCGACCATTACTAAAGCATATCTTTTCCTTGATAGTGACAATACGTTCACTGGACCAATTAAATCCATTTGAATCAACTGAAGAGGTTTAGTTATACTTGTCATTTCCTTGCTTCTGTGTGATGCTTTCTTTGATTTCCCTTTTTCACATGCTTCACAGAGTCCTTATTGATAGAATTCTATCTGTGGTAACCCTCTCACTAGTTGTCTCTTGATCAAAGAGTTCATTGTTTTGAAGTGCAAGTGCGAGAGCATCTTGTGCCATAGCCAACTTAGTTCTGATGAAGCTTTGCTGTTGAAACATCTGCTTACTCCATCACAGGTAGACTTCAAGTCAACTACGTATAGATTACCTTTCGGTACTCCCTGTAAAGCAAGCTTCTCATCTTTCCTGTGAGAGATCAAACATCTTTCTATTCTGAAATCAACATTGTATCCCCTGTCACAAAACTGACTTATGCTCAGAAGATTATGCTTTAATCCTTCCACAAGAGAGATATTCTCAATGATGACATTGCAAATTTTCAAATTGCCATATCCCTTAGTAAATCCTTTGTTGTCATCTCCAAAGGTAACTATAGGGCCATCTTTCACAACCACACCTGTGAGCAGGGACTTTTCTCCTATCATGTGCCTAGAACACCCACTATCTGGTATCCACATGATCTTTTCTTTTCTTACCTTACCCTGCAAACACAGATTGATTAAGAAGACTTTGGTACCCAAGCTTTCTTGGGTCCTGAAGGTTTAGGAGTAGAAACAGAATCAATAATTGAACCCTTAACAAGCTTAGCTTTCACTTTGGCTGGCTCCTTCTCAGTGTTAGTCTCAACAGAGTTGTCAGACTTAGAAATAGGAGTAACAGTCTTGTCTTGTGTGTGCTTATTACTCATGCTTGTCTTAGTGTTGATGCAAGTGCTAGAAGTCGCATGAAAAGCTTTAAAATAATCAGACATGGCAACAAATGCACATGGCATACATCCAACTATACCGCAAGATTCATGAAAACTAGGCATGTTAGGCATGGAAGGCATACTGGAAGTTGCAATATATTCTACTTTACCTTTAGTGCATGTATGTGTAAGATGTGCAGCAGAATTTTAATAATTACAACGCTTCCTAGATGCAGATAAGGAAGATGCAAAATTAGATTTCTTATTAACACCTACCTTGCCATTCTTGTTCTTCTTAGTCTTAACCTTAGCATTCTCACCAGTCTTAGAGTTGACTATAGGTTCTGGTTTCTTAAGAGTTTCAGGTTCCTTTCTATCCACCTTAGTACCTGGGTCAGCTATGGATTTACCTTTCGTAGCTGGAGCCTTAGGATTCTTAGGGGATTCCTCTACCTTCTCTCTATCTTCAGCAATCAATTCCTTATTGATTAGCAAACCTACTTCATCCAAAGGTTCTGAAATAGACTCAGTGAATATCAAAGATACAACATCCTTAATAACATATGAAACCTTTTCTGAGACAAACATGTTTATCTCTGATGTGCCACTGTGTTTCTTACTGTTCAGCTTAGAATAGTCAAGTCCTATTGAAGTCTTAGATTTAAATCTTTGACTATCTATTATCTCCTTATGAGTCAAAGCTGCATTCTTAAACGCCCGTAACTTCTTTTCTAAGTCAGCAATTTGGGTTCTAAGAATGGTATCTATTTCTGCATTGCACTTACCTTATTCTCTAGATACTCATTCTTTTGCTTAAGGTCTTCTAGTCCAACTACAAGCAATTCTAGTTCTTCATTCCTAAAGGTTAAACTCTCAAATTTAAGAACTAACTTATCATTTTCCATTTTATATGCAAGCATGCTTCTATGAACATTATACAATTCTAAAGTAAGTTCATGCACAGTAGATTTGTATTCAGATACAGACATTTCTATAGTGGTAAGTTCAGGAACCTGAGATGGTCGTGGTGATTCCTCTGCAGAGTCTGCCATGAGAGCCAAATTTACATGCTCTTCCTCTTCAACCGAATCAGTATCATCCCAGCTTTTTCCTTCAGCGATGTAGGATCTCCCTTTTTCCTTTACCACATAAGCATTCAGCTTCTCTTTCAGCTTCTCATTCTTCCTTTTCAGATCTTCATAAGTTTCCTTCCTTTCATAGGAATCATTTGGTTTAGCTGCCTTGAGCTTTCTGCAATCAGATGCAAAGTGCCCTAACTCATTACAGTTGTAGCGTCTGGTTTTGCTCTTGTCAACCCAGCTTGACTTGTAGCCTCCTCTGGAGCTTGACCCTGAGGAGTGGCTTCCTTTCTGAAATCTTCCTGATGAACCCCTTGGTGTGTAGTTGGGCTTTCTTCTGAATCTAACATGACTAAATTTTGCAGCCATGTATGCCATAAATTTGTCCTCAAACTGTTCAAGTTTCTCTTGAGTATAGAACTCACTTTCATCTTCTGGCTCACCATGAGTAATTTCAGCTACGAAAATTTCTTTAATTGTTGAGGAGGGTGCAACCTTGTTTTCTTGAGATTTTGGTTCACGAACTACAAGTGCAGTGGTTTTTGCAAGAGCCGTACTCTTACTGTCAACAGAACCAGGTCCATAGATAATGGCTCTTTGCTCTTGCTCTAGCTCATGTGTTCTTAACTTACCATAGATCACATCCAGGGATATAGTGATAAAATCTGATCTTTCCCTGATTGATGTGTTCTTTTGTTCCAGGTGAACTGGGAGCGGCAGCATAAACTTTCTGTTAGACTCTCGTATGGGGTAGACTTTCCCTTGCAGCTTTAATCCACTTAACAGTCTTGTATATCTCTCAAAGAGTGAAGACAGTGCTTCTCCGGGTTGAAGTTTGAATGCCTCATACTGAGTCGTCAGAATATCCATCCTATTTTCTTTGACTTCCTCTGTTCCCTCCATCAAAAGCTCATTGGTCTCCCACATATCTTTTGCACTGTTACTTCCTAAAAGCTGATGACTCATATCCTTATCGGTCGATTCCACAATTATGAGTTGAAGGCTTGTGTCCAGATTTATCAACTCCTTATCGGTTTCCGTATATTTAGACGGATCCCTGGGAGTAGATGTGGAAGGAATTCTTACACCAGTTCCAGTTGTGGATTCAGCAATTACTTCCATCGGAACATAAGGTCCATTCAGTAGTATCCCAATGTATAGTGGATTCGAAGCTTTCATAAACAGCATCATCTTTTCCTTCCATAGGTTGTAATTATCTCTGTCAAATGGAGGAACCTTTATGCTTCCAATTCTTTGGTTATTCATTTTCTTGGCAGAATTAAATTATTTAAAATTCAAAAAATTTCAAGAAATGAGAATTTTTGAAAATTAAAAAATTCAAGAATTTTTCAAGAACTTGTTTCTTTCTCCGGATCTTTATTTGTGTGTCAATCAACAAGCTCTGATACCAATTGTTAGTCCCAAAGTATCGTAGAAGGGGGGGTTGAATACGATACCTACAATCTTTTTCGATTCGTTTTAAGTTCTTCGTTAAAAGTACGGAATCAAAAACAACACAAAACAATTCAAGGAATATATTATTTTATTAATATAAACCTTAAGGTTGCTACAATCTAATCAAAGTATTGATTAGCAACAATAAATTCAGCAGCATAACATTCTGTTTACAAGGATAATAAATATGAAGCTTTAATGAAGCTCACGTAAACTTTTTGTGTTTGCTGAAGAAGATAACCAACTGAATTGAATTACATTCAATGGATGCTTTGTAGTCTTTCAAAATTAAATAGACAGCTGGCCAATTACCGTCCACAAAAATCATTTAACTTTGTTGCACATTGAATCAGTGAACAACACCTCTGTGGCGACATATCTATGACGACAAGCTTTCTCTGTGTATCCTCTATGGGGACAGCTCTGTGGCGACAAAGTTGTCTTGTTATTCTCTGTGGTTACATCTCCTGTGGTGACAGGTAGAGAGAGCTGTCTTTTACTTATAATATTTTTGGCTCTTGGTCAAACCATTCTTCAATGTATCAATCATTTTTCTTCTGTTAATTGAATCAAAATACTTCCTTGAATACTGATGTTTGGTACACTGGTCTGGTTCACAAACAACTAGTACTGAGAGGATCCTGATTCAATTTGTCTTGTGATTTTGAGTTGAAACATACTGATGTTTATCCATTGCTTCTTTCACTGAACCCTTGATCTGTAACATTTGAAGTCAATACATGCAACTGATACTTAAAGCCCCTTGATATCTTATTCTTCATGGCTACTTGAACATAATAATGAACTTCTTCCCATGATCTGTAGGAGGACTTAATGAATCAATCACATCATTTGGTTCTTTGTGTTTATCCTGTCTTCATCTGAAGGGTTCCTATGCTTCATAGTTTAATAATGTTTATCTATTTTTGTTTTCATGTTGAGTTATAAATCCTCGATTACATGTTACATTACCTTATGCTTTACAATCTCCCCCTATTTGATTGTTAGAGTTCGACAAGCAAATCCTTAAGGATAACTCAACTGATAATAAGAAAAAGTACAAACTGTAAAACAGATAAAGATATTAAATACATTCTGGATTACATATTCATTTCCAGATTTCTTAAGATACAAATTACAAAGAAGTGTTCCTCTAGCCTGAATATATACTCTATGTCTTCTTTGTCTTTGTCTTCTTCTGCTTCCTGCTTCCTTCTTCTTCTTGAGGCTGAACGGATTTTCTCTTAAAGACTTTTTTCTTAGGACGAGATTCCTTCAGCTCATTCAATCTAGCTTGAACACAATCACGAGCTTCTATTTCAAGTGCATTGACCGGAGGTGGATTGTTTAGCTCATGAAGCATTATCTCAAGATACTTGAATTTAGAACATTTAGGAACCAGATCAAACAATAGAGAGGATTTTCTGGACATTACGAAGACTGTTATCCTTTTTGGATGTCCTCTTACTCTTCTAGTGTCATTGATCGACTCTTCTTCCATTACTTTATCAAGAATCTTTATGATAGGGATCAGAGCAACCTTGTCATATTTACAAGTAGATAGTTTGACATTCGTCAAGGCTTGCTGAATTGAGCTTGATTCACTTGTCCTGAAGTCTTTAATTTTGATTCTGCATTTGTTGATTCTAAAGACTAACTCTCCTTCACTGTCAATGCTGATTATGGGTTCAGTGTCTTTGATAAGATTAATTTTTGCTTCTCCATTAATGAACCATCTCATGATATTCTCTAGTGATTGCCCTCATATCCTTCTCCGTGTCTCTGATCATCTTGTCATTGAGCCTATAAGCGTATAGAACTTCAGCAGCTTTTACATCTGCTTTAGATCTCTTGACATCTGGAGCTGTCAGCTTAGCTCTTTTGCTCCTTAGTTGACTTTCCAGAAAGGTAAGTTGTAGATACCGAATGCTTCTTATGTGTTGGTCAGACATGGTGATATTCTGCAATCTACCACCCGCAACAAGTTTGATCACGAATGGATACATAAATGCTTGAGGAGATACATCCATCATCATTCTCCAAAGTCTGTCTCTGAAGTATTCATTTTCATTCGATTTCAACCATGGGATCTTTGAGGCTAAGACAAACAATTCAACAATGTTCAACTTCTTCAATACACTGGTAGACACTTTCATCTGTAGACCATCTCTGTGATTGATAGTGATCTTCCATCCATTCTTCAGAATGTTCACAGTAGTTCCAGTAATTACTTTGCTGAACTGATCATAGAAATCATGGATGTTTACATATGTCTCTCTGTAGTGCTTCACAGTTCTCAACAGATTAGAGTTTCCAGGGTATAAATAGTGATATGTTTCTGGTTTATCCATTTTCTTCTTTATTTCTTCCCATTTACTTTCTTTCTTGTTAGCTCGAAGATATGCTTCTCTCTCCTCTCTGTTCCTTTTTCTTTGAATAGCTCTTTGAATTCTTGCTATGGATCTTTCTATTTCTTCTTGAATTTCCAGATAAGAGCGATTAATTTTCTCCAGTGATTTCATATGATAGACAGTCGTCTGAGAAAGCATCTTCGTCTTCAAATTCTTCATCCTCTGTGATGAGCGTTCTTTCTTCCGTAGCCACTTTTTCAAATCTTGGCTCACACCCTATCGGAACATCACTTTCATCTATATCACCTTCTTCTAGTTCTTCTTCAGAAAATAAGGGTGTCGGAGCATATATCTGAGACAACAGATTTCTCTGAGTTGTAATAATTCTACTCAGATGCCCTGATTGCTCCCCCTGAGATGTTGCGCTTTCCTTAGAGAGTCTTTCCTTTAGGAGCACCCTTTTATCAATTCTCTCCTCTAACTCTTCCTTCATCTCTACTTCAAATTCATCATACGTACCAGTAGTTTGAAAGGCATCTTGAAGTAGATTAACAGCAATTTTCACTTTTTCTTGTTCTACTACCCTTTTCTCCCCCTCAGTTGGGTTATCCTTCAGAGCTGGTGTAATATCCCATATTTTCAAATATTATTATTATAATTATTTGGAATTATTTATGTGATTTTAGGTGAATTTTAGTGAATTATCTGATAAGTGGAATTGATGTTTGGGTGTTTAGATGTGATAATATTTGAGTATTTGAATTTTTATATGTCCAAAATAAAATATAGATAATTGTGATATTTTTCTGAAATTTTTGGACTGTTAGATGATTTTATATTGAGTTATGAATTATTAATTATTTTCTGAGTAATTACCAAAATTATTTTATAAAGCCGGGGATCGTCCAATTTCAACCATTTTTACGTTTTTACAACCCGAAACTCTTCCGAAAACTCCTTCCTAACCTAATCTGGTAATTCCAGACATTTTCCGTATTTTGACTTTTTCAATCCGGATTACGGTTTGACCCGTGCGCGGCCCGACGCAAGATTTTCGATACGATAGTTATTTCGGTAATCAACAAAATCCGTATTCTCGAGAGACGGGATATTTTTACATTATTTTCGTATATGGTGTTTTATAAAAAGCTCGGTTTTGATGATTTTCCAAATATGGTATTAAATTGTATCATTTTTATAGTTACTTAGCAGCTAAGTAATCTTTTTTCGGATATTTATTTGCATAAATACTTGGATTGTCTCTAAAATTGTTTTTATGGTTTTATAATTACAATAATTATATTTGGGATTTTATAAAATTTAGTGTTAGGTCACACACACACACTGTAGAGGGGGTGAATACAGTGTATAGTACACTCAAATCGAACTTTAAGAACTTAAGTAACAGAAAACAAACTTTATTGAAACAATAAACTCTGTTACAGTATGGAACTGTTACCTCTCAGTGATGAACAAATATCACGAGAGCTGCTAGGGTTACAATGAATAATCTTCTCTAATAATGATAACACTTATAGTGTAAACCCTATGTCTATGTTTATATACTACACAGTTTCAAGATAATCGCTAATTGATATGGAATATAATTCTGCTTCCTAAAATATATCAATCAGATATCTTTTCTTCCAAGTATTCCATTCTTTACAGAATTCCTTCTTCATGCATATCTCTTCTTATGTTTATCTTGATCTTCTTTCCTTTAATCAGCTACTGTCCTTATCTGATCGTCCTTCAGCACTTAAGTTCTGATATCTATCTTCTGATGATTATCTCCTGATAACATAAGTACTGATATCCTTAAGTCCTGACTTCCAGTATAAGTACTGATCAACAGTTAAGTACTGATTTATCCTGTTCAAGTAAGATCTGAAAGCTAAACATAAAACATATTAGCCATGACATTATCAAATATATCTAACAATCTCCCCCAACTTGTAAATTAACATAATATATAAGTTTAACAGATATTTGATGATGTCAAAAACATTAAGTACAAATGCATGAGAATTAGACTAGATAACTACAACTTACAGTCCTTAAAGCTTTTACCAATTTCAACTTCTGATAACAACTTCAGTCTGTATAAATATCAGAATTTAAGCAGTTGTAGATCTTCGACTTGGCTTCATCATTTTCTGATCTCTCTGATGTCAGGATTTGTTCTGAGATAGTTCTTCAACAAACATTTCTCAGTATATCTGAGTTCATCAATCATTCTCCTTTTGACATCTTTAAGCTCTGCAGTATCTTCACCAGTTTGAAAGATTGCAG
The DNA here is from genome assembly GCF_009905375.1 of Apium graveolens. Taxonomy (NCBI): domain Eukaryota; kingdom Viridiplantae; phylum Streptophyta; class Magnoliopsida; order Apiales; family Apiaceae; genus Apium; species Apium graveolens. Next base: position 230,956,500 of record NC_133649.1, on the reverse strand, counting down.
CTCTGAGATCATTGATCTTTGCTTTTCTCAACTCCTGATCTAGTCTTATGACATAAGCTTTGTCAGACTCTAGATTGAATTCAAGTCCCTTAATACCAAGATATGTTCTGATCTGTGCAGTATTAGGCTTCATATCAACAATATCACCATTGTGATCTCTGTACTTTGGAACATATATGCTGTCAGACTTAACAGAATAAAGCCTTTTCTGTCTCTGAATCTGTTCTTTTAAGTAGTTTGCAGCAGTCCATGTTATTCTGTCATCCACTTGAAGTAAGAAAAGTACATGCTCCAATTCTTCAAAATACTTCAATGGAATGGCATTTTGTCTTATATGATAAACCCTACCATCTGTCATGAAATACAACATGATGTATTCTTTCAAGTAGGTATGGTAAACCATCTGTACAGATTCCAGTTGATTCAATCTCTCAGGAGTTGCTCCAATACCTGGTTCACTCAAGGAAGTTGGATCATTGGTAGTGTTGTGTACTCTTCTTTCATAAGCACTTCCCAATCCAGTTTTATCTCTAGCTTCCTTTCCAGTAACTACTCTTGCTTCAAAACCACTTCCAGTAGTCTTCAAAGATTGAGTCTGTTTTGCTTTAGTGAATCCTGGTAGGAGTGTCTTTGATCTATTTTCTGATATCAAGTTAACTTGAGCTATGTCAGAGGCTACTTGCTTCTTCTGAATATCAGAACTTACAATTTCTTGACTCTGAACAACTTGAGCCATGTCAGAGGTTGTTTTAAGAACTTTTCTTGAAGTCAGAGCAAGATCATCCTTTTCATCAGTAATTTCTTCTTCCTCAGGAGGTACATAAACCTTGATAGGTTCACCAACCTTTTCTTTACCCTTGGATCTTGGATCTATCTGTGGTTGTGATCTAGCCAATGTTGCTTCAGTATGTGTCCTTTCTTTGATCACAATGCCTTTGAGTTTTGGAAGTGATTTTTTTTACCAGAAGCTTCAGATTTAGATGTGACTTTCTCTAATTTAAGTCTGGCTTCTTCTTCCTTTAAACTTTCCAAGTCCATTCCTGGATTTTCTTGAAGAAATAACTGTCTTGACATTTCCTCATCAAGATCTAGAAGTTCAGCAGAACTTATCCTTTTACCAGCAGCAGAACTTATTCTTTTCCCAGTATCAGAACTTGTCATGTGACTAGCTTGTCTTGATGTAAACCTTCTACCTTGACTATGACCGCTACCCATTCCAGAGTATCCTTGATCATCATTTCCATCATCCTTTCCTTGCAGTGTCTTGTTAGTTTTGCATTTGGACTTAATTACCTTCTCCTCCTTTTTGGCATCAGCAGGTAGTAAAAGAGAGATAAGTAATTCCACTGAGGATTGGAGTTCAGTAAGTTGCAATTGCTGAGAAGCTTGATTTGTCAGAATTTCATCAATCTGAGCTTGTTGTTTCTCTTGAGTTTTCTCAATATAAGCAATCCTGTCAATGGTAGGTTGAAAGAACTTTTTCTTATCAATTTTCCAAACTTGTTCCTGTTTGATAAAGTTCTCCTGAATCTTGTGTAGCTCTGCATGAGTAGTTGAATGAAGACCTTGTAGATGTTTAGTACTCAATGCAGTGACTCTAAGCTGGGTTTTAAAATCATTAGAATTTAACATTTCATCAGCTTTAGTCAAGTGCTCAGCAAGATGTTTTTCAGTTGGAACACATGAAACTGAGTTCCATTCCTTAGTCCACTCCTGACCTGCAGGAGTTTCACTCCAAGGTACTGGTGCTTCCCCGGTAACAAACTGCTTTACCAGTTCAGACTTAGGAAGAGTCTGTTGAGGAGTATATCCTGAAGGACCTGCTTCATCAGCATCTACAGTTGGAGCAGCATCACCAGTATCTCCAGTATTTGCAGCATCAGAACTTAAAGAATCAGTATCTTCTAATAAGACAACAGTGTGAGTAGCAATGGAGGCTTCAGCATCCTCTAATTGCTGATCTGATACTAAGTTCTGATCAATAGCCATATCCTGATGCTCACCTAAAGTCTGATCATCAGCATCTTGATACAGAGAAGGTGTTGTTGATAACTCTGGAGTTTGAACAGCATCAGTAACAGGTGTTGTGGAAGGATTATTTGCTGTTGGAGCTTCTAAGAGAAATACTTCAGACACAACCAAGTGTTGAACATCAATATCAGCACTTGTGCCTGGATCAACAAGAGACACAGATGGTGAGTTAGCCTTGTCAGATACAGCTTCCTGAGATGAAGTTGATGGAGAAGAAGTGACTGGAGCAAATTCCTTGTCTTGTGAGATCAGAGATTCCTGATCCCCTTCCTTAGCTGCTTCCTCTTCATCATCTGAAACTGGCCTTTGTGCCCTCTATTTCTTGTACTTCCTTGTTGATTTGGATTCCTTGGGAGTTTCAGGAACTGTCATTCGTCTAAGCCTCTTGAGAAGCCTAGAACCCCCAATTTCAGAATCCTTCTGAGAAATCTCTTTCTCAGCTTCAGTTACAACAGGTTCTCTAGCAGGAACCGGTTCCTCAGAATCAGATTTATCTCTCAATGCAATCCTCCTTCTCTTTTGAGGTGTTTGAGGAACATTCTTTGTCCTCTTTGGCTTGGAAGATGAAGATTTCACAGTAGGTGCTGAAGATGAAGGTTGAGTAGTCTGTGAAGTGGAGAGATAGGATTTGAGATATGTTCTGAGGGTAGGTTGAGTAGAATGAGAGGTAGGTACTGAGGTTGATGGATTTTGGGTGTTTGGAGTTGGTTGGACATCAGAGTAAACAGATCTATAAGTATCAGGATCAGCATTTACTAGGATCTGTTTTACAGACTGAGGAATCTGTAATGGTCTAACCACTTTTTTCTTAGTATCAGCATTTACCAGGTCATTAAAGTATCATTTTGCAACCTTAAAAGGTGGGGTTTGGGTGCTGACTAAATGAGGTTCATCAATACAATAAGTGTAAATAAGTTGACAGAATCTAGCAAAATAAACAACATCTCGATCCTCTGTCATCCTATCCCCAATAAAACCAATTAAAGCAGTTGCAAAATCAAAATGAGTTTGATTGATAATTGCATACCCGATGTGCTGACTCATAATTGGAATAGCATCAAAATTCGAACATTTGTTCCCAAAAGCTTTGGTGATGCAATCAAAAAAGAAACTCCATTCTCTTCTGATATTACCCGGTTTCAACTGTCCAAGTTTCGTCAAACTCTTTTCATATCCCAATTCAGCCATTAACTCCCGAAGGGCTGAGTCCTCTGGAATTGAGAAAGTATAATCTTCTGGAAGATGTAAAGCCCTGCGTACTGTACCAGGAGTGACTACAAAGGATGAATCACCCACTTGGAAAATATTACTGGGAGTTCCACGTTGACCACCATCATCAAAAAGTCCAGTCCTCCAAAACCTCAGAACTTGTTGGCTTGAAAAGAATTCAGGCTGTGTTAATGCATACCCAACCTCACTATGTGCAAGAAGATCTTGCACAAAGTGCAATTCAGATGGAGCTTCAGTGTGATCAAGAACTGCAGCATAGTCAGAACTTAATATAAAACAAAATTTATATGGTCATCAGAATATCAATCAGGATTTATCAACACAAGATAAAATAACTCAGAGACAAAATCTTGAAGTAAAAATAACTTTCATTAATATATCAAGACAATATATTTATGAAATGGAAATTACATCAATACTTATACAAGATTTTCCCTAAGCTTCTAAACCGAACATCAACAGCCTTAGTCCTAGCTAAGAAGCCTGACAAAGCTGATGATGAAGAAAAACAGGAAGAAAACAAGATTAAATTATTTCTTCTTCTTCCTACTCTCGACAAACAGAATGGCGAGTCTGATAATTCGCTCTTGCTGGCGGAGAGCTTCCAACCTTTCCTCCTCCAATCGCTCCAGATGGCGATGGTAGTCCATATAGAAGAACAGGAGGTGTGTCAGTACCTCCTGTGGGACAGAGTCCCATATCTCCTCAGGAATGGCTGTGATATGCCATTCCTGCTGCCAATCGGCACATCTTAGCTCCATATTGAAGTTTTAGTAGTTCAAAAACATGTTGTATATGACCATTGTGTTTTTGAAAGAAGAAGTATGAAGATAAGTGTGTGAGAAGAATTTGATGGAAAGACTGATGTGAAGTGGCTGCTTATATAGGCAAGAGAATGCTAGGAGACGCAAAGAAATTGAATGCTGACAGGTAGAATTAATTCTACCTCGTCTCCCTAGACTTTGAAAAAGAATAACATTCATTGGAAAGAGGAAACATGGTTTAAAGCGCACAAGAAACAAGTAACATTGGACTGTTCAGGTACAAATACCATTAACCCTAACCATAGTGACTATTAATCTTCCACTTCAACATATTCAATTATTAACTGAGACTGTTATCAAATGTTATTCACAGATAAGTCAAGTAAAACATTAGACTGTAATATCAGAACTTAGACTTATATCAGAACTTAACAGTCATCAGAACATAATTTCTTAACTCGAAAAAGGAATGCCCATCTTAGTAAATCCTCATACAAGTTCTGAGTTATAAACTTCAGAACTTAATCATTAGAATGTGTAACTAGAACTTGTCTTCAGAATTTGTGCAAAGTGACACAGTGACTGTTTATCTAAAATAACATAGACCACCACAGTAATTTTCATCATTCATATGGAGTGATTAGTGTGGGCATTAAGCTAAATAACAGACAAAGAGTAAAGTCTGAGTCACTTCAGTACATCTTAGAAATAAGGCATAACTAAAATTTTGCTAAAGAGCTGTCATTGTCCTGAAACCTACTGATGAATGAGTTCATGCTTGAGTTCACCTCATCTGTTTTGTGCTAATTTTATGCATCTTTTGAAATTCTATTTTACAGTGGCTTCTCAGTGTAAGTGAGTCACGACGTTTTATCAGAATTTATGCTATTATCAGAGTATTTCTCCAGTAATCATAGAGTGTGAGAAGTCAACAAGAAAATATTTTGCTTTTCTAATGCATATTTACTTAATACCAGCAATGCACTTGGGTCATCCCTTCCACATTTTTACTCTAGATCTCAAAGGAGTACCTGATTTTATTCTTTGATTTTTTTGCTTTTTCTTTTGATAAGTGAGGTTTATCAGCACTTAGTACATTCAGCAGTTTTACTAGTATCAGAACTTAACAGATGAGTAGCATTATTCTAATTTGTGACTTAGTAATAAGATATACAAAGTAAACTTAACTAAGCTCAATTATCAGAATTTGCTAGTGTCATAAGATTTCCACTGAAATAATTATTTCTTACATGGAATCATTTGTTTATTGAAGACTACTAGGTCAGTATCTAGCATAGTTATCCTCATAGGATTGAATAGGTACTTAAACAGACATATCACTTATCAGAGTTTAGAAACATATATCAGACAATCAGTCAGTACTTAAAGACATTTATCAATTAAGCACAGAATACACAATGAGATTAATTCTGTAAATACTGAGCATAAAGTCTGATAACACAGAACAAGACTAAGCAGATTTAGAGAAAGAACCTGAAACCATTCCAAGTTCATTTACCAATCTTGTAAAAGTAGCTTCACACAGTGGTTTTGTGAAGATATCTGCTACTTGTTGATCTGTGGGAACAAAATGCAATTCCACTGTACCTTCATCCACATGTTCCCTGATGAAGTGGTACCTGATGCTGATGTGCTTTGTCATAGAGTGTTAAACTGGATTACATGTCATAGCAATAGCACTTTGATTATCACAGTAAATAGGGATTTTGAAATATGTTAACACATAATCCAGTAACTGATTCTTCATCCAAAGAATCTGTGCACAACAGCTTCCTGCAGCAATATACTCTGCTTCTGCAGTTGATGTGGAAATTGACTTTTGTTTCTTGCTGTACCAAGAAACCAATCTGCCTCCAAGAAATTGACAGCTTCCACTTGTGCTTTTCCTGTCAATTTTGCAACCTGTAAAATCTGTTCTAGTTCTGACACCTGCATCAGGATTTCCAATTATCAAATCAGGTGTATGTGATTTTGTCCACTTCCTTGCAGATGGAAGATTTTCTCTAGAACTGGATGCTCCCCCATGATCCATGTTATCTTCATTTTCATTTTCTGATGCTCCCCCTGAAACTATGCTCTCTGAGTTGGAGTCTTCAGTATTTAAATTTTCAGCACTATCAGAACTTGGCTTATCAGAACTTGACGAATCAGAATTTGAAGAGCCAGATGTATGTTCTGATGTTTCTTGAGCTGTGGTAGGATCTTGAGTATGCTCCCCCTGCATCGGTGCATCTTCCCTTGGCGTAGCCACCACAGTTTCAATAACATCAGAGTTTATTCCATCAGAGTTTACAGTATCAGGACTTAGACTTTCAGGATTTTCAGTATCAGAATTTGAGTCTTCATTTTCAAATCTCAGCTGATCATGGTCAATGAAATCTTCAAGACCAGTAATCTTCTTGTCATCAAAAGAGACATTGATAGATTCCATTACTACTTTTGTTCTCAAACTATAGACTCTGAAGGCTTTTGTGGAAAGTGGATATCTAACAAAGATTCCTTCATCAGCTTTTAGATCAAACTTTGATAGCTGTTCAGTATGAGTCTTGAGAACAAAACACTTGCATCCAAATACATGAAAGTATTTCAGATTTGGCTTCTTTTTCTTCACCATCTCATATGGTGTTTTTCCATGCTTGTTAATGAGTGTTGCATTTTGAGTAAAACAAGCAGTCTGCACAGCTTCAGCCCAGAAATAGGTTGGAAGCTTTGCTTCTTCAAGCATTGTACGTGCAGCTTCAATGAGAGTTCTATTCTTCCTTTCAACAACTCCATTTTGTTGTGGAGTTCCGGGAGTAGAAAATTCCTGCTTTATTCCATGGCTTTTGCAGAACTCTTCCATTATCAAATTCTTGAACTCAGTGCCATTATCACTCCTTAAAACTTTCACAGAATCTTTGACCATTTTATCCAGATGTTTGACATGATCAATCAAGATTGATGCAGTTTCACTTTTTGTATGCAAGAAATACACCCATGTGTATCTGGTGAACTCATCCACTATGACCAACACATACTTCTTCTTTGCAATAGACATGACATTTACTGGACCAAATAAATCAACATGTAGTAGATGATAAGGCTCAAGAATTGATGATTCAGTCTTGCTCTTGAATGAAGATTTTCTTTGTTTGGCTTTCAGACATGAATCACAAAGACCATCAGGAGCAAATACTGTGTTTGGCAATCCTCTCACAAGATCTTTCTTGACCAGTTCATTTATATTGTTGAAATTTAAATGAGAGAGTTTTTTATGCCAATTCCTGCTTTCTTCAATTGATGCTCTACTCATCAGACAGATTGCAGAACCATCAGTACTTGTTGAAAGCTTAGCTTCATAAATGTTACCACGCCTGTATCCTTTCAGAACAACTTTGCCTTTAGATTTACTCACAATTTCACAGTGTTCTTCAAAGAAATCAACATGATAACCTCTGTCACAGATTTGACTTATACTCAGTAGGTTGTGTTTAAGTCCTGAGACCAGAGCTACTTGTTTAATTATGACATTTCCAAGATTGATATTGCCATATCCCAATGTTTTTCCAATGTTGCCATCTCCATAAGAAATACTTGGGCCAGCTTTCTCCACAAAGTCTGATAGCAGGGCCTTATTTCCAGTCATATGTCCTGAACGTCCACTGTCCAGAACTAGAATATTTTTCCTGTTGTCGTGCAATCACAAAGACCACTAATTATTAGTTTTAAGGACCCAGACTTGCTTGGATCCTTTGGCCTTATTAAGTTTGTTAACATTTGCAGCGGATTTAGCATCAGAGTTTATGTTAACATTTTTCTTATCAGAACTTACACTATCAGACTTTGAATCAGAATTTACACTAGAAGGAACAATGGAAACTTTCTTCAAAGAAGGTTTTATTTGATAATAATTATAGTACAAGCTATGATATTCCTTACAAGTATAAATGGAATGCCATAAACTACCACAATGAAAACAAGGATTTTGTGGTTTGTATCTAACAGACTGACTCTTAAATCCTGACTTTGAAGGTAAGGAGTTAATATTCTTATTCTTCCTGCAAAAAGAAGCCAGATGGTTAGAACTTCCACAGTTATGACATGTTTTCCTAGAAGCATCAGGAATAGGTTTATAATTATTGCTTTTATTCACACCTTCCTTTCCATTCCTATTTTTCCTAGGTGATTTTACCTTGTTTGCATTCTTAACATCTTTCAGCTTATGCTTAAGCTGCTTCTTTGTCATTAAGCCTATGTTCACTTCAGCTGTCTTTTCCTGTTTTAGTTTGTCAGAAGTTAATTTCTTTGTAACTTCTGATTTTTCATTTTCAGACTTTACAGTTACAAACTTAACAGGTTTTAACTTTGGCTTTTGCTTATCAACAGACTTAATTTCTTCAGTTCCTTTATCATTTTTATCTTCTCCATAACCTAAGCCCTCTTTCCAGTTTCCACTACTTAGCAAATTTTGCCAGAGTTAGTCCAAGTCCTGATAATCTCTCTTTCCTTTTCTAACTCAGTTTTTAGAGATTCATTTATTTTTAGCACTTCATTCCTAACATAAAAAGCATCATCTCTATCCTTCTGAGTTTGATGGAACATGACTAACTCTTTTTCTAAGAAATCATTTCTTTTCTTAAATGCAAGATTTTCAGAAGTTAATCTTTCACATGTTAAAGTTTGATCTCTATAACTAACAAACATGGTTTTAAGATATCTTCTCAACTCATTAATATCATCAGTATGAAAAGCATAAGTAGTCTGAGGTACCTTTGTTTCAGCAGCTTCAGAACTGCTCTCAGCACTTTCTTTATCAGCATTTTCCATTAATGCATAGTTTTCCTCACTTTCAGAGTCTGAGGTGTCTGTCCAGCTTTTCTGCTTTTTATGATAAGAGCCTTGCCTTTGTCACCCTTTACCTTCTTGCAATCAGGAGATATGTGGCCTTTCTCACCACAGTTATAGCATTTAACATTGGTGTAATCTCCTCTGTCAGACTTTCCTCCTCTGCCTTCAGATCTTCTGAAATTCTTCTTATCAAAACTTATGCCTTTCCTAGAAAACTTCTTTCTTTTCCTGAACTTCCTGTATGCAATCTTTGTGATTCCTTTCACCATAAGAGCACACAGCTTCATCATCTCCTCATCAGCATCAGTCTCAGGCAAGCTTTCAGAATCTGAGTCATCATCACTCTCAGAACTTGATGACTCAGTATCAGACTTTGTGAAAAGAGCTTTACCCTTGTCTTTCTTTGAGGAAGCTGCTTTGGGGAATTCTTCTTCAGCCTTAAGAGCAACTGTCCTTGACTTTCCTCCTCTCCTCTTGCTTCTTTGTTCCATCTCCAGCTCATGAGTCTTGAGCATTCCATAGATTTCGTCAAGAGTTGTTTCATCAAGATTGTAGTTGTCTCTTATTGTCGTTGCCTTCAAATCCCAGCATTCAGGAAGAGCTAACAGGAACTTAAGGTTTGAATCTTCAAGATAATACTCTTTATCAACCAATGACAAATCATTCAAAAGTTTGACAAATCTATCATATAAATCATTCAATGACTCATTAGTCTTTGAGTCAAAGTGTTCATACTCTTGAGTGAGTATTGTCTTCCTGTTCTTCTTAATTGTGTCAGTTCCTTGACACCTTGTTTCCAGAGCATCCCATATCTCCTTAGCAGTCTTGCAGTTGATTACCCTGTTTGACATTACATTATCAATGGCACTATGCAGTAAGTGTCGTACCTTAGCATCCTTAGCAATTGATGCTATGTCTTCAGCAGTATAATCACTCTTCTCCTTTAGTACGGTCTTTGCTGCTTCACCTGCAACTGCAACAGCGAGCTTGGTTGGTTTGTGAGGGCCTTCCTTGATTCTATCAAGGTATTCTGGATCTGTTGCTTCCAGGAACATGGTCATCCTTACCTTCCATATGGGATATTCAGATGGACTCGGTATGGGAACTCTGATGATCTCATACCGACTCTGAATTTGTGTCTTTGGTGGTTCCTCAGTTTTGGTAGGCTTAGTTGGAGTTTCTGTGTCCGACATGATTGTGTTTGGATCTTTAACTGTATGTATGTTAACAGATAGGCTCTGATACCAATTGTTAGGTCACACACACACACACTGTAGAGGGGGTGAATACAGTATATAGTACACTCAAATCGAACTTTAAGAACTTAAGTAACAGAAAACAAACTTTATTGAAACAATAAACTCTGTTACAGTATGGAACTGTTACCTCTCAGTGATGAACAAATATCACGAGAGCTGTTAGGGTTACAATGAATAATCTTCTTTAATAATGATAACACTTATAGTGTAAACCCTATGTCTATGTTTATATACTACACAGTTACAAGATAATCCCTAATTGATATGGAATATAATTCTGCTTCCTCAAATATATCAATCAGATATCTTTTCTTCCAAGTATTCCATTCTTTACAGAATTCCTTCTTCATGCATATCTCTTCTTATGTTTATCTTGATCTTCTTTCCTTTAATCAGCTATTGTCCTTATCTGATCGTCCTTCAGCACTTAAGTTCTGATATCTATCTTCTGATGATTATCTCCTGATAACATAAGTACTGATATCCTTAAGTCCTGACTTCCAGTATAAGTACTGATCAACAGTTAAGTACTGATTTATCCTGTTCAAGTAAGATATGAAAGCTAAACATAAAACATATTAGCCATGACATTATCAAATATATCTAACATTTAGAAATCAATATTTCATCAATTATTTAGCCCTGTATGATTTTCTGATTTTATTTATTTGTAAAATCCGTATTTAATTCCAAAATTCTTCAAAAATTACGAAACTCATATTTATTTGAGTTTGGAATATTCTGAGAATTTTAAAATTATTTTGGGAATTTTTAGGATTAATTTTACACGCGCGTTGAATCGTTTAATTGCTAAAAGCGGGTATAAACTGCGTTTCAAAAATTATTTTAAAATTTCGAAATTTATGTATTTATAAACTTCGGGATATTTGTAATATTTTAAGACTATTTTCGTGATTTTTTGAATTTGTTTTAAGTGCAGCTCGGTTCGTTAAATCGTATAATGCGGGTATAGAGCGCAAGTCAAAAATATTTTAAAAATTATGAAAATTTTATTTTACTAGTTTTCTAATTATTCTGAGAACTTTAGAATTTGTTTGGTAATTTTTCGGATTTTATTTACCGGCGCGTTTATTCGATAAGTTGAGAAATGCGGGGCAAAATAAATTAAAAAAAAAAAAAAACGTGTCAAATCCTAAAACCACCCCGCACCCCACCCCACCCCACCCCTGCCACGCGCACACCCCCCTCCCCCGAGTATTACCCTCCCCCATTTCTTTTATCTGTTCAACACATTACTCCCTCCCCTCTATCTCTCCTCTCTATCGTATATTTATATACTTTTAATTTTCAAAATTCATATCTTACAAACCGTTCATCCAAATTTCAATTGGTATATATATAAACGATCAGCGCTTCGATACCTACGCATAGGTATATATATTGCGAGGTTTTTAGAAGAAAATTTACGGGGCATATTTCCGTTATATTTCCGTTTTAATTTATTTTCGGGACATAGAAAAGGAGTTTAAAGGCGTTGATTACTCCACATGGCATCTCAGCGTGTATATGTCTATGACCATTAATTTCAGATTTTTCTGAAGATATTTTCCGGACATCAGATATTCTCTTCGGGGTGATCAAAATTTATTTTGGGTAACGATTCCGAAATTCCGCTTTCGTACTTGTGTATATTATAGCATGTTAGTATTTATATATTTATTTCATAATTTTTAGAAATTATTGGAGAAGTCACTTTTGGTCCGAGTTTTGGTTCAGGTAGCCGTGTTATTCATTTCTGGAGTGTTTATACGCGTAAATATAAAATATTGTATTGATTGTTGTTGGTTGTGTCGATATGATATCGACTAGCAGTCCGAGAAATAGAGGAGGTGCTGTCCGATTTCCAAGAAAATATTATTTTTAGTTCTGAAGAATATTATTTTAATTCTTATTCGAAAATAAATCCGAATTATTTAGTTAATGAATTTTAATTGATTATTTAATTCGAGTTAATTATTTCTTATGATTTAAAAATTCCGAAAAATAGTTCGAGCTTTAAAATATTATTTTAAATTATTTTTCAAGCTCAATAATTCTTATAAAATTATTTTCGAGTGTTTGAGCCCTATTATTTAGTTATAAAATGATTCGGAGACCCGATTTAATTCCGAAAAATGTTCAAAAATTCATAATAAATAAACTGTTCATTCGTTTAATACGAAACGAACGCCTCTAGACTCAGGAAAATATTCCGCTTTCAATAAAAATACTTTCGAGACCCAAATTCTTTTGTTTCGAAAGGTCGCTTGTTTTACGAATCATTCTGAGTCGATTTTTGATCGATAAATCATATTTTGACCCGATTTTAGTTTTAAACATATCGAGTCGACCCTTTTGATGAACCGAGTCATATGTGATATGAATTATGTGATATATGAGTTATGTGCTTATGTGTTATGTGAATTAGGTGTGTATGTGGATCAAGGGTCCTATGTTTGTCTTTAATATTTATGTGTGGGTCATAAGAATCTTGTGTTGGACTGTTTCTTTTATGTGCGGGTTATCGTATGGGTAGACGATAGGCTTTTGACGCGTAGTTCGTCGAGTGGTTATCGTTTAGTCAATTAAAGTTCTATATTTTAATTATAGATGCGGATCTTTCGAGTTGATCAGGACAAGACGTTGGATAAAGAATGAGATGGAATGGTATTGGGTATCTGGCTTCTAGCAATCGCAGGAGCAGCATATCAGTAAAATGTTGAAAATAAAGACGGTGATATTTTGAGACAGAATGTCAGAATAGATGCGGTTTTGCGAGTGTGACTAACTGCTAAACCCAAAGGCAAGTATTTCTATCATCACTTATTGTTCAAGTGATATTTATTTTGAATCGTATCATGCAAGTATTGCTTTCCCTATTCTCAGTTTAGAATCGATAAATGTTTTACATATCGCTGAATTAAATGATTCTGTTTACGCAAGTACCCTCTATTATTCTATGTTCAGAATAGTCAAGTGATTTTACTTATCCAATTATCGGATTTATAAATGTTTTGGATTTTGAGAAAAGTGATTTGGTTGCGAATATTTCTACCCAAGAATTGGGGGAAATAAAATTATTTCGGGTGTCAATTATTATGGCCCCATTTCAATAAAAGGTTTTAAGATTGGATCATAATTGCGTAAGTGACCGGGACGGACGGTCCAGCGGAGGCCTATTTCTAAGTGCCATATGGAATATTATGACACAACTTTTTCCACAGGCAGGTATATTGCCTTTGTTTGAGTACTCGTGTTTTGGGGTCACGTTTCTATGAATCCTGACCTTGTGCTATCACACGGTCTGATCAACATGTGATAGTACGTCCGTCGGAGGATGATCATAATCTAATTATCATATCATTTTTGATATTCATAGAATAAATGATTTATCAACTATTTCTATTTTGGAATAATGGTAAAATGCAGTTTTGATTCAGATTCTGATTTATGCTTATACTTACGTTGTTGTTAAATATCAAAGGTGGTATTAGTATAGATGATTGATGTTGACTTCAGTATGGGTGTTGTGAGCATCAAAGTTCGTATTGATATCTAATTTGATATGACAGCAAAGTAAGTATTAACTTGAAGAGTTCAGTTTTGAATGAGTTTATGATCCACTCTATAATCATTGTTTCATGTTATTGTTGTTTACGATATTTCCGTAAACACTGTTTTACGAGTTTGATTCTCGTCAAGATTCAAAATATTGCTGAAGCATTTCGCTCAAAAATATCAAAATGGTTTTGAATACAATCAAGGAATCAATTCTAGGATTCCTCAACTAAAATTTTATGATTCAGCAATTATGATTTTAAATGTTCTGCGCTGATGCAGATGTCAGCTTTATATCAAAACGACCCTATATATGCTATAATGATCTTGCTGAGCATTTCTTTCGCTCATACTTGTCTGTTTTCAAATTTAACCTCCAATGAGGATTAGCTTACGCTAGTTAGCTGCGTAATTCGAGGAAGCAAAGAAGAAGCTTTTGGAAGGTGGTTGGTCCAGGATTTGCGGACTAGTGTAAGTTTTATTGTGTAAAGTTGTTTATATTATATTAAATTATAGTTTTGTATTTTATTTGGTCCTAGTATACTTCATTTCGAAGTTATACTAGTGGGTTTAGTTTTGAGTTGGAATTTATTGAAAAGAGGGTCAAAAGAAAGTGAAAAATTATTTGTGGAATTTGGAATTCTTGTTTCTAGAACTGTAACCTTAAAAGATCTTGGATTAATTGGGGTCATTTATGTCAAATATCTTCCGCTGGCATTTATTTATCGATTAAATAGGTTGTTTTGGATTGAGGTTTCTTCGTGACGATCAAATCCTCTGACCCCGGATTTGGGGGCGTTACAGGTTGGTATCAGAGCTGAGGTTATAGTAAACTAGAAACGAGAGTGTGTAGGAGTGTGTATAGCTATGTGAGGATGTTTGAGCTCATATCGAGTTCCTGTTGGACTATTGGATATAGTACCAACGAGTAAGTTAAGATAGGCGCATTCGTTCGAGATGGTTGTGCTGAGCTGGATGGAACTCCGGGAAGCTGCAAACTTCTATGGTGGAATCTTTCGAGGCTACTACGATTCGACGACGATGAAGATTATCGATATCTTTGGAACGTGAAGAAGTGTCTACAATCAGATGGCGAGTCAACTGGAGAGTTAAAATTGGAGATAAATATTAAGACTTTGGCAATACCTTCTTTTTCAATAAATTCTTTTGACTTCTCTCAAAAAGAAATATCAATTAGAAGACATAATCCCTAAGACCAGTTTATTCATTTTGTGCCAGAATTTTTATTCTCTGGACTTCATTTCCTTCAGAAATATCAGCTTTGAAATCTTTTCAGTTTTATTCATTTGATTTTGAATTCTTTGATTTTTTTATTCCGACTGAGATGAACAACCCTAATTATAGGGGAAACAAGGTATACCTGTCTCTGTGATAGGAGTTGGATGGGACGCCATCACTTGTGTGTGCTGTGAATACATGAAGGTTAACAACCTTTAGTAGTGTCTTAATTTGGACACGCAATACCAAGTTCATTTGATCATATTGATCTCTCAGTTATTTTTTTTATTTCAACAATACATTTTCTCAAATTCAGATTTTTCTGTTTTGGTATCAAATTCTTTTCTTTTTAAAATTCCATTATTTTATTATCCCAAATATTCGAAGGTATGCCAAGCAAGTTAAGCTAAGTTATCCTGGTCAAGTCAAAGCAGGGTTATGTAACAAGATTACCAAGAGTAACGGTGGACTGCGATGCGGTTATAATATTAGTGGCATATACCGAAGTCAATCTGTTTCTTTATTTCTCTCTTTATCTATCTTTCTTTTCTTCTCTCTATCTTTCTTTCTATTCTTCTTTCTTGCGATCAGTAAAAAGTGATTCTATTGAAGAATTGGTCAAAGGGTGTGAATGGAACAGTGGTGCACAGTGAAGCTCCTGTAAAAGTTTTATTATACAAAGAATACAAGATTTATTTGAGATTATGGAAAATTGAGTTTATTTGGAAATGGAAAATTTGTGATAAGATCCCTTAGTGCTTTCTTCTGCTGATTCCGTGGACGGAATCCTTATAAGGGGGGTAGATTGTAATATCCCATATTTTCAAATATTATTATTATAATTATTTGGAATTATTTATGTGATTTTAGGTGAATTTTAGTGAATTATCTGATAAGTGGAATTGATGTTTGGGTGTTTAGATGTGATATTATTTTAGTATTTGAATTTTTATATGTCCAAAATAAAATATAGATAATTGTGATATTTTTCTGGTAATTTTTGGACTGTTAGATGATTTTATATTGAGTTATGAATTATTAATTATTTTCTGAGTAATTACCAAAATTATTTTATAAAGCCGGGGATCGTCCAACTTCAACCGTTTTTACGTTTTTACAACCCGAAACTCTTCCGAAAACTCCTTCCTAACCTAATCTGGTAATTCCAGACATTTTCCGTATTTTGACTTTTTCAATCCGGATTACGGTTTGACCCGTGCGCGGCCCGACGCAAGATTTTCGATACGAGAGTTATTTCGGTAATCAACAAAATCCGTATTCTCAAGAGACGGGATATTTTTACATTATTTTCGTATATGGTGTTTTATAAAAAGCTCAGTTTTGATGATTATCCAAATATGGTATTAAATTGTATCATTTATATAGTTACTTAGCAGCTAAGTAATCTATTTTCAGATATTTATTTGCATAAATACTTGGATTGTATCTAAAATTGTTTTTATGGTTTATAATTACAATAATTATATTTGGGATTTTATAAAATTTAGAAATCAATATTTCATCAATTATTTAGCCTTGTATGATTTTCTGATTTCATTTATTTGTAAAATCCGTATTTAGTTCCAAAATTCTTCAAAAATTACGAAACTCATATTTATTTGAGTTTGGAATATTCTGAGAATTTTAAAATTATTTTGGAAATTTTTAGGATTAATTTTACACGCGCGTTGAATCGTTTAATTGCTAAAAGCGGGTATAAACTGCTTTTCAAAAATTATTTTAAAATTTCGAAATTTATGTTTTTATAAACTTCGGGATATTTGTAATATTTTAAGACTATTTTCGTGATTTTCTGAATTTATTTTAAGTGCAGCTCGGTTCGTTAAATCGTATAATGCGGGTATAGAGCGCAAGTCAAAAATATTTTAAAAATTATGAAAATTTTATTTTACTAGTTTTCTAATTATTCTGAGAATTTTAGAATTTGTTTGGTAATTTTTCTGATTTTATTTACCGGCGCGTTTATTCGATAAGTTGAGAAATGCGGGGTAAAATAAATTTAAAAAAAAAACGTATCAAATCCTAAAACTACCCAGCACCCCACCCCACCCCACCCCACCCCACCCCCTCCCCCGAGTATACCCCTCCCCCGTTTCTTTTATCTGTTCAATACATTACTCCCTCCCCTCCTCTATCTCTCCTCTCTATCGTATATTTATATACTTTTAATTTTCAAAAATTCATATCTTACAAACCCTTCATCCAAATTTCAATTGGTATATATATAAACGATCAGCGCTTCGATACCTACGCATAGGTATATATATTGCGAGGTTTTGAGAAGAAAATTTACGGGGCATATTTCCGTTATATTTCCGTTTTAATTTATTTTCGGGACATAGAAAAGGAGTTTGAAGGCGTTGATTACTCCACATGGCATCTCAGCGTGTATATTTCTATGACCATTAATTTCGGATTTTTCTGAAGATATTTTTCGGACATCAGATATTCTCTTCGGGGTGATCAAAATTTATTTTGGGTAACGATTCCGAAATTCCGCTTTCGTACTTGTGTATATTATAGCATGTTAGTATTTATATATTTATTTCATAATTTTTAGAAATTATTGGAGAAGTCACTTTTGGTCCGAGTTTTGTTTCAGGTAGCCGTGTTATTCATTTCTGGAGTGTTTATACGCGTAAATATAAAATATTGTATTGATTGTTGTTGGTTGTGTCGATATGATATCGACTGGCAGTCCGAGAAATAGAGGAGGTGCTGTCCGATTTCCAAGAAAATATTATTTTTAGTTCTGAAGATTATTATTTTTATTCTTATTCGAAAATAAATCCAAATTATTTAGTTAATGAATTTTAATTGATTATTTAATTCGAGTTAATTATTTCTTATGATTTAAAAATTCCGAAAAATAGTTCGAGCTTTAAAATATTATTTTAAATTATTTTTCAAGCTCAATAATTCTTATAAAATTATTTTCGAGTGTTTGAGCCCTATTATTTAGTTATAAAATGATTCGGAGACCCGATTTAATTCCGAAAAATGTTCAAAAATTCATAATAAATAAACTGTTCATCCGTTTAATACGAAACGAACGCCTCTAGACTCAGAAAAATATTCCGCTTTCAATAAAAATACTTTCGAGACCCAAATTCTTTTGTTTCGAAAGGTCGCTTGTTTTCCGAATCATTCTGAGTCGATTTTTGATCGATAAATCATATTTTGACCCGATTTTAGTTTTAAACATATCGAGTCGACCCTTTTGATGAACCGAGTCATATGTGATATGAATTATGTGATATATGAGTTATGTGCTTATGTGTTATGTGAATTAGGTGTGTATGTGGATCAAGGGTCCTATGTTTGTCTTTAATATTTATGTGTGGGTCATAAGAATCTTGTGTTGGACTGTTTCTTTTATGTGCGGGTTATCGTATGGGTAGACGATAGGCTTTTGACGCGTAGTTCGTCGAGTGGTTATCGTTTAGACAATTAAAGTTCTATATTTTAATTATAGATGCGGATCTTTCGAGTTGATCAGGACAAGACGTTGGATAAAGAATGAGATGGAATGGTATTGGGTATCTGGCTTCTAGCAATCGCAGGAGCAGCATATCAGTAAAATGTTAAAAATAAAGACGGTGATATTTTGAGACAGAATGTCAGAATAGATGCGGTTTTGCGAGTGTGACTAACTGCTAAACCCAAAGGCAAGTATTTCTATCATCACTTATTGTTCAAGTGATATTTATTTTGAATCGTATCATGCAAGTATTGCTTTCCCTATTCTCAGTTTAGAATCGATAAATGTTTTACATATCGCTGAATTAATTGATTTTGTTTACGCAAGTACCCTGTGCTATTCTATGTTCAGAATAGTCAAGTGATTTTATTTATCCAATTATCGGATTTATAAATGTTTTGGATTTTGAGAAAAGTGATTTGGTTGCGAATATTTCTACCCAAGAATTGGGGGAAATAAAATTATTTCGGGTGTCAATTATTATGACCCCATTTCAATAAAAGGTTTTAAGATTGGATCATAATTGCGTAAGTGACCGGGACGGACGGTCCAGCGGAGGGATATTTCTAAGTGCCATATGGAATATTATGACACAACTTTTGCCACAGGCAGGTATATTGCCTTTGTTTGAGTACTCGTGTTTTGGGGTCACGTTTCTATGAATCCTGACCTTGTGCTATCACACGGGCTGATCAGCATGTGATAATACGTCCGTCGGAGGATGATCATAATCTAATTATCATATCGTTTTTGATATTCATAGAATAAATGATTTATCAACTGTTTCTGTTTTGGAATAATGGTAAAATGCAGTTTTGATTCAGATTCTGATTTATGCTTATACTTACGTTGTTGTTAAATATCAAAGGTGGTATTAGTATAGATGATTGATGTTGACTTTAGTATGGGTGTTGTGAGCATCAAAGTTCGTATTGATATCTAATTTGATATGACAGCAAAGTAAGTATTAACTTGAAGAGTTCGGTTTTGAATGAGGTTATGATCCACTCTATAATCATTGTTTCATGTTATTGTTGTTTACGATATTTCCGTAAATACTGTTTTACGAGTTTGATTCTCGTCAAGATTCAAAGTATTGCTGAAGCATTTCGCTCAAAAATATCAAAATGGTTTTGAATACAATCAAGGAATCAATTCTAGGATTCCTCAACTAAAATTTTATGATTCAGCAATTATGATTTTAAATGTTCTGTGCTGATGCAGATGTCGGTTTTATATCAAAACGACCCTATATATGCTATAATGATCTTGCTGAGCATTTCTTTCGTTCATACTTGTCTGTTTTCAAATTTAACCTCCAATGAGGATTAGCTTGCGCTAGTTAGCTGCGTAATTCGAGGAAGCAAAGAAGAAGCTTTTGGAAGGTGGTTGGTCCAGGGTTTGCGGACTAGTATAAGTTTTATTGTGTAAAGTTGTTTATATTATATTAAATTATAGTTGTGTATTTTATTTGGTCCTAGTATACTTCATTTCGAAGTTATACTAGTGGGTTTAGTTTTGAGTTGGAATTTATTGAAAAGAGTGTCAAAAGAAAGTGAAAAATTATTTGTGGAATTTGGAATTCTTGTTTCTAGAACTGTAAGCTTAAAAGATCTTGGATTAATTAGGGTCATTTATGTCAAATATCTTCCGCTGGCATTTATTTATCGATTAAATAGGTTGCTTTGGATTGAGGTTTCTTCGTGACGACCAAATCCTCTGACCCCGGATTTGGGGGCGTTACAGCTGGTGTTGATTCAGCATGTAAGGTCGAGACAGGGATCTCAAGAGAAGCAGAAAGTAGCTTGCTGACTGAGGTCTTTGGCCCAGTACTGGCAAGAGCTGCTTCAGATGAGACCGGGATCGGCGCCTGCTTGCTAACTGAGATCTTTGGCTCAATGTTGGCAGTTTCTTTTCCTTTTCCTATATGAGAGAGAGATCGCTCAACGAATTCCCGCAAACTGGCGAATGCTGCTTGTTGATGTTTAAGTTGATCGGAAAGACTGGCGATCTGATGATCTCGAAGAGATAGTTCTGTTTGAAGGTGTTGATCTTTAAGAGCCAGCTGTTCCTTGAGATAGCTGTCTTTGAATGATAGCTGCTCTTTGAGATAATCTTTAGTGACGTACTTTGATATATCTATAGGTGTAGCTTGGATGGTAGGTGTCTCACAGGCTTCTCGCAGTGTATCGCTCAACACTCTATCACTCGGTTTAGGGTCATGTGTGTCACTCGTTCTCATAAGCTCACTCCTCTCAAAGCTCCGAGTTCCAGGTGTACCTGCAGAAGACACTAGAGCCATCTTTAAGGAGGTCAGCAGTGGTGAAATGGGAGTTCGCAATTCCCCATCCTTGTCTGAGACAAGTTGCCTATCATCAGGAGATGATTCATCCAGAGTTTGAATCTCTGGGAGGAGCACTGGGGCCTTCATATTTGGCATCTGATCCTCAGCTTCCCCTTGTATCTGTGAAGATACATTCCCCTTTGGCTCACCAGTTAAATCTGGTTCATCACCAATGGGTTGCCGATTCGCGCCTACGTCAGATCCACTATCCGCAGATGCATCCAGGTTTATTATTCATGGGGAGGTAAGTGTTGTGCTAGGTTTGGCAGCGATTACAGCACTCTCTCCTAACACTTGTGAAGGCAGTTCATCCATTGAAGGACCTTGAACAGGATACTCTAACCGTAAAATGGTTGAATTTCCTATTACCGTCAATACTTCCTCACCAAATAGTACTCTTCTAATTGACCCATTTAAAGCTTTATGAGCTTGACTATTGGATAAGGTGTTTGACTCGTTACAGGATGTCGTGGCTGACAGGTGAATTTCAATAGATCTACCTTGTTGAGAAGATAGATCTAGGAACTGTGTAGTTGCCTTTTTAGCCAGAGAATCCTTTTGAGAAGATACCTGGAGGTTTGCAGTTGTCTCAGGATGTTCACTACTTTACTTCATAGGAGACAGAGCTGCGGGTTCACTCAAAGTACCTTCCTTATTTGCTGCATGTAGTGCAGTTTCTCCCTCTATTTACATAGGGTCCTTATACTCCAGAGTTTGAGCTAGGAAAGATGACGGTGTTTGGTTTGGCTCCAGAGGGTGGTTATGAATTTGTGGCATGCCAAATTCACTCCCTAGCTTATCAACTTTTTCAACAAGTATCTGTGTGTGCTGAGAATCAAGGTGTAATTGATCTATGATAATGAAATCAGAGCATGCTTCAAAAGTACGACACATAGTAGAAGTACCCATACCTGAGAAGACTGGTCTATAGACAGAGGTATTAGAATGAGTAGACTCGGCAACTTGATGTGGTGGACTAGCAGCTTCAGGTTGAAGTTAAGGGGAATCTTCAGGTTCAGCTTCTTGTTCTTGTTCAACTTCAGCCTCTGCTTGGTCACCATGCTCAGAAATAAAATTGATCTGCTTCTAAATTCACATCTTCTTCAGGTTCATGATCAATGTTTTCCTGTGGGTCATTTTTAGCTTGAGGTTTATCTGCAGCTATAGATGCATCTTCAGCGTCTTCTTCTTCTTTATATTAAGCATTAATAGTGGCAAAGGCATCTATTATGTGGTCTGTTAGGAAAACAACCTCTAAGTTTGGATAGTTCCCTTTCTTGTGTAGCTTTGTTACTACCAGTTGAGACAAGACAAGAGGATCTTGCATTAAGTCACTGTGAGTGGATGTATTTTGGGCTTCTGACAGTTTTCCATTTAGCACTATCTGAAGAAACCTTGCATATAGGATAAAGTTATGAAGATTTGATTGGTTCTCCAAAATGTACTCCATGAATAACCTCCCAAAGTTGATGCGAAGATTATTCGCGACAGCAACCCCAACAACTTGATTGAAAATAGTGAGTCCATGAAATCCAGCTGTCTTGGGAGACAAGCAATAAGACAGTATATTGAAGAATAGATTCCATTCTTTCAAAAGATGACTTTGTTGAAGTGCATTGGTAAATCATCATACGCTGTCATTATGCTCCCTATTGCTCTGAAGAAGCTGAGTAGTTCCCAATCTTCTGGAGTGTCATAAAAGTTATCTCGAGGTAACTGAAGATGTTCATTGAAATCATCCTCTGTAATTCTGATGGTATCATCATCAATGTCAAAAGAAAAAGCTAATTTTTCATCTTCTGAAGAGTTTATAGCTGTTATGTGTACATGCCTGAGAAGCTCAACATTCAATTTCACATTAGTCGTTAATACGAAGCGCACAATTGAGAGTTCGTTTAAAAAACGGATCCAAGTTTCAAAATGTACCATTTTCACGGGATCACGTTCAATAATAGAAACAAAATTTGTTTTTGGAATCTGAATATTATTCGCCATTTAAATAAAATGAGAATAAAGTTTAGATTTAAAACAAATTAAATTGAGCACTTTGAATTATTAAAAGAAATAAATAGACTCTAATTTAACACACTTTAGTTCTAAAGGATTAACCAAACAATGTCTTAAGGAAGAAATTTAATTGAGATTAAAACCCTTAATGGAGTAACCAAACAAAGCCTTAAACAGTTAAAAAGACAAGTATTTCGAACTACTCCTGATTAACTGGGCTTTTCAAAACTGTAAAAATTATAAATTTCGACAGCACTTAGTTAGGGTTTTGATAAAAAAAAAAGAAGTTTCCTCTCCTGCGATTGTAATGCTGTGTGTATAATGAGGATAACCAAACCCGACTTTGTATATATATTAACAGCAAAACAAATAAAACCAACCAAGGGGATGTGTTGAGACCCCTCTCTGTGGCGACCACTCTCTGTGACGACACAGAGTACTGGACTTAGAGAAATTTCTAAGTCAAGTCTCTGTGGCGACACAGTCTGTGGCGACACAGAGTACTGTACTTAGAGAAATTTCTAAGTCACAATCCTTTGCTACTGATTTATTTTAAACATCTTTTAAATATTGAATTATTAAAAAGAATGTTAAAAATAATAAATCACAATTATTTCACTACTTCTACAAATATTATCATTACATTGATAACACTATATTTTTGTGAAAAATGATTATGCTGCAATATATTTAATTTTAATTTCAATGAACCCCTTTAAATATTAATTATTTAAAGTCCACTGAGATCAAATTAAATAGATTTATCAATATGAATGTGCTCGACCATATATATATTTTGTATGTAAGCACAAAAATGATTAAATTACGAGAAATAATTAATGGCATGTAAATTCAGATGTCCTTAATATATTGAATTTAAACAACAAGTGAATTTAACCAGACCAAATTGCAGGTTTTGAGTTCTAAAATTAATTAGAAATATTTAACATCCCAAGTTCACTAACCAACTTAGAGAAAGTGTTTTCATCAAGTGGTTTGGTGAAGATGTCTACAATTTGATCTTCTAGCAGCTATGTATTCAGTTTCAGCAGTTGATGTGGATACTGAGCACTGCTTCTTGCTATGCCAGGATACCAATCTTCTTCCAAGAAACTGACAGCTTCCTGATGTACTTTTCCGGTCAATCTTACAACCTGCAAAATCTGAATCTGTACAGCCAACTAGGTCAAAACTTGTACCTTTAGGGTACCAAATTCCAAGATTTGGAGTTTTTCTTAAGGTACCTAAATATTCTTTTAACAGCTATTAGATGAGATTCTTTTGGTTCAGCTTGAAATCTAGCACATAAGCATGTTGCAAACATGATATCTGGTCTACTTGCTGTGAGATAAAGTAATGAGCCTATCATACCTCTATAGCTTGTGATGTCAACTTTCTTACCAGTTTGTCCTGATCAAACTTGGAGGCTGTTGGCATGGGAGTCTTTGCTGGAGCTGAATCTTCCAGATTATACTTCTTAAGAAGTTCTCTGATGTACTTAAATTGATAAATGAATATTCCATCTTTCCTTTGACTCACTTGTAATCCAAGAAAGTAGTTCAACTCTCCCATCATACTCATCTCGTACTTACTCTACATTAGCTTAGAGAATCTCTTGCAAAGATCATCATTAGTAGAACCAAATATAATATCGTCAACATATACTTGAACTAATATCATATCAGATTTATGCACTTTATAAAACATAGTTTTATCTATGACACCTCTAGTAAAACCATTTTCAAGTAAAAACTCAGAGAGAGTGTCATACCATGTCCTTGGAGCTTGCTTAAAACCGTAGAGAGCTTTGAATAGAAAGTATACAAAATCAGCCAGATATGGATCTTCAAAACCAGGTGGTTGTTCCACATACATTTTTTCTTGTAGCTCTCCATTCAGGAATGCACTCTTCACGTCCATTTGATAAACTTTGAATTCTGAATGTGTTGCGAATTCCAGAAACATCCTGATTGCCTCAAGTCTAGCTACTGGTGCATAGGTTTCATCATAATCAATACCCTCTTTTTGAGAGTAACCTTTAGCTACCAGTCTGGCTTTGTTCCTCGTTACATTGCCATCTTCATCTAGCTTGTTCCTGAATACCCATTTAGTGCCTATCACTGACTTGTTCTTTGGTCGGGGTACCAGCTTCCATACTTTCTGCCTCTCAAACTGATTGAGTTCTTCTTGCATTGCAATAACCCAATCTGGATCTTCCAGTGCCTCATCCACTTTCTTAGGTTCCATTTCTGAAAGAAACCCTGAGAAGTGGCATTCACTCTGAGTGGCATGTCTAGTTCTTACTCCTGTGTCAGGATCACCAATGATCAATTCAAAGGGATGATCTCTGTTCCAAACCCTTTGACGAGGCAGATAAGATCTTAATGTTTCCCCTTGTTCAGCCTGATGTTGAGTGTGAACTGTAGATCCTCTTCCTGCTCCCCCTGAGTTGCTGTCACCATGACTGGATGATTCTGAAATGTTTGTAGTGGTTCTTGATGTAGTTCCTGAATGATTATCCTGATCATTATTTCCACCATTATCACCACTTGATTCTGAATCAGCATTGCCCTGAACTACAGGCATAGTTCTAGTAATCTCAGGTTCTGTTATATCCAAAGGATCATCTGATAGATTCTCAAATTCCAGAGATTCAGAATCGTCTTCTCTCTGCAGGATTGCCAACTTGGTGTTGTCGAATGTTACATTAAGGCTTTCAATCACCTTCTGATCAGAGATCACATAAACCCTATAAGCTTTAGATTCCAGAGAGTAGCCAAGAAATATGCCTTCTTCTGCTTTAGCATCAAACTTTCCTAGATGTTCATTTCCTTCATTTAGCACAAAGCATTTAGCACCAAACACATAAAAGTATTTCAGTGTTGGTTTCTTGTCAGCCATAATCTCATAAGGAGTCTTGTCATGATCTTTGTTAATCAGCGTAGGATTTTGAGTTAAACATGCTGTGTTGACAGCTTTAGCCCAGAAGTAGGTGGGAAGTCTTGATTCACTTAGCATAGTCCTTGCTGCTTCAACCAAGGTACGATTCTTCCTTTTACTACCCCGTTTTGTTGTGGGGTCCTTGGGGCTGAGTACTATCTCGAAATACCTTTCTCCGTACAAAATTCATTTAGAAATACATTCTTGAATTCTGTCCCATTATCTGATCTGATCTTTCTAACAGGTAATTTCATTTCCATCTCAATCTTCTTTATATGATCCACTATCATCTGAGGTGCTTCAACCTTGGATTGTAAAAACAACACTCATGTGTACTTGGAGAAATCATCGACCATTACTAAAGCATATCTTTTCCTTGATAGTGACAATAAGTTCACTGGACCAATTAAATCCATGTGAATCAACTGAAGAGGTTTTATTTATACTTGTCATTTCCTTGCTTCTGTGTGATGCTTTCTTTGATTTCCCTTTTTCACATGCTTCACAGAGTCCTTCTTGATAGAATTCTATCTGTGGTAACCCTCTCACTAGTTCTCTCTTGATCAGAGAGTTCATTGTTTTGAAGTACAAGTGCGAGAGCATCTTGTGCCATAGCCAACTTAGTTCTGATGAAGCTTTGCTGTTGAAACATCTGCTTACTCCATCACAGGTAGACTTCAAGTCAGCTACATATAGATTACCTTTCCGTACTCCCTATAAAGCAAGCTTCTCATCTTTCCTGTGAGAGATCAAACATCTTTCTATTCTGAAATCAACATTGTATCCCCTGTCACAAAACTGACTTATGCTCAGAAGATTATGCTTTAATCCTTCCACAAGAGAGATATTATCAATGATGACATTGCCAATTTTCAAATTGCCATATCCCTTAGTAAATCCTTTGTTGTCATCTCCAAAGGTAACTATAGGGCCATCTTTCTCAACCACACCTGTGAGCAGGGACTTTTCTCCTATCATGTGCCTAGAACACCCACTATCTGGTATTCACATGATCTTTTCTTTTCTTACCTTACCCTGCAAACACAGATTGATTAAGAAGACTTTGGTACCCAAGCTTTCTTGGGTCCTGAAGGTTTAGGAGTAGAAACAGAATCAATAATTGAACCCTTAACAAGCTTAGCTTTCACTTTGGCTGGCTCATTCTCAGTGTTAGTCTCAACAGAGTTGTCAGACTTAGAAATAGGAGTAACAGTCTTGTCTTGTGTGTGCTTATTACTCATGCTTGTCTTAGTGTTGATGCAAGTGCTAGAAGTCGCATGAAAAGCTTTAAAATAATCAGACATGGCAACAAATGCACATGGCATACATCCAACTATACCGCAAGATTCATGAAAATTAGGCATGTTAGGTATGGAAGGCATACTGGAAGTTGCAATAGATTCTACTTTACCTTTAGTGCATGCATGTGTAAGATGTGCAGCAGAATTTCAATTATTACAACGCTTCCTAGATGCAGATAAGGAAGATGCAAAATCAGATTTCTTATTAACACCTACCTTGCCATTCCTGTTCTTCTTAGTCTTAACCTTAGCATTCTCACCAGTCTTAGAGTTGACTATAGGTTCTGGTTTCTTAAGAGTTTCAGGTTCCTTTCTATCCACCTTAGTACCTGGGTCAGCTATGGATTTAGCTTTCGTAGCTGGAGCCTTAGAATTCTTAGGGGGATTCCTCTACCTTCTCTCTATCTTCAGCAATCAATTCCTCATCGATCAGCAAACTTACTTCATCCAAAGGTTCTGAAATAGACTCAGTGAATATCAGAGATACAACATCCTTAATAACATATGGAACCTTTTCTGAGACAAACATGTTTATCTCTGATGTGCCACTATGTTTCTTACTGTTCAGCTTAGAATAGTCAAGTCCTATTGAAGTCTTAGATTTAAATCTTTGACTATCTATTATCTCCTTCTGAGTCAAAGCTGCATTCTTAAACGCCCGTAACTTCTTTTCTAAGTCAGCAATTTGGGTTCTAAGAATGGTATCTATTTATGCATTGCACTTACCTTATTCTCTAGATACTCATTCTTTTGCTTAAGGTCTTCTAGTCCAACTACAAGCAATTCTAGTTCTTCATTCCTAGAGGTTAAACTCTCAAATTTAAGAACTAACTTATCATTTTCCATTTTATATGCAAGCATGCTTCTATGAACATTATACAATTCTAAAGTAAGTTCATGCACAGTAGATTTGTATTCAGATACAGACATTTCTATAGTGGTAAGTTCAGGAACTTGAGATGGTCGTGGTGATTCCTCTGCAGAGTCTGCCATGAGAGCCAGATTTACATGCTCTTCCTCTTCATCCGAATCAGTATCATCCCAGCTTTTTCCTTCAGCGATGTAGGATCTCCCTTTTTCCTTTACCATATAAGCATTCAGCTTCTATTTTAGCTTCTCATTCTTCCTTTTCAGATCTTCATAAGTTTCCTTCATTTCATAGGAATCATTTGGTTTAGCTGCCTTGGGCTTTCTGCAATCAGATGCAAAGTGCCCTAACTCATTGCAGTTGTAGCTTCTGGTTTTGCTCTTGTCAACCCAGCTTGACTTGTAGCCTCCTCTGGAGCTTGACCCTGAGGAGTGGCTTCCTTTCCGAAATCTTCCTAATGAACCCCTTGGTGTGTAGTTGGGCTTTCTTCTGAATCTAACATGAATAAATTTTGCAGCCATGTATGCCATAAATTTGTCCTCAAACTGTTCAAGTTTCTCTTGAGTATAGAACTCACTTTCATCTTCTGGCTCACCATGAGTAATTTCAGCTACGAAAATTTCTTTAATTGTTGAGGAGGGTGCAACCTTGTTTTCTTGAGATTTTGGTTCACGAACTACAAGTGCAGTGGTTTTTGCAAGAGCCGTACTCTTACTGTCAACAGAACCAGGTCCATAGATAATGGCTCTTTGCTCTTCCTCTAGCTCATGTGTTCTTAACTTACCATAGATCACATCCAGGGACATAGTGATAAAATATGATCTTTCCCTGATTGATGTGTTCTTTTATTCCAGGTGAACAGGGAGCATCAGCATAAACTTTCTGTTAGACTCTCGTATGGGGTAGACTTTCCCTTGCAGCTTTAATCCACTTAACAGTCTTGTATATCTCTCAAAGAGTGAAGACAGTGCTTCTCTGGGTTGAAGTTTGAATGCCTCATACTGAGTCATCAGAATATCCATCCTGTTTTCTTTGACTTCCTCTGTTCCCTCCATCAAAAGCTCAATGGTCTCCCACATATCTTTTGCACTGTTACTTCCTAAAAGCTGATGACTCATATCCTTATCGGTCGATTCCACAATTATGAGTTGAAGGCTTGTGTCTAGATTTATCAACTCCTTATCGGTTTCCGTATATTTAGACGGATCCCTGAGAGTAGATGTGGAAGGAATTCTTACACCAGTTGCAGTTGTGGATTCAGCAATTACTTCCATCGGAACATAAGGTCCATTCAGTAGTATCCCAATGTAAAGTGGATTCGAAGCTTTCATAAACAGCATAATCTTTTCCTTCCATAGGTTGTAATTATCTTTGTCAAATGGAGGAACCTATATGCTTCCAATTCTTTGGTTATTCATTTTCTTGGCAGAATTAAATTATTTAAAATTCAAAAAATTTCAAGAAATGAGAATTTTTGAAAATTAAAAAATTCAAGAATTTTTCAAGAACTTGTTTCTTTCTCCGAATCTTCATTTGTGTGTCAATCAACAAGCTCTGATACCAATTGTTAGTCCCAAAGTATCGTAGAAGGGGGGTTGAATATGATACCTACAATCTTTTTCGATTCGTTTCAAGTTCTTCGTTAAAAGTACGGAATCAAAAACAACACAAAACAATTCGAGGAATATATTGTTTTATGAATATAAACCTTAAGGTTGCTACAATCTAATCAAAGTATTGATTAGCAACAATAAATTCAGCAGCATAACATTCTGTTTACAAGGATAATAAATATGAAGCTTTAATGGAGCTCTCGTAAACTTTTTGTGTTTGCTGAAGAAGATAACCAACTGAATTGAATTACATTCAATTGCTGCTTTGTAGTCTTTCAAAATTAAATAGACAGCTGGCCAATTATTGTCCACACAAATCATTTAACTTTGCTGCACATTGAATCAGTGAACAACACCTCTGTGGCGACATATCTCTGGCGACAAGCTTTCTCTGTGTATCCTCTATGGTGACAGCTCTGTGGCGACAGAGTTGTCTTGTTATTCTCGGTGGTTACATCTCCTGTGGTGACAGGTAGAGAGAGCTGTCTTTTACTTATAATATTTTTGGCTCTTGGTCAAACCATTCTTCAATGTATCAATCATTTTTCTTCTGTTAATTGAATCAAAATACTTCCTTGAATGCTGATGTTTGGTACACTGGTCTGGTTCACAAACAACTAGTACTGAGAGGATCCTGATTCAATTTGTCTTGTGATTTTGAGTTGAAACATACTGATGTTTATCCATTGCTTCTTTCACTGAACCCTTGATCTGTAACATTTGAAGTCAATACATGCAATTGATACTTAAATCCCCTTGATATCTTATTCTTCATGGCTACTTGAACATAATAATGAACTTCTTCCCATGATCTGTAGGAGGACTTAATGAATTAATCACATCATTTAGTTCTTTGTATTTATCATGTCTTCATCTGAATGGTTCATGTGCTTCACAGTTTAATAATGTTTATCTGTTTCTGTTTTCATGTTGAGTTATAAATCCTCGTTTACATGTTACATTACATTATGCTTTACAATCCTCTATTATTTGGATGGTCCTCTCACTTTGCCCGTCCGTTTGGGGATGGTAAGCGGTACTCATGTTTAATTTGGTTCCCGCACATTCTTAAAAGCTCCTCCAAAAACTGGAGTTGAATCTGGGGTCTCGGTTTGAGACAATGGATGCTGGAACTCCATGTCGCGTCATTATTTCCTTAAGGTAAATGTCCAACAG